>NW_020175058.1:109705-233284 GCF_003031525.2 Neophocaena asiaeorientalis asiaeorientalis
TTGGATTTAATGTTGAGACGGTAACATACAAGAACCTAAAATTCCAAGTCTGGGATTTAGGAGGACAGACAAGTATCAGGTATGGTGCAAAGGCCAGATCATTTTGTAGTATTGAATGTTTCTTTATTGGCTCCTTTAGGGTTAACAGGAGTAAACCAAAATATGTCTTCTTTTGTAATTTTTTTTTTTTTTAAAACATCTTTATTGGGGTATAATTGCTTTACAATGGTGTGTTAGTTTCTGCTTTATAACAAAGTGAATCAGCTATACATATACATATGTTCCCATATGTCTTCCCTCTTGCGTCTCCCTCCCTCCCACTCTCCCCATCCCACCCTTCCAGGCTGTCACAAAGCAGGCAGGTGGATTCTTAACCACTGTGCCACCAGGGAAGTCCTCAGCACCAGAATTTTTTCCTTTTTGCTTTTTTACCTCTTTACTGGTATTTCAATTTTGTTTATACATTGTTTTCTTGACTTTGTCCATATCATCATTTAGCTCTTAGAGCATGTTTCAGACCGTTTTAAAGTCTTTATCTACTACGCCCACCATCTGGTGTTTCTCAGAGACATTTTCTTTAAATTCTTTTTTACCTCTTTCTTTGTATGCCTCGTGGTTTTTTTTTTTTTTTTTTTTTTCTTGAAACCTGGACATTTGAATCGTACAACGTCGTGTCTCTGAAGATCAGATTTTCTCCCTTCCCTGGCTTTTAAGTGTGTTATGTTTGTTTAATTGTTATAGGATGTCTTTGGGCTGGGATCAGTGTGAGGTGAAAACTTAAGGTCTTCTCAAGTCTTTTCTGAGCCTGCACCTCTCCTTGGGCATGTGTGGTACTTTCTAAATTTTCCTGTATTTGTGGTTGCTTTTGAATATCCTCGTCTTTAAATGTATGACTCCCAAAGGGTGAAAAAGAGAAAAATGAAGGAGAAAAGAGTGCCAGCCCTTTAAATCCTAAGAAGTCAGTTTATTCAGAGGGGGACTGGCTTACAGCAGTGGTATGGGGGGTGCAACAGTGGCTGCCTGTCTCTGTGTCTGCCTCTCCACAATCAGAAGCAGCAGTGAGCAAACAGCACAAATCCCTCATATTTAGAGGACAGGGTTCTTAATGTCCACGCTGTCTCCTGCAAGCTGCATGCAAGGCTCCTGCAACCTGCATGCTCCAGGAACATGTGAATAGCTGACTGCCACAGGACTAGGAAGTGGGGAATGGATAACCACTACTATCCTAATAACTAAAATTGACTTAAATTAACTGCAATTTACTACCAAAGCCTTTCTGTGAAAAGTTTTTGAGGTATTTGGGGCTCATTTTGATCTCAGGTAGACTCTTACTCATCTTTTCCTTGCTTCTCTCTAGTAAACTACCTGTTCTGTGGTTTAGCTTAGATCTCTCATGAAACTACCAGCCTCTTTTTAATTGCTTTTCACCATACCTTCACTGATTTTTGAGTGCCTTTAGGCTTAACCATCCTGTACACTCTTTTAAATAAAGTCAGTACCTTGGAGAGAGCTTTGGACCTCTTGATTCTATGACCTGCCTTTCCCCCTTGGCAAAAATCTCTGAGGCATGCCCCAGATATAGGAGTGGATACAGCGGCATTCTTCTCTCTGTAACACCGGTATTTTAGGAGAATAGTGCCGTATGGGCATAGTAGCCTGTGGTCTTCTCATTTCCCTTTTGGCCTGGAACCTCTACCCTACTTGGTCAAAATGAGGGTGACTGGGACCTCAGTATTCTCAGCATGGTACACCTGAAACAGGAGTGGGGTCTGGAGGAACAGGAGCTCTTGACATCTCTTTAAATGGCACTCGCCTACAAGGCAGCCTCTAAAAGAGGCTGCTGGGGCTTCCCTGGTGGCGCAGTGGTTGAGAGTCCGCCTGCCGATGCAAGGGACATGGGTTCGTGCCCCGGTCTGGGAAGATCCTACGTGCCACGGAGCGGCTGGCCCCGTGAGCCATGGCTGCTGAGCCTGTGCGTCCGCTCCGCAACAGGAGACGCCATTGCATGCATGTGGGAGCTGGGAGGCAAGACAGCTGTTCTTTTGGCTGCACGTTACTGGAGTTACTGTCACACTGAGCTGGGGGGCAGGGGAGCTAGTTGAGGTTCAAATATGACAAACTCTTGCTGTTCTTAATGAGTTTTAAGTAGATTTTCTTGAATGTTTCTTTTTTGCCATATGCCTTTAGGACAATTTCCAGAGAATTTACTTTAAAAAATTTTTTTTTCATCAGTTTTGCTTGCTTCATGTGGGAGTGGATCTGTGGAGTGAGTCATAAGTACCTGTTTGTACTTTTGTTGTCCCCATTAGAAAATAAGCTCTATAAGAAGACAGAGGTTTTTCCGAGCTTTATTGAGATATAATTGACATATAACATTGTGTACGATTAAGGTGTACAATATGATGATTTGATACACTTGTATATTACAAAATGTATACCACAGTAAGGTTAGTTAACACATTCTTCACTTAACATTAATTACCATTTTGTTGTTATGGTGAGAACAATGAAGCTATGCTCTCATAGCAACTTTCAATTATACAGTACAATATGGTTGACTATAAAGTCCCCATGCTCTTCCTTAGATTCATGGAACTTATCTTACAAATGAGT
The DNA here is from genome assembly GCF_003031525.2 of Neophocaena asiaeorientalis asiaeorientalis. NCBI lineage: Eukaryota > Metazoa > Chordata > Mammalia > Artiodactyla > Phocoenidae > Neophocaena > Neophocaena asiaeorientalis. The sequence goes on from NW_020175058.1 coordinate 112,319, forward strand.
TTGTACCCTTTGCCCAACATCTCCCCATTTCCCCCACCTTTCAGCCCCTGGCAACCACCATTCTACACTGTTTCTATGAGTTTTTATTTTATTTTATTTTTTTTGCGGTACGCGGGCCTCTCACCGTTGTGGCCTCTCCCGTTGCGGAGCACAGGCTCCGGACGCGCAGGCTCAGCGGCCATGGCTCACGGGCCCAGCCGCTCCGCGGCATGTGGGAACTTCCCGGACCGGGGCACGAACCCGTGTCCCCTACATCGGCAGGCGGACTCTCAACCACTGCACCGCCAGGGAAGCCCTCTATGAGTTTTTAGATTCCACATATAGGTGAGAACATACAGTATTTGTCCTTCACTGCCGACTTATTTCACTTAGCCTAATGCCCTCAAGGTCTATCAGTGTTGTTTCAGTGGCAGGATTTTCTTCTTTTTTAATGGTTGAATAATACCTCATTGTATGTATGTATAGATATATATATATAATATGTATAAATTATTTCTGTATTTTCTGTTTATTCATCTGTCAGTGGACACCTAGGTTGTTTGTGTATTTTGGCTATTGTGAATAATGCTGCAATGAACATGGGAGTGCAAGTATCTCTTTGAGATAGTGATTTCATTTCCTCTGGATATACAGTGAGTGGGGTTTATGGATCATATGGTAGTTCTATTTTTAACACTTTGAGGCATCTCTGTACTGTTTTCCTTAGTAGCCTTATTTATATTCCCACCAGCAGTGCACCAGACTACCCTTTCCTCCACATCCTCACCAGCATCATTTGTTAACTGTCTTTTTGATAAGATTCATTCTAACAAGTGTGAGGTGATATGCCATTGTCATTTTGTCTTGATTTTCCCTGATGATTAGTGAGTCTGAGCACCTTTTCGACATCATTTGTATGTCTTTTTTGGAGAAATGTCTATTCAGTTCCTCTGCCCATTTTAAAATCGAATTGTTTGGGGGTTTTGTTTTGTTTTGTTTTGTTTTTTGGCCATTGTGTTGTGTGAGTTCCTAATATATTTTGGATATGAACCCCTTACCAGATATATGATTTGCAAATATTTCCCCCCATTCCATAGTTTGCTGGTTCATTTTGTTTCTTTGGTTGTGCAGAAGCTTCTTAGCTTGATGCGGTCCTACTTGTTGATTTTTTCTTTTGTTGCTTGTGCTTCAGGTGTCTTATCCAAAGAATCATTGCCAGTGCCAAGGAGCTCTTTCTCCATGCATTCATCTGGGAGTTTTACAGTTTCATGTCTTATGTTTAAGACTTTAATCCATTTCTATTTTTGTGAGTGATGTAAGATAGGGGTCTAGTTTCATTCTTTTGCATATACACAGCCCAATTTCATTCTTTTGCATAAAGTATACTTTGATTCCCTTTTCTTTATCTTGAGTGTATCTACTATAGGTTTCTGTTTTGTGGTTCCCATGAGGCTTACTTGAAACATTTTATTGACATGACAGTTTATTTTAAGCTCAAAACAACTGAACTTCCATCGCATATAAAAGCTATACTTCTTTATCCGTCCCATTTTATGTTGTTGTCAATTTACATTTTTGTACTGTATATCCATTTACTATTATAGCTATAGCTATTTTCAATGCTGTTGTCCTTTAAGCTTTATACTAGAGTTAAATGTTTAACACACCACCATATTATAGCGTTAGAGTATTCTAAGTCTGACTTAGAATACTTATATTTACCAGTGTGTTGTATATTTTCATGTTATTAATTAGCACCTTTTGTTTGTACTTGAATAACTCCTTCTATTGGTAATGAATTCCCTCAGCTTTTGTTTGGGAGAGTATCGTGCCTTCATTTCTGAAGGACAGTTTTGCTGGGTAAAGTATTCCTGATAGGCAGCTTTTTTTTTTCAGCACTTCAAGTGTATCATCCTACTCAGTCCTGGCTTGCAAGGTTTCTGTTGAAAGATACACTGATAGCTTTATGATGGTTTCCTTGTATGAGAGAAAATTTTTTTCTCTTGTTGCTTTTTAAATTATCTCTTTGGCTTTGATTTTTGGCAGTTTTATTATAATATGTCTTGGAAAACATTATTTTGGATTGAAATTATGGGGTGATCTATTAGCTTCATGTAACTGGCTGTCCAAATCTCTCTCTTGGTTTGGGAAGTTTCCAGCCATTATTTCTTTTTTTAAAAAATAAATAGATAAATAAATAAATAAATTTATTTATATTTGGCTGCGTGGGGTCTTCGTTGCTGTGTGTGGGCTTTCTCTAGTTGCAGTGAGCGGGGGCTATTCTTCATTGCGGTATGCAGTCTTCTCATTGTGGTGGCTTTTCTTGCTGCGGAGCACAGGCTCTAGGCGTGTGGGCTTCAGTAGTTGCGGCTAGCAGGATCTAGATCACAGCTCAGTAGTTGTGGCGCATGGGCTTCGTTGCTCCACAGCATGTGGGATCTTCCTGGACCAGGGCTTGAACCCATGTCTCCTGCATTGGCAGGCAGATTCTTAACCACTGCACCACCAGGGAAGTCCTGCCATTATTTCCTTCCTTCCTTCCTTCCTCCCTCCCTTCCATTCATTTATTTTATTTTATTTATTTTTGGCTGCGTTGGGTCCTCGTTGCTGCGCACAGGCTTTCTGTAGTTGTGGCTTGTGGGCTCTAGAGTGCAGGCTCAGCAGTTGTGGCACATGGGCTTAGTTGCTCCATGGCATGTGGGATCTTCCCAGACCAGGGATCGAACCCATGTCACCTGCATTGGCAGGCAGATTCTTAACCGCTGCGCCACCAGGGAAGCCCCATTATTTCTTTAAATAAGCTTTCTGTCTCTTTCTCCCTCTTCTCCTGGGTCTCCAGTGATGTATACATTGTTTCACTTAATGGTGTCCCATTAGTCCCATAGTCTTTCTTCACTCTTTTTTTGTTTTCTCCTCTGACTGGATAAATTACATGTGATATTTTTTCTTTTGGGGGGGTTCATTTATTCTTTCTTCTTTAAAATCCAGTCTGCTGGTGAAGCTATTCAATTCTTCAGTCATTGTGTTGTTCAACTAAAATCTTGTTGTGGTTTTTTTTTCATGTTTTCTCTTCATTGAACTTCTCAATTTGATTTTGCACTATTTTCCTGATTTCACTAAATTCTTAATCTGTGTTCTCTTACAGCTCTCTGAGGATATTTAGAACAATTATTTTGAATAATCAAGCAATTCATGAATCTCTATTTCTTTGGGGTCAGTTACTGTAAGTTTACTGTGTTCCTTTGGTATTGTCATATTTCCCTAATTTTTCCTGATTCCTGTATCCTTGCATAGGTGTTTGTACATATGAACAAGCAGTCACCTCTTGCAGATGTTATGGACTGACTTTAGTAAGGAAAGATTATCACCTGTGAGTGGGGACATGCCAGAATGTTCTGTGATGCAGGTTTACTGGTGCAGGGTGCCAAGTGCTAGAGTGTGTGGCAGCTCTGGCTTGGTGGAGGGGAGGTGTGATGTCTCACTGGCTCAGGCCACTGGGGGCAGGGCACTGGCAACTATGTGGCCCTTGGTGAGTGCTGTGGGGGTCCCCAGTGGCTGCAAGGACTGATAGGGCTCTCAGCAGCACCTCCAGGTCCAGCAGCTAAGGATCAGGGCAGGCAGCAGTGGTGGCCAGAGCCAGTGGCACGCATACACTCAGCTCTGGGGCCGGCCGCAGTTGCTGTGAAGTGGCAGGGGTTGGTTGCAGACACAGAGTGGTGAGGACCAGGGCCAGAAACAAGGACCTCGGCCAACTGTGGGCACACTGGCTGCCATGGGGCCCCTGGCTGTTGGTGTGCACTCCTGGGGCTGCAGCGTGTCTCCACAGGCACTTGCATGGCAATGAGGCCAATGAAGGGAGTCAGGCCAGGAGCGTGCAGGTGCACAGCTGCAGGGGTAGCTGCAGGTGAGCCCAGTGGTGCAGACCAGTGGCGAGAGAAGGCCGAATCTGGGCCCCGATGCAGTTAATGGGGCCCTGTTGCCGTGCACCCTTGTGGCTGTAAGGTATTGCCACAGGCACACAGCAGCGGATGTTAGTGACAAAGTTCAGGCCAGGGAAGTGCAGGTGCACAGCTGGCAGTGGGCCTAGCTGCCTGTGAGCCCAGTGTTGCAGGCCAGTGACTTGAGATACGGCTGAATCCAGGCCCACCAGCATTTATGGGGACCTTGGCTGACAACATGCACTTCCATGGCCGCGGGACGGCATACCAGGTGTGCACATGGCAATGGAAGCTGCTGACAAGAGTCGGGCTGGCAGCATGCAAATGCACAGCTGGAGGAGGTAACCCCAAGGGTGCATATGGTGGTGGGGGTTAGCTGTGAGGGCTAGGCTGGTGCCTTGCACTCCTGCAGCTGCGGAGGCCTTCACTAGCTGCTGCTGTGGATCTCAGGCTCTGGTGGACGGTGGTGGAGCAGAAGGGCCTTGAGGCGGACTCAGGCAGCTGGTGTCTGTAAATGCAAATACCTGTTGGGCAAAAACTGGTGACACCTGCAGGGAGTCTGTGGCTGTGCTGCCTATTGGTTTCTTCAGTGGGAAAGCTGCAGGGATCCTCTGCTGAACAGGTCACTGGGAACCGTGGTTGCTACTGCTGTGTGGGTGATACTGGTAGCCTCTGTTCTTCTTCCGTGTTCCTAGCTACCTCTATACATCTCACCTGTGCCGGTCTCTGGGTGGAGTGAAACTGAAGTGGGTCCTTCCTCTGGAACCCTGAAAGGCTGGGGAGGCTGGTTGCTCACATGCTCCTCCTTTTCCAGTGAGAGCTCTTTCTAGCTGGGTTGGTCCGTCTGGCATTGAGCAGCGCGGGCCAGCGGGGTGGGATGATGCAGGCAAAATGAAGTGGTTCTTCCATCCCTTTTTGAGTAGTTCTTCTCAGGTTTTTTGTTCTACTCTGTTGCTGAAGTTTGTTAAGTGGATTCCTGAGCTCTCCCACAGCTGTCTTTGTTCCTGGATAACTTGTCTAATTGTTGACCTTTGTTGGGGAAGGCTGGGGTCTCCTACTTCACGGTCTTGGTGATGTAACTCTCCACAGAGTTTTTTCTGTTTGATTTTCAAATAACTCCTAATCAACTGAGAAACTGACTCATATCTATTGAATTGAATAAATATATTTAGAATTTACTTGCTTATCTTATTTAAGTCCTACAACTCTATAAAGTAGGTACCGCCGTCATTCACATTTTAGGCAGGGATGAACTAAGTTTTTCAGTGGTTAAACTGCCTATCTAGACTCACAAATGTATTAAGTAATAGAATCTGGACGTGTATGCAGACAATAACTCCAAACTCTATGCTCTTGAACCGTGTGCTTTACTACAGACCACTAACACCCCACAGCCCCAGCTCTTACCGGACAGCCTTTAACAACCCTTCTCAATCACACTCATGAACCTCACGCCCTGGCGTACACAGCTTCAGAAAGATCTTCTGGAATAGAGACGTATACATTTTACTGCACACATCTGGCCACCGACATAGGGAGCTTTCCTCAAAGAAAGTAACAAATGCAACCATAGCTGATCCCCTGCTCAATTCCAGTCCTCACCCTCTCTCCTCTGCACCCTCCCCTTCAGTCTAAAACACAGACCCTGGAGCACAGCCTATCCTCAAAGGCCTTTATCTGAAGGTAAGTCCAGGGTAGGCACAAAAATATTATGGACACAAATTAAAACATTAATGGGCCCAATTCAGAGGCATTTGGAGAAATTTTGGATCCTACCCACTGTAAGCCAGTCTCAACTCCTTGTCTCTCTGCCAAATTCCACAGAACCCAAAAGTGCACAAACGTCCTTTCCCGTTCTCTGTCCTGAACCAGGTCTCCAGAAGACAAAGGTTGGAGCCTTAGGAGGCTGGAGACAGTGAACTGCACATGTGCTGAGCAAAGGGCTGCACCTTCCTTCCCCAGTGTCATCAGAGGCCCAATATGTCACATTTCTGAATTCAGCATCCATTAGCCTCAATGATCCCTCCTTTAGTGCTCCCCAAAATAATCTCTTCTCTCTGGAGGTATTGCTCTTTTACAATCCCAAGGACATAGTTTAAAAATGGGCTATAATCACACCCTGACTCTATACTAACATAAAACTACCGCAAATATATGCCACAAATATATCCATTTCAATTATGGATATACGTAAAACATTTAAATAAAGCTGAAAACAGAGGCCAACAATTAAAAAGTGTCATATCCATGATCATCAGGGTTTCTCCTGGGTTGCAAAATATGTTAGATTCGAAAAATTATACAATTATTAAACAAAAATGGAAAAAATTCCAAAAAAGAAATACAATCCAAAAGAAGACCCCTGCTCTCAAAGTTAAGCACCAACTCTGACTTTTTTTACAAAGGGTATAATGCTGTGTGACTGTCTTTTCATTAAATATATAGTGAAAATCTTTATTGGTAAATAAAGAGCACAGGCTCCGGACGCGCAGGCCCAGCGGCCATGGCTCACGGGCCCAGCCGCTCCGCGGCATGTGGGACCCTCCCGGACCGGGGCACGAACCCGTGTCCCCTGCATCGGCAGGTGGACTCTCAACCACTGCGCCACCAGGGAAGCCCCAGTAAATATATTTTAAGAATATAAAGTGTCCCCCTTCTGTCCATGATGATAATATAGTCAAGAGGTATACAAGTTCAAAGAAAATAATATCTAGACATAAATAAAAAATATGTAGAGTCTATATGAAGGGAACGAACTTTACTGAACAATAGTTTAAAAGATTTGAGTAATAAGAGGTACAAATCATTTTCCTGACTACAAAATGAAGTATGTTACGGCACAACATTCCAAACAAAATCTCAGCGAAGTTATGTGTCTTCACATTTTTTTTGTTCCATTGCTAGAACAAATGTAAATTTTATGTGGAATAATGGGAAGAACCAAACATTTTGTGAAAATAAAGACTAACGCTTATCTAAAGATGTGTCGTTAATGGCTATTATAATCTAAATATTTTAGTTTTGAGTCAGGTAAAAAAACATGTGAAGTCCTAAGATTGTCATAGGAATTCAGTATATGATATTGGTAGTGTTTTAAAAAAAGTGAAGAGAAATGGGCCTATTTAATAGTGTTGGGGTGGCAGACGATTAAGTGAAAATAACGGATTCAACAGGATAAGCCTTCCCCAGAAAAACACAGATAAAGGGGTAGGTTCAGGGCAACTACAGCTGCAGTCTCCAACTGGGGGCAATAAACAGGGGTAGTGGCTGAGGACATCTAGGATACCCATGAATTAAACCCTCCCAGAGGCTATGGCTCCACCTTTCCCTGCCAAGCATAGGCATGATGATAGCTCATACCAAGCAAGGGGAGGTCAAGTTCAAGACAGAAAACGGGCCCAATTAAAAAAAAAAAAAACAAAAAACAAAAACAGGTTACACATGTGTATGTATTACACACATATACACAAACTTCCTCCAGATATCCAAGTGGCTCTTTTCCTCCACTTTGGCCTCCCCAATGAGGTCTTTCCCTCTCCACACTACATAAAATCAAGCCATCTTTCTGACAACTTTTCCCATTTTATTTTTATAACACTTGTCACCATCACCTTCTCCCTTGCAGATATATTTTCTTGATATGGCTGCTGGTAACAACTATCTGGTCACGATGACTTCTCAATAAAAATATTCTAGGATGGGTTCTCATTGGCCTATTTTAACAAAGGATCATTCCTGGATGAATACAGATGTGGAGCCAGGAATAGATGGTGCCATCTGGAGTAAATGCCAACTCCATGCTCACAAGAATAGGTTACATTACTAGAACAATGTAGAAAAGTTGCAATAGCCACTACATAATCTTGAGGAACTGACGTCTACTCTTACACACCACTGTTTGAGAGCAAGTTCCCCTCAGATGCTTGAGGAGGTAGAGAAGTGATGCTTAATATCCTGCATGCCCCACATTGAGCATGTCTGGAGTCCACAGGATGGAATTGTTGATGCTCTCTGGGCTCAGTATCCTCAACTACAAAATAGGGGTAGTTATCCCTAAGTGAAAGAGCAGATCTAACCCTGAACTTACTTCCAATAACACACAGCCAAAAATTCTCAGTTGTCTAACCCCCTGCAAAGAAGCCCAAGTCCTTGAAGAATAAGACGGGGTTCAGAATTCCTTGAAGCCCCTTGTGAAGACATGCTCTGCTCTTGTCAGTCTTTAATCACATTCCTTAAAATAGAAGAGGAACTTGGAGAAGCATGGTGGCCATGACTGGTGCCCAAGGAGGTAGCAAAATTTCCTAAGCTTTCCTAGGACTGTGCTGATTAACCAGGGCCCATACTGAGAGAAGAGGGCATAAATACTCTTTGGAGTATAACGGATGACTATTCTTCAGACTCTACCCCAACAGTTACCTCCCCTGAAGTAACTATTGGCTTTTAGTTCAGCAGGTATCCTGGGCCTTTTGCCATGTATTTTAATCCATATATATCTACCTATAGAGAATTTATAATACACTGGAGTCTTATTTTATGGGCATTTGAATTTTGTCAATCAGAAATATTGTCAAAATATTATATTTCAATTAAAAATCCACACAAAAATGTACTCATTATAATATGTGAGGTAAACACCTAGTCTTATTATGCTCTCGAGGGGGGTAACCAGTTATTCCAACTGGTCATATCAAGCCAACAAGAAAAAGGATGAATTAATCAAACAGTGCAGAGAGGACTGGCTATTTGGAAGAACAGAGAGCTGCTAACCTCACACCACATATAACAAGAAACACCATGTAGGGCTATATGAATAATCAGTTTAACATGTCTGCTTCACATATACCAAAGGAAAGACATACCTGCCACAGTGCTCAGTTCCAAAAGGAATTTACTTTATGACAACGTAACAGCACAATGAGGCAGAAACACTTAACTTTCAACTAGTAGAATAACTTTATTTCTAATACTGAGCCTTTATATAGGAATTTACAGGAATAAAAAACATTGTGATGCTTATTCTCCAATAGCTCCACCCAGACCTTCCCTTCTACATCCTCTGAGCCCACTTGTGCTCACCTGCACGTGGCACCTGAGGGCTCTGGAGATTTGGTGCCAAAATTTTGGTAGTGACAATACCTCCTATGAGGAGGCCCCTCCTTCATAAGAGCAGCTCTTATTGGGCTCTGGTAACACTTGCTTCCATCCTTTGCCCCTTAAGGACTTAGAATGGTAATGGCTTCCTGGTGACACTAGTCTCTAGGTGCTTTAATATCCCTTGTTTTTGGCCCAAACTACTGTACTGTAATAAGTCTGCCACTAAAGTCTTCTTAGTTGAAGCAGAATTCTGTTTTTCACCAGAACCATGGCTGATACTAACAGCCATCCCTATACTAACTTGTCAAAAGAAGTAATTCTTCCCTAAAATTGCTGTATAGAACATTAACACTTAGACAAGAATTCATCTGTATCAGGGGACTGCCTTCAGGTCTAAGTAACAGACATCCCTGAGAATAAATAAGAAGCCACTATAGCCACAGTAATACAAACTCCTAGTAGAGAGCAGGTCCAAAAAGAGTTGTGCAGCTTAGTGACATCATCTCTGAGCCAGGCTTTTCCCATCTTGTGTACTGTTATCTTCAAGCTATTGTCCTTCAGGGTCATAACTATAATCTAGTGTAACATACAGACATGAAAATGTCCAGCAGAAGAGAGACAATCTCTTCCCATGTCATGACAATACTTTATCACTGAGATCTTTCCCCAAAGCACTGCAGAATATTTTCCAAATATCTCACTGCTCACATGTCCATCCCAACAAAATCATTAGAATAGAATCTTCACGATTAACTTAGACTAATGTGGATTTACCCCTAAATCATCTGGGGGAAGGACGGACAAAGAGACAAAACAGTCCAGCAACTAAGGAGTAGGGATTGGCTGTTGGGTGGGCAGTATCTCTTGGAACTGCTTTCAATGTGTTCCAAGGAAGCAAAGGAAACACTAAGACAAAGGAGAGAGAGACAGTATATTACAGTCTATTAAATTAAATACATAGTTCCTTTGTTACATACAACTTGGGTTACACACATCATGCCTAAATAGATACAGCAACGAAGCACCAAGAATATGACAGAGGCATTTCATTATATACCACTACTTTTTATTTGTAGAATGCAGTGAGCATTACTGTTCATAACTGATGTTAACCTTTGCGAAATTTATGTAAATATCATTGTTATTAATAGCATTTGCATTATTGACTGACCCAAGGTAGCTGAGTAACCTCAGAAAAATATTGTTTGGCTCTTTTATGGAAGTGGAAGCTCAGTAAAAATGGCCATACTCATTCACATATGCCAGCAAAGTCAAAAGAAAGGTAAGCAATATGGTTGTAAAATAGCATATACTGGCCATACTACAGAGAGACTCTGGTAGTATTTAGAATAGGATTGATGCAGAGGTAGTTAAAAACCTCACAAAAACATATTTTGGCTTCTTTATTCAAGAGGCCATTCAGTAATAATGGCCATAGCCATTTATTTATATCAGAAAATGGAAAAAGGGGTATGTGGCTTGTACTTTAAATTTTCCAAATGTATTTTCATAAATACACAGTGATGTGCTACTGTAAATATGTGACTACAGGTTCTCTGAGAAAACAAAACCCTGATTTGTAGAGTTTGCCAATTATCATGGTGTAAATACTCGCACTAAAGCCAAGCTACCAACATGATGGCACAGAATGTAGAGCTGGGAAGAGATGTCCAGTAGCACATCATTATACAGTATTCACCATGCAGATTCAACAATACAAATAACCTAAAGAACAAAGATAACAGCAAAATACTGTAAAATAATTAGGAAGTAATGAGTGTTGAGTACTTATTACCTTGTTTTAATATTTAACTGTAAGTTTATATAGTTTAATTTTTAAATAATGACTCTTTTTAACAACTGGCTCACAAAATTCCTGAAAATTTAACAATCAGCAGTACTTGCAAGCCAGTATAAGCTTACTGCAGTACACCACTGTGTGTTGGTATGTGTGTATAAACATATTTACATATACATATGTACATAATTGTGTCAACCTATAAAGACACTGATGATATCTAGTGTGGGAAATATTAATATAGACCATAATAGTTACTTAACTAAGGGTTCAGAGTTTCTCTTCACAAGCATGTTGGGCTCTAATATACATATCAAGAATACCTCAAATTTCTATGATATTAGCATACTCACATAAGGCCTGCAAACATCAAGGACTCTTCACATAAATGTTTAATGCTGTTGTCATTTAACTTTTTTAAGCTTATGATTCTGTGAATATGACTGTAAAAGAGTATCATCCATTAGATTTACAATACAATTTCGGCATCACATCCAGAATATGGCACTACACAACATAAATTTGAGATAAAGGTTTTTGCCATATTATTTAAATGAATTTCCCCTCAATATAAATTTTCTGATGGAAAGTTTTAATTTTTCTTAAAAGCTTTCACATATTCAAAACATTATAAGGTTTTATTCTAGTACTAATTATCTGAAGCACAACAAAACTTCACTTTCTAATAATTTGTGGCATTCTTTGGGTTTCATTAATCTCATTTTAAAAACCTGTATAACGAATTTGAAAGAGTGGATAAAGGCTTCAGAATGTTCAGGATGCTGAAAGAGCTTTCACCCTTGTGTGAATTCTCTGATGTTTAGTGAGTACTGACCTCTGACTAAAGGTTTTCCCACATCCATTACACTCATAGGGTTTCTCCCCTGTGTGAGTCCTCTGATGTTTAGTGAGAGCTGATTTCTCACAGAAGGTTTTCCCACATTCGTTACATTTATAAGGTTTCTCTCCTGTGTGAGTTCTTTGATGTACAATGAGGTTTGATTTCACACAGAAGGATTTCCCACATTCATTACATATAAAGGGTTTCTCTCCTGTGTGTGTTCTCTGATGCACAGTTAGGGCTGACCTGTGGCAGAAGGATTTTCCACATGCATTACATTCATAGGGTTTCTCCCCTGTGTGTGTTCTCTGATGTTCAGTGAGGTTTGACTTCACACAGAACGTTTTTCCACATTGCTTACATTCATAGGGTTTTTCTCCTGTATGTGTTCGCTGATGGTTGGTAAGATGTGGTTTCTGACAAAAGGACTTCCCACATTCAGTACATTCATAGGGTTTCTCTCCTGTGTGTGTTCTCTGATGTTGAGTAAGGTTTGACTTCTCCCAGAATGTTTTCCCACATTCACCACATTCAAAGGTTTTTTCTCCTGAGTGAGCTCTTCGAAGTTGGGTGAGATGTGACTTCTTGTTGAAAGTATTTCCATTTTCATTGTGCTCATAAGGTTTTTCCCCCAAGTGTACTATCTGATGTCTAAAGAGGGTTGACTTTTCCCACATTTTGTGACTTACTTTATATTCATGGGGGATCTTTCTTGTGTAATTTCCCTGATGGATAATGAAAGCTGAACTGTCACAGAAAATCTGCCCATATTCATTATAAGGATTTTCCCCTGTAAGAGCTCTCTGATGCCCCAATCTTAAATCCATATAGAAGGACTTCCCACAAATACTGCATTCATATGGCTCCATTTCCAAATGAGTTCTCTGAGATAAATTAAGCTTTAAACTTTGGATGAAAGTTCTTCCACATTCATTATACTTACAGTGTGTCTCTCCTATCTGAGCTTTCTTGTTTGTGAAAGAATCTGCCTCCCCATGGCAGCCTTGTCCATTTTCATTATATTCAAAAGGTGGGTCAAAAATTGGCTGAGTGAGATCCTGGCTACGATCCTTTTTCTGATTATATTTATAAGGTTTCCCTCCAGTAGGAGTTTTCTCATGCCGAATGTCAAGGAGCAATTTCTCATATACATTAAACTCATCAGGCTTCTTTCCAGAATAGTTCTTTCTATTAATAATTAAGCCTGAAATATTTTTCAAACTCATTTCACATGTGTCACATATCTTATAGAGAAAATTTCTTGAAGGAACAGAGTCTGTACCTAGATTTAAAGTTTTCCTTACTCTGTCACCACTATCTGTACTTAACGTTTGGTTGGTGAAAGCAAGTTGCCAAAAATGTTCATCTTCATTTTCCTGGCTGCTCTCTATCAGGTCATCAACTTTCCAGTCTTCTAGAAATGAGAAAAATAACCACGTCTTATAAATCCTAGTACATTTCTAATGGAATTGGATTTTTACACTAATGCCCTATTATGCAGTCGATTCTTTTGTTTTAGGCTCAGTTTTCTGGTGTAAACTAAATCCAAGTATACATTTCCTTTACCCTTCTAGTTTGAGTGGAAAATAAATACATGCTGCAGTGGAATACTTTATTAATATAACCTTTAAAACTGGACAGAAAAAGGTGAAATAAATTCAAAGCACAAGGAACCGGTGAGTGGCTGATTCAGAAATCAGGAAGCTCAAGAGAATGGAGTGAGCCCAACAGAGACACTGAACACTGAATAAAGTGACACTGAAGATCAGCAGACAAGGGCTTTCAGGGGATGAACTATGTTTGGTGGAGACAGAACAGTCTAGTCCTAATCCCCTCAGACACTGATTGCTGGGTGGGATTCCTATTAGAGTACTTGCTTCTACTCTACACATCAACACCAGCCTAAAGTTCTGAAAACACCAACTTCCTCAGGTTCAGAAAAATTGTCCGCTAGCCCAGGATCTAGCTTTTCGTTTAATTCACAAGGAATAATTATTTTTTTAAATGCTGTAAGAGCAGCAGGCTAAAGAAGGTGAAATGAACTCAAGACACGGTGAGCAAGGGATGGAGATTTTCTGAGCATTGTTCATGTAGGGAGCAGGAAACTCCAAGAACTGGATGAGTTCAACAAAGGAGGTTTTTTGTTTTTGTTTTGTTTTTTTAAAGGAAAATAGACTGTCTGAGAAACATATTAGAGGAAGCACTCAGTTTGACAGAGACAGATTATGGTTTCTTGTCCTTATCTTCCCACACCTTGATTACTGTGGTAGGATCCTCACTAATATGCATGTTGCCATTCCTCTTTTTCCCATTTGATATAGCAACATCAAAATAAATTTCTGAAAGCACCTATTTCCTCATGTTTTAAGGGACAGTGCTTTAACCCAGACTCTAACTCTCTATCTAGCTGTGATTCACAACAACACAAATGCCCAACAGGAAATATAAAATAGAGGAGGGGCAGACCATCTCTGCAAAACGACCAGGTTCATTTGGTTTTTCTCACAGCTGTTAATGAAGTTGTCCCAACCATCAAGTCATATGTTTCTTTACTTCAGTCTGCTAGTCTACTTTTCCCCAAAACAATTTTGTTTCTGAAGCAATACTGATTTTTAAGTCTGCTTTTATATCTAGGTTTATCTTTACAGTGAGGTTTCCTGCTTTCATATCTAGCCTCATCTGTGGCTTTTACTTACTGGTGAGACCCATAATGATCACATTTTTCTATATGGTTCTGAGACCTTCAACAAACTTTATCATAAAAAATTCTTGTCTATACTTTACTGTTGGTACCCAGTGCAACAACGTTAATTACGTGTTAAAAAAAAATCTAGAACAGTCCTGAGCCCACTGCTCCAAAGACTAACTGATAATAGTTTTTATACTGGCAAACACAAATCAAAACAAAAACTAGATTCACAGTAAGAGCTCAAATCACAATTCCACAAATCCATTAAAAACTATCTGTGCAACTCTAGCTGGAACGCTCATAAACTGTTCATTCCTAACAACACACATTTCACTTAATTAGCTACACTCCAGCCTTGGCTATCCTTGGGACCTGGACATCCTTCAGGAAATGCTACTTACTTTAATTTAAAACAACAAACCACAAAAATATTAATAAAAGAACAAAAGCCAACAACCTCTACAACATCCCTACCATGTTTAGCTTCCACTTGCTGCCTTAGAAGAAGTTACTGTCTGTTTAATTCACTGTAAAATAAAACAAATTCAGTGCTCAATGCTAAATTCTTTGTCATGACCACAGTCTAGCTCTTGACAGGTGTTACCAAAATCCTGTTTCCTCTGACTTCATTGAGGACACGGTACATTAATCATTCTTAGAAAGTAATGTGCATATGAATTACTTCCAACCTGTACATGAGGACAAAATAAGGAAATGTGCATTTAGGAAGAGTACTATAGAATGCTTTCTGAATGGATGAAAAGAGTGATCTCTTCTAAATTTGGCTCAACAAAGTAATTATTAAAATATCAGAATCAGGAAAAATATGAAAGGGCCTTCTCTTTGGGAAAACAAAATCTCAACAATGATAGAAACCCCAAGCAGCAGTCATATGGTCAGGTCTGAGTTTTGGGGATACAGATACTAGTGGGTTAGGGTTACAAAATACGGACTATTTAAGTTGCAGCAAAAAATTGATCTCTAACTTAAAATAAGTGAAATAATAACAAGCCATTACTATATACCATGCAATGTTTAAACACTTTACATTTACAATTTTAATTAAGTTTCTGAAAAGGCAAAATAAAAGTAAAAGTTATAGAAAAAGGATAAAATATTTATAAGTGAAATTTAAGACATAAGATAGTATGAGTTTTAGTATAAACTCTGAAGAGCAGAAAGAAAGACTCTGAGATATATAGAACAGGACCACATTGTGACAGTCAATGGAAGGAGACTGTAAATTCATTTATTAATAAGGAGCAATTTTGTCAGGCTAGTGAAAGATAAATTGGATGCTTTAGGTAAAAAAATAAAAACCAATTAGGAATTAGATCAAGTCAGGAACGACAGAACAGAGACACAGTTATGGTTTTGAGTGACATCAGTGAAAAGTGAGAAAATGAAGACATGAAGAAGATAGAAAGGAAAACAATATCAGGAGTATTTGAAAAAACTAGCAATAGGGGATAATGGGTTCTATACCCTGATCCCATGGTTGCCATTTAAGGCAGTAATGGATGATTGAATGTTCCTTATTTGACCCCTAGGAAACCAAGCTCTCTAATTTTCTTGTACCTCAGACTGTTCCTCTCAGTCTCCTCTAATGACGAGATTTAATGGATTTACACACCTTGTAAAAGTGGTACCATCCCAGGACTACCTCTCTCATTTACAATCACTCTCTAGAAAAGGAGACAGCAAACTATGATTGTAAGACAGTAGTCCTAGAACTCAGGATGTTTTTTATGTTTTTAGAGGGAAAACAACAGAAGAGGCAGCAGAGAGGAGTGAGGAGGAAGAGGAAGAGGTAAGAGGAGGAGGAAGAGCAGCAGCAGCAACTGAGACCATGTGTGGCCCACGAAGCCTAAAATATTTACTCTCTGGTTTTTTACAAAAAAGTTTGCCAATCTCTAATCTAAAACTCTTCATCTAGCCCCAACATTTAACACCACCTAAAGCTGATGCCTTTCGAATGGATACTTCTAGGTCTGGCCTCATTATGTACTTCACACGATGTATATATGAAATCGCCTTTTCAATACCAGATTCTAACAGTTACCTCAGCTTCTTGTGTCCAAATGTAAAATTTGTAGTAACTCCCCTATAATCTCTCCTCCAAATTTTCTCTATCTCAGTAAATGGTACGCTAAGTTATCAGGTGCTTGAGACAAATCACTGGAATCATGCTCAACTCCTCTCTCTCTCACACTCTGTATCCAACCCAATAGCAAATCCTCTTGGCCTCATCTCCAAGATATATGTACAAATCCACCATTTCTCAGCACTTTCAACATAGCCTTAGCCACTAGTCTCTCTCCTCCCGAGTACATAGTAGTGTCCTGTTATTCCTTCCTTGCTCATGCCTAAGCATCATCTACCCACCACATGTTCACCACACAGAAGTCAGAGAGATCCTTTAAAACTGTAAATCCAATCTTATAGCTTAATCTGATTTATGTTTACTCAAAAAAGCCTGAGGATTTCCCACCTCACTCAAAATAAAATTAATGGGTCTCCCATGGTACCTGCTACTTATGACATCATCTACTACCAATCTCCCCCAGGCCTTCTCACCTCCAGCCACACTGACATCCTTGCCATTCCTCAAACACCCTAAGAGCACACCTGTCTGAGAAGTTCAGCACCTGATGTTCCCTCTGTCTGGAATACTCAGAATCCACAGAGCTCACATTTTAATTTATTAGAGACTTGTCTATTGTGGACCTCATCAAAAAGGTTTTCTCTTGACTTCCATACCAAATAGCACATGCCATCATTCTCCAACCCCCTTTTCACTGCTTTAACTCTCTACAGTATTTATCACCACCCAACATGTGTGTGTATACAAGCATGTATAACTCTGTACACATACACACACCTACACCTATACACACACGTATGCTTTTCTGTCCCTCATTGTAATAGACACTCTGTGATAATAGGGACATTCTTTTAATTACCTATAAACATAGTTGGGTCATATTGGGCGCTCAGCATATATTTGTTAAATGAATATATGGAAGTATTGCATGAATACATACTACCTAACAAGAGATGTCCAAAGACAATACAGAGAAGGTGAACAATTTTAAAAGATAAAGTAACCAAGAAAAATTATCTCAGATGAAGCCAAATGAGTTTGGATTATGGATATAGGTAAATCACTCGAAAATGTCAAATAACAAAGGGAAGCATTTATGAGTGAAAGTGACATATGGAGGAATGTGATTAAGGTAACAAAGGGATGTGGGCCAACTGTCCTTAATCACTTCCAAAGGTCTGGGGCTAAAAAATGTTT
Source organism: Neophocaena asiaeorientalis asiaeorientalis (assembly GCF_003031525.2). NCBI lineage: Eukaryota > Metazoa > Chordata > Mammalia > Artiodactyla > Phocoenidae > Neophocaena > Neophocaena asiaeorientalis. The sequence continues at coordinate 129,959 of NW_020175058.1, forward strand.
TTTTGGAAAAATAGTTCAAAGTTAATAAACCATAAACCAGTGCCCTAAGATCTCATTTCCTCTGGCTTCCATCTGCCTGTGAACTCACTAACTCACCTGAGCGGCACTGTTTTGGGAATCTTTCCTCTAATATCCAAGGTTCTTCTCCTTGCTCGATCTTGAAGATCACTTCTGGCTTAGTAATGCAATTCCCTGTAAAGAAAATAACACAGGACTATGGCTGAACAGCCTGGCTTCGGGGACTCTGAAAAAATGATAGGGAAGAAATGTATAGCTTCAGGAGCTACCTAAAAGAGGTGCCTAAATGAACCAATCCTTAAAGAGGTAAGAATATAGCATTCTTTATAGTGGCCAAAAGGGATCAGTCATCTGATCCCTTGAATCTCCATCAGAAAATTCCACAGGGAGTTCTTATGTTTCATCAACTAAGAAATGCATGCTCCTCGTTCACATGGAGAAAAAATTCTTACCTACTGAGACAAGATGGCTGTAATTTTCCAGGATCACGTCTCTGTATAGTATCTTCTGAGCAGGATCCAGCAGGTACCACTCTTCCTGGGTGAAGTCCACACACACATCTTTGAATGACACTTGTTCCTGTAACAGTATATTCCTTTTATATAATGAAATTGTCAGAGCTCTATGAGTGGTAAATATTTAAAAGAACTAATCTCTTTAGAGTTTATTAAAAATTGGTATATAGGATTGCCTTCTTTTATGCTATCCTATGTAGGAAAAAAGTAATATCTTGTACAAATTGAGTTTCCACTAAGTGGGTGGAACTAGTTGCTACAACTGTTATTCCTGATAAGGAGACATACACATTAACATTTATTAAATTAGACATTGTAGGAGCTAGCATTATGCACAAAGTAGACTGGGGTTACCAAGAAAATGTTCTTTCATATTATCTTTTATATTATACAGTTAACTGTCACTAAGGAAGTAAAACTTTCCGTTGTTAAAATGAACAGAGGGATTAAAATTAATATGGTACAGGCCCTAACCAAGCTCAACCCGTGACTGATTAAAGTGACCAGTCCTGTACTCTACCTGCCCAACAGAGAAACGGATGAATCCTCTCTGCTAAAAGAGATCATTTTCTGGAGCCTCTACCAATATTTGTGTTGTTAAGTACAATGTTTGGCATCCAATAAAAAATTTCATGTTATATGAAGAGACAAAGACCAAGGAAAAAAAGAAAATAAAAGCGTACCCATAGGACACTCAGATATTGGAACAAACAAGAACTTCAAAATGAGTTATGATTAATAGGTTCAATAAAATAGAGGAAAATATGAAAAAAATAAATGAAAGGATGGGAGAAGTTCAACAGATATGTGGTATGTGTGTTGTGGAGAAAGAATTAACAGAGCAGGCCTGAGACTGCTATCCTCTGAATGATCTGCTACAAGGGTGTTCCTTGGCTGGCATCTGGGAACTCGGATTTCAGGAGGGTTCTTACCAGTCCTTAATAAGAATGGTTCACTGAGCCTAAACTGTTTGTGTAAACAATATGGTTTTTGCTGCACACATACATTCCTTCTGGAGTCTGGAATTCTGTTATATGCTAAGCAGAAAGCACCTATGTGACTAGCCCCTGATAAACATGCTGAACACTGAGTGTCTGTTGAGCTTCCCTGGCAGACATTTCACATCAGTTGCCACATCTCACTGCTAGAGGACTTAGGTGTATCCTGGGAGAAGACTCTTAGAAGCTTGTGCCTGGTGTCCCCTGGACTATGCCCCATGTGCCTTTTCCCTTTGCTGATTGTGCTTTGTACCCTTTCACTTCAATAAGTGATAGCAGTAAGTACAACTACATACTGAGTCATCTTAGCAAATCACTGAACCTGGTAATGGTTCCTGGGGACCTCTGATACATGTGTATACAAACACACAGAGATACATACATACATGCATAAAATGGGCATTCCAAAGTTGAAAATTACAATATCTGAAATTAAGAACCATTAGATGGGTTCAAATCATATTAGAGAAAGAAGACACAATCTGAAACATATTCATCTAACAAAAGAGTATCAAAATACATATAGCAAAAACTGATAGAAATGAAAGGAGAAATAGACAAATCTAAAACCATAGTTGGAGTCTTCTATCTTGAGCAATTGAGCAGGCAGAAAATCAGTAAGTATACAGATGACCTACACAGCACTATCAATCAACATGATCTAACTGGCATCTGTAGAATATTCCATCCAAAAAAATAAAACACACATTCTATCATTCTATTCTAGCTCATATGGTCCATTCACCTAGATAGACCATAGTCCTGGCCACAAAACACACCTTAACAAATTTAAAACAATAGCTATCATACAAAATATGTTCTCAGACCACAATGGAATTAAATAGAAGTCAATAAGCAGGAGATAACTGAAAAATCCCAAAGAGTTGAAAATTAAACAACATACTTATAAATAACCTGTAAGTCATACTTATAAATAACCTATAAATCTAACCTATAAGCTTTAAATAACCTATAAGTCAACTTATAATAACCTGTAAGTCAAAGAAGTCTCAAAAGAAATTTTAAAATATTTTAAATGAAATGGAATAAAAATGAAAATACCATGTATCAAAATTTGTGCGATGCAGTGAAAGCAGTGCACAGAGGACATTTATAGCATCAAATGTATACATTGGAAAAGATTAAAAATCAAAAACCTAAGCTTCTGTCTTAGTAAACTAGAGAAAAAAGGCAAATTAAGCCTAAACCAAGCAAAGTAAAGGAAATAATAAAAATTAGAATAAATCAATTAAATTGAAAATGTGAAAAAAATACAAAAAGCCAATGAAACTCAAAGTTGCTTCTTTGAAAAGATCAATAAAATTAATAAACCTCCAACCTAACCAAGAAAAAAGAGGCAAATTGGAAATCTCAGAAATGAAAGATAGGTTGACACTACTAAGCCTAATGACATTTAAAAAATAATAAGAGAATACTACAAATAATTCTATTCCTGAAAAATTGGTAACATAGATGAAATTGACAAATTCCTTAAAAGACACAACTACCAAATTCACACAAGGAGATACAGATAACCAGCATAGACTCATTTCTGTTAAAAAAAAAAACTGAATCAATAATTAAAACACTTCCAAAATAGAAAGAACCAAACCCAGATGGCGTCACTGGTGAATTCTACTGTACATTTAAGGAAAAAATAATAACAATTCTCCATAATCTCCTCTGGTAAATAACATCTCCAAACTCATTACATGAGGCCAACATTACCCTAATACCAAAACTAGATAAAGACATTATGAAAAAAATAAAGACTAATGTCTCTCAATAACATAGATGCAAAAATTCTCAAATATTGGCAAATCAAATCTGACAATGTATAAAAAGAAATACAAACCACAACCAAGTGGAATTTATTGCAGGTATGGAAGGCTGGGTCAGCATTAAAAAAAAAAATCAATCAATATAATCCAACATATCAATAAGCCAAAGAAGAAAAATTACATGATCATATCAATTAATGAAGAAAAAGCATTTGACAGAATCCTACAGTCATTCATGATAAAAACTCTCAGCAAACTAGGAATAGAGGGGAACTTTCCCGACTTAATGAAGAAGCTAACATCATACTTAATGTTACGAGACTGGACACTTTTCCCCTAAGTGCAGGAACAGGGCAAGGATGTCCTGTCTTAATACTCCTATTCAAGTCCTAGCTAGTACAGAAAGACCTACAACAAGACAAAACAAACAAAAAGGGCTTCCCTGGTGGCGCAGTGGTTGAGAGTCTGCCTGCTGATGGAGGGGACATGGGTTTGTGCCCCGGTCCGGGAAGATCCCACATGCCGCGGAGCGGCTGGGCCCGTGAGCCATGGCTGCTGAGCCTGCACGTCCGGAGCCTGTGCTCCGCAATGGGAGAGGCCACAACAGTGAGAGGCCCGCATATCGCAAAAAAAAAAAAAAAAAAAAAAAAAACTGAAATAAAATAAAAAACTGAAATGTGATTAGAAAGAAAAAATAAAACTGTCTTTATTTGAAGTCAACATTGTCTATGTAGAAAGTCCCAAAGAATCTACAAAAAGAAAAAGCAAAAAAATCCTGGAAGTAATAAGCAAATATAGCAACATCATAGGATATAAGGTCAATATTAAAAAGTCAACTGTTTTCCCATATCAGAATAAACAATTGGAATTTCAAATTTTTGAATGAAAAAAATACCATTTACAATATGACTACCAAAAACAAAGTATTCAAATATAAATCTAACACAATATATTTCAGGGATATGCAGAAAAACAAAAACTGATGGAAGAAATCGAAGATCTAAATAAATGGAGAGATATTCCACATTCATCAATCAGAAGACAGTATTGTTAACATGTCAATTCCTTCCAACTTAATCTATAAATTCAGTGAAATTCAAATAAAAATCCCAGCTATTTTGTAGACACTGAAAAAATGATTCTAAAATTTAAACAGGAAGGTAAAGGACCTAGAACAGCCAACGTAATATGGAAGAAGGAAAAAGAGGATATACGTTACCTGATTTCAAGACACATAAAGCTACAAGTAACCAAGACACTGTGTTATTGTTGAAAGAAACACATAGATCTGTGAAACAGGACAGAGGTCCCAGGAACAGATCCACTGATATATAGAGAACTGATTTTTTTTTTTTTTGTAATTGAAGTATAGCTGATGTACACTACTATATAAGTTTTAGGTGTACAACATAGTGATTCACAATTTGTAAAGATTATATTCCATTTATAGTTATTATATAATATTGGCTATATTTCCTATGTTGTACAGTATATCTTTGTAGCTTATTTATTTTATACATACTAGTTTCTACTTCTTAATTCCCTACCCCATCTTGCCCCTCCCCCTTCCCTCTCTCCACTGGTAACCACTAGTTTGTTCTCTATATCTGTGAGTCTGTTTCTTTTTTGTTATATTCACTAGTTTGTTTTATATAGTCAACTGATTTTTGACAAAGGCACAATGGCATTTAAATGGAGAAAAGATAGTCTTTCAACAAATGATTCTTCAACAACTGTACATCTATGCAAAAAAATGAACCTAGACACAGACCTTACACCTTATACAAATATTAACTAAAAATGAATCACAGACCTAGAAGTAAAATGCAAAACTATTAAATTTCTAGAAGACAATATAGAACATAGGAAATCTATGTGATCTTGGATTTGGTGATGAGTTTTTAAATACAACAGAAAAAAGCACATTCCATTAAAAAAATACATGGGTTGGGCTTCATTTAAAATAAAATATTTTGCCCTGCAAAAGCCATTTGTAAGAAAATGAAAGGTCAAGCCACAGACTGGAAGAAAATATTTGCAACATATATATCTAATAAAGAAGTTACATTCAAAATACGCAAAAGAACTCTGAAAACTCAATAGTAAGAAAACAAATCACCTAATAGAAAAATGGACCAAAGATATGAATAAACATGTCAAGCAAAGACATATGGATAGCAGATAAATTTATGAACAAATGCTCAATATCATCTGTCATTAGGGAAATATAAATTAAAACAAAAATGAGATACCATGACACACCTACTGGAACAGTTAAATCCAAAACGATGACAACATCAATTTCAGTTCCAGATGCAGAAGAGGAGTTCTGATTGGTAGGAATGTAAAATGATACAGCACTTTTGTAAAATTGGCTGGCAGTTTCTTACAAAGCTAAACAGTCTTAACATATGATCAAGCAGTTTCACACCCTAGCTATTTAAAAATGTATGTCTATGTAAAAACCTACATGTTGGGGCTTCCCTGGTGGCGCAGTGGTTGAGAGTCCGCCTGCCGATGCAGGGGACGCGGGTTCGTGCCCCAGTCTAGGAAGATCCCACATGCCGTGGAGCGGCTGGGCCCGTGAGGCATGGCCGCTGAGCCTGCGGTTCGGGAGCCTGTGCTCCGCAGCAGGAGAGGCCACAACAGTGAGAGGCCCGCGTACCGCAAAAAAAAACAAAAAAAAACAAAAAAAACCCTACATGTTTCTAGCAGCTTAATTCATAATGACCAAAAACTGGAAGGAACCAAGAGTCCATGGGTTAATGACTCAGAAATCACTTATACATGTATGCTGGAACTGAACAATTAAGTAAAGGAAGTGCGGATGGTGGTAGCCAGATTGCTAAAATGGGAGTTACAGACAAGCAAGGAGAGAACGCTAGAATGTTCCATGTAATAATGATTACAGCAGGGGACATCAGTGTGAAATAATACTTAGCTTAATACAAACACAGATGGTTACATACTGAAATATTTATAGATATGTGTATACATGTGAGTTAGTATACATATATATTTTCTTGTTCAGTCAGCTGAGAGGGTCTCTAAGGATTTAGAAACCAGTAGCAATCCAGCCCCCTAATCTTGGTTTCTAATACCATGCTCCAATAAAAGGAACCAGAGCTCTTCAGGGAAAAATGGCTAATTCTAGGGCAGGAAATATAAGATAAGCCTGGAATATCTTCTACTACCAGAAAGTATAGAAGAAGTACTCAAACAAAAACACAATAATGGGGTACATCAGAAAGACCCTGGAACCAGTTGAAAGTGCTCTATTTAATAACCAAGCTGAAACAATTTGAGCAACAAAATGACCAAGGTAGTACTGGACTATAAACAAGGTAAAAAATAACCAGCCGTGAGTTCATATTGATATTAAACACTGACTGAGTTAATAAATACACAAGTCTCCTGTGCAGAACTCCTAATAATTTATGTGGATACTCCACCATGAAGGAGGTGTAGCATAAACTCCCCACTTTCTTCCAAAGGGTACAGTATGAAAACAGACAAAAAAAGAATAACTTTGCAGTGGAGAAAGTTGACCACATGACCTCAGCCACGTGATCAAAAGTGATTCATCATCTGTTGAAAAGTGAAAAGTCATGTGAAGAGCATTTACCCTGATAAGATGTTACCAAATGGCACTCTACCTCTGTGGTCTTTCTACACGAAAACAATTACCCCAATATAATAATGAGAAAAACAGCAGACAATTCCCAAGAGAGGGACATTCTACAAAACACCTGTCTTGTACTCCTCAAAAACTGACAAGGCCATCAAAAACAAGGAAAGTCTGAGAAACTGTCACAGCCAAGGGGAGCCTAAGGAAACATGATGACTAAGTGAAATGTGGTATCCTGAAGCAGAATACCTGCACGGGGAAAAAAAAGCATGAACAATCATCAAAAGACAAATGATATACCAGAAAATAACTCACATAAAAGACAAGCATTAGTATCCCTAATATACAAAGAGCTAACCAGACACTGAAAAAAAGAAAAAAGCCAGAAACCTAAGAGCAAAATGGGCAAAAGATATGAACAGACAGTTCACAGAAATATAAAAATAAGACACCTTTTAGATGCATGAAAAAAATCTTCAACCTCTCTCATAGTTAAGATAATTACAGATGTAAAGTACATAAAATACTAATTTTTATCTATCAGTTGCCAAAATCCAAAAGTGAACCACGTATTTCTATGGGAGAAGCTATGGAAAAAAAGCACTATCATGCAGTACCAATGGAAATACAAAATGATACTATCTATAATCCCACCAAAAGGATCAAGTTTATCAATTGTATTCAATCCTTTGACCTGGCAGTCTCACTTCTGGGAATTTATCTGGTAGAATAAACCTACATGTACAAGGCTATTAATTAAAACATGGTTTGTAGTAGCAAAAGGTTGGAAATAGTTAATAACTAGTTTAATAAACTATGGAACATTCGCAATTGAATTACCATGTGATTGTTAACAAAGAAAGATGTTCTATTACAGAAAGATCCCTGGGAACAGGCTGAAAAAAGAAGTGAAAAAAGGAAAAAAAAAGAAGAAGAAGAAAAAGAATGGGAAATAGTGTATACACTCATTACTCAAGTGTGGTTCCCTGAGCAGCAGAATCAACTCCATCTGGGAGCTGATTAGAAATGCAGACTCCAGGGCCCCACCCAGATATACTAAATCAAAATCTGCATTTTAACACGTTGCCAGGGATGTACAGGTGCATCTAAATTTAAGAAGCTCTAATAATAGATTCCCTTTTAAATAAAGGCCGGGAGCACATATTTTCTTTCAACTGAATAAAGAAACGCTGGGAGGACAAACAAGAAATAGAAATAATGTATACCTATAGTAGGGTGACAGTACACTGCAGTTCATCTGGGACTGTCCCAATATATGCCAGCTGTCTCAGCATAATTGTTAATAAAACTTCTTTCACTCTCAGTGAAAGTGTCACAGTTTAGATGAGAAATAAATGTCACCCTACCTGGAGGAAGCATCAGCTACAGAGAGGATGGGGTGTGAATTTTTACTTACTTTTTTTTTTTAGCCGCACCAAGCAGCATGCGGGATCTCAGCTCCCCGACCAGGGATCGAACCCACATCCCCCCACAGTAGAAGCACAGAGTCTTAACCACTAGACCAGCAGGGAAGTCCCTATACTTACTTTTTTTGTATCACTTACGTTTTTTTAAAACCATGTTAATATACTAACAATTTTTAATTATTTCATTTTTTTAAATAAAACAAAAGCAGTCAGGAAAAATAGGTATACTGGGAAGGGCAGTTGGCTAAGGATAGATAAGCAGGGGATAAGCAATAAACCCAGGGATAAGCAATGTTGGGGCAAAAGGCAAAGCCAACTTCATGAGGGACAGAAGTTAGGAAAAGGAGAGCTAGGAGGGTAGTATCATAGACAACAACAGAGGAGAATTCCAAAACAAAGAGACTATGGATAATAGTACCAAATGCTGCAAAAGGGTCAAGTAAGACAAAGACAAAAACTGGATTTGATTACAGTTTGGTGGTCTTTTCCAGAACTGATTCAGGTGAGTGGTGGTAAAGAAGCAAGACTGCATGTATTAGGTAGAAATGGAAATGGAAATGCAGAAACAAAAGCCAGGACTACCTGCTACTTAAGCTAGAAATACAAATGAGCTAACATGAGGTTTTATAAACCTTTAGAAACTTTAGAAAACGCATTTTCATACAAAATGGCAATAAACAAACAAAAAAAAACTCACCTGGGATTTGTTCATTTTTCACTCTTAGTGGAGGAGGGAGAGCTGAAGGAGAAGGAAGAAGGAAGTAAGAACTTGGCCTGCCTTATAGTTCCTGGATTCACCTGCCTACACAGCTCCACACACAAGATACTTACTTGTCCATGTGTGGCTCCGATTTATGTTGAGCTTAGACATGATACTTTTCACTGAGTGAATGTAAACATTTGTTTCTTATTGATTTATTACCAATTTAGGTTCTGTGACACAGAAAAATTAAAAACATGAGATGAGTTTAACATTGAACAGTAATCTAAAGGAAGGAACACTATGGATCTGCCAAAACTGATGTTGTAGGGGGAGAAAAACACCTCAAACCATATTGTTCATCTGGTTATCTGCTAACACCATTAATCCTATGAGGTCAGATAATCCAAGAAACCTCTGAAAAAAGGGATGGGAGTGTTTAAGGCAAGATTCTTTTTTTTTTTTAATGTTCTCACCTGCTTACAATTTTCAGAAGGATCTTTTAATAAAAAAACTAACTTTGACCTAACAGTCACAAAATGGGCAGTGGCCCACGAATCTGCAGACCTGACTTTCAACCTCGATTCTACCACTAACAAATTGCATGACGTCAGGCACTCACCTTCGAGAAGGCTCATTTCTTTTTTTTTTTTTTTCATTTTTCAAGTAAGCAACAGATAACCCAAAAAGGACCTGCCTGCACTACCATCCTGCGCGTCTATCCAGCCAGGGGAGCAGGAACCTCAGCATTTCTCTAGATGCCATGAAAAATGGGACACTGAGGGTGGCTCACCTCAGGAAAGAGCGACTGGAGAATGAGGGGAGGAGGAGGTGTTAGGGACAGACAATGACAGAATTTCCTTAGCTATGGCTGGTAAGCCTTTCAACCCCGACCATGCCTTCACAAACTCTCCAAACAGGTGACATTTCCTGTGCAGCCTGCATGCCCACCCATCTCAGCTCCAGCTCACCTCTCTCTTCTTAAATTTGTCTCAGACCTTCCACCGTCACACAGCCTTCGATGGCTTCAGGATACCGTGTCATGATTATACACAACAAATAACAAATGAATACATAATAAATAATAACTTGGGATCTGGGTGATGTTAGAGCCAGGAAAAGGCCTTGGTGGCTAGCTGGTTTAGCCCCCTCCAATCCCATTTCACAAATGAATTAACTGAGGAATGGAGGCCCTGGAGACTTATCCAAGCTCCAGCCGCCTGTATTACATACAAAACAATTAAATACAACAGCAGCCAACGAAACGTGAGCGCTCAAAACAACACAGTGCGGCGAGCTCTCTAGATATCCGCATTTTACAGCTAAGCAAGACAAATCTCCCAGCGGCTATTTGGTCCAGGAAATTCATGTATTTCCAAGCCCCTTCCTGGGGCAGTCGTTCTCTCCCACATCCTCCCTGCGCCCCGTAATCCCAGCACGTCACTACGTAAAGCGCACACACACACACAGACAGACACACACACAGAGACACATACACACACAGACAGACACACACAGACACACAGACAGACACACACACACACACACACACACACACACACACACACACGTCGCGCACGCGCACTCGCTCTTCCCCGCATTCCTCGCCCCTCCCCGCAGGCCCAGATCACACGTCACGCACGCGCTCTCCCCTTGACAACCCCGCTCCCTCCCCGCGGGCCTAGCGCACACGTCACGCACGCGCACTCCCCACGGGCGGCCACACGACGGCGCCGCCCGCTCAGCTCAAGGGCTGAAGAGCTGAGGACCGAGCAAGCCCGAGAGTCCGCGTTCCCGCGCGGGACTCCGGCCTCTCCAGGCAGAGGCGCCGCCGCCTGCAGTCCCTTCAGTTCTGCAGGCGCCGCAGACTCCTGGGGTCCTGCAGATGTTCGCGGGGCTCCAACCTACCACCCGGCACCGCTGCCTCCGCCGGCTCCCCGAGCCGCACGGGGTCCCCTTGGCCCTCGCCCCCACCCTCTGGGGCTCACCCGCAGCTCCCTCGCCGCGTGGACCTGGAGGCCAGGGATTGTTTCCCACGAGGGGCTGGAGGCCGGGGAAGGACGAGCCGGGAGGAGAAGGCGGGGATGCACATGCGCAGAGGGAGGGAGCGGCGTGGCGCGGTGGCGGCGAGTTGGAAGTTGGCTTCTGGCAGCTTGGGTTGGAAAAGTGGCTCTACCTTTAGAAGCAATGCCTCACTCCTAAATTGTACAAAAGTAAGCTAATAGTAATACAGTACCTAGCTAACGGTTTTTATGAAGATTAAGGGCGTTTACATTGTAAAAGCACTTAGGATGGCGTCTGGCACATAAATTGTTCAGTACGTTTCTTAAGATTACCTTGCCCAGTATACGCCATGCGCACTCCTTTAGAAATCAGCTGCAGAGTTTCTGCCTTGTTGACTGGATTGAGATATTACTATCTGATATATTCACTCCTGCTACCTGGACCCTGGATTCTGTCTGTGTCCCAGAGATGTATGTCAAAGCAGTGTGCGTTTTCGACTAGACACAAACCAAGAGAAGCAAAGTGGTACATGAATTTAATTTATGAACGTGGACAGATGTTATTTTAGTTTTGATAAATTTATCTTCTATAGTTTAGACAATAAATCTATGTAAACTAAAATAATATCTGTGAGCAGCCTAGTTATTCTCCGGAATGAGGAAAAAAGCAACCTAGCAATTCAGTATTAATAATAAAAACTGTTCCTATGTAAGAAACTGTTCACACACCAAACTTACGAAGAAAGCACTTTATCATCTCTCAGAAATGCTTTACCTGGAACCAAATATACATTCTTTTATGTGGGCATCCTCATGATATTTTTAGCACAGTATGAGCATATGGGTGTATTATTTTATGATGAACTTTTCATAAAAGAATATGTAGTTAACTCTTTTTGATCAATGTCGTTTACCTTTTTTTTACTAACTTCAGATTTACAGAAGAGTTGCAAAGATAGTTCCCATATACTCTTCACCCAGTTTCACCTAATTGTTAACATTTATTTATTTATTTTTATTCGGCTGCATCAGGTCTTAGTTGCGGCACACATGGGACCTTCGTTGCAGCGTGAGGATTTCTCTAGTTGCGCGCGTATGCGGGCTCAGTTGCCCTGTGGCATGTGGGATCTCAGTTCCCCCACCAGGGATCAAACCTAAGTCTCGTACATTGGAAGGCGTATTCTTAACCACTGGACCACCAGGGAAGTTCCTTTAATTGTTAACATTTTACATAACCATGGTACATTTACCAAAACTAAGAAAGTGATACGGGTACAATTGTATCAACTAAACTACAGAGTTTATTCAGAGTTCATCAGTTTTTTCATTAATGCGCTTTTACTGATCCAGGATTCAATCCAGGATACCACAGTACGTTTAATCATCAAGTCTGTTTGGTCTCGTCCCATCTGCAATAGTTTCGTGGTCTTTCCTTGTCTTTCATTACCTTCAGATGTTTGAAGAATAGTGGTCAGATATTATGAAGAATGTCCCTGACTTTGAGTTTGTCTGATGTTTTCTCCTGATTGGACTGAGGTTATAAATTTTTAGAAAGAATACCACAGAGAGGATGTGTCCTACCTATATATGAGGGGACACATGATATCAACACAACTTATATTAACCTTGGTTACTTGGTGAAGGTGGTGTCTGACAGGTTTCTCCACTATATCTTTAGGATTTTTCCCTTTCCAATCTATGCTTAGGGGTGGGTTACTAAGTCCAGTGCACTCAGTGGGAGCAGAATAAGCTCCATCTCAAATTTAGGGTCATATTTTTAAATCACCACATTTAGTAGTAAATTTGGGGCGAGAACCTTTTTTTTTTTTTTTTTTTTTTTGCGGTATGCGGGCCTCTCACTGTTGTGGCCTCTCCCGTTGCGGGGCACAGGCTCCGGACGCGCAGGCCCAGCGGCCATGGCTCACGGGCCCAGCCGCTCCGCGGCATGTGGGATCTTCCCAGTCCGGGGCACGAACCCGCGTCCCCTGCATCGGCAGGCGGACTCTCAACCACTGCGCCACCAGGGAAGCCCTGGGGCGAGAACCTTTAAGGCTATGCAAATATACTATTCCTACTTAGAGTTTTGGCCACTAATTTTAGCTTTCACTGGTAGATCTTGCCTGCAACAGTTATTACTGTGGTGTTCCAATTGGTGATTTTATATTTCACCTCTTTCTTCTATATTTATTAACTGGGAATCCCCTGTAAGGGAAAACTTTCATTTCCAGCATTTATTTATTACATCATTTATTTATATCAGTATGGATATTTATTTTATTCCCAACCATGGTTATTCAACCCACCTTCTTACTCAACCATTGGCACTCTCTGATCTGTCTTCTGTTCTATAATTTTACCCTTTTCAGAATGTCAAATGGAATTATATGTATCTCCTGGGTTTGGCTTAGCAAAATTCATTTAAGATTCATTCACGTGGTTGCTCCCTTTTTTTTTTAGGTCAGTTCCTTTACCCTCACTCTTTTAATTTCATCCAATACTATTATGTTATTATGTTGCTCAAATTGTTTTGTGTTTGGGCATTGAGAGCTATCATAGGTTAACTTTTGGATCCTCTTAAAGTATTCTTATCATTTTTAAGAAATAACAGTTTTATTGAGATATAATTCATATAACATACAACTCACTCATTTAAAGTGTACAATTCAGTCGTTTTTAGTGTATGCACAGATAAGAGTGATCATCACCACAGTCAGTTTTAGAGCACTTTCATCAACTCAAAAGAAACCCCATATGCTTTAGCTATCATCCCCCATACCTTCATCTCCCCAATGCCATGCAACTACTAATCTATTGTTGTCTCCATATAAATGGAATCAAACAATATGTGACTGATTTCTTTCACTTTACATAATGTTTTTCAAAGTTCTTCCATGGGCTTCCCTGGTGGCACAGTGGTTAAGAGTCCATCTGCCGTGCAGGGGACACGGGTTCAAGGCTTGGTCCAGGAAAATCCCACATGCTGCGGAGCAACTAAGCCTGTGCACCACAACTACTGCGCCTGTGCTCTAGAACCCACGAGCCACAACTACTGAAGCCGGCACACCTAGAGCCTGTGCTCCACAACAAGAGAAGCCACCGCAATGAGAAGCCCACACACCGCAACGAAGAGTAGCCCCCCCTCGCTGCAACTAGAGAAAGGCCGCACGCAGCAATGAAGACCCAACGCAGCCAAATATAAATAAATGAAATAAGTTTATTTTTAAAAGTTCTTCCATGTTTTAGCACGTATTAATACTTCATTCTTTTTTATGACTGAATAATATTCCCTTGTATGGAATATTTTTGTTTTGTATCAATTTTCTTTATCCCTTCATCAGGTGATGGACATTTGAATTGTTTCCACCGTTTAGATATTGTGAATAACGTTGCTAAAAACATTCATGTATAACTTTTGCGTGGACATGTTTTCGTTACTCTTGGGTATTTACCTAGGAATTAAATTGGTGATTCACATGGTAACTCTATGTTTAATATTTTGAAGAACTGCCAGACTTTTTTCCACAGTGGCTTCACAATTTTTCATCCTCACCAGAAGTGTATGATGGTTCCTATTTTTACACATCCTTACACACACTTTTTTTTTTGGCCATGCCACGTGGCTTACAGGAGCTCAGTTCCCCAACCAGGGATTGAACCCGGACCATGGCAGTGAAAGTGCCAAATCCTAACCACTAGACCACCTGGGAACTCCCCTACACAGACTTGCTTTTATCTGATTTTTTATTCTAGTCATCCTAGTGTTATGAACTACAACTGCACTGTAGTCTTGATTTGCATTTCCCTGATGAATAATGAGGATAAACCTCTTTTCATAAGTTTATAGGCCATTTGTATATCTTCTCGGGAGAAATTTCTATTCAGATCAGTTGCCAATTTTTAAATTGTGTTATTTTATTGTCCTTTTAGTATTGAGATGTAAAAGTTTTTGGTGTAGTCTAGATGCACGTCTCTTATCAGATATATGATTTGCAAATATGTAATCCAATTCTTTTTTATAAAAACCGATCAAGGCAAATATTTATTTATTTATTGGCTGTGTTGGGTCTTAGTTGCAGCACGCGGGATTTTTCATTGCGGTATGCAGGCTTCTCTCTGGTTGTGGCGCCCAGGCTCCAGAGCGGGTGGGTTCTGTAGTCTCAGCACGCAGGCACTCCAGTTGGCGTGCGAGCTCAGTAGTTGTGGCACGCGGGCTTAGTTGTCCCGCCGCATGTGGGATCTTAGTTCCCTTACCAGGAATCAAACCCGCATCCTCTGCATTGTAAGGTGGATTCTTTACAACTGGACAACCAGGGAAGTCCTTGTAATCCAGTTCTGTAGGTTGTCTTTTCACTCTCTTGATACTGTCCTTTCAAGCACAAAAGTTTTGCATTTCAATGAAGTACAGTTTATATTTTGCTTAGTTGCTTGTACTTTTGGTATCATGTCTAAGAATTCATTGCCAAATCCAAGGTCATGCAGATATACCCCTATGTTTTCTTCTAAGAATTTTATACTTTTAGCTCTTACATTTAGGTCTTTGATCTGTTTTGAGTTAATCTTTTCCTATAGTATGAAATAAGGGTTTAACTTTATTCATTTGTAAGTGGCTATCTGGTTGTACTAACACCAGTTTTTTAAACTTTATTGGAGTATAATTGCTTTACAATGTTGTGTTAGTTTCTGCTGTATAACAAAGTGAATCAGCTATACGTATACATATATCACCATATCCCCTCCCTCTTGCGTCTCCCTCCCACCCCCCCCACCCCACCCCTCTAGGTGGTCACAAAGCACAGAGCTGATCTCCCTGTGCTATGCAGCTGCTTCCCACTAGCTAGCTATTTTACATTTGGTAGTGTATATATGTCAATGCCACTCTCTCACTTCATCACAGCTTACCCTTCCCCCTCTCTGTGTCCTCAAGTTCATTCTCTACATCTGCATCTTTATTCCCATCCTTCCCCTAGCATCTTCAGAACCATATATATTTTTTAGATTCCATATATATGTGTTAGCATATGGTATTTGTTTTTCTCTTTCTGACTTACTCTAGGTCCATCCACGTCACTACAAATAACTCAATTTTGTTCCTTTTTATGGTTGAGTAATATTCCATTGCATATATGTGCCACATCTTCTTTATCCATTCATCTGTTGATGGACACTTAGGTTGCTTCCATGTCCTGGCTATTGTAAATAGTGCCGCAGTGAACATTGTGGTACATGACTCTTTTTGAACTATGGTTTTCTCCGGGTATATGCCCAGTAGTGGGATTGCTGGGTCGTATGGTAGTTCTGTTTTTAGTTTTTTAAGGAACCTCCATACTGTCTTCCATAGTGGCTGTTTCAATTTACATTGCTACCAACAGCCAGCACCATTTATTTTTAAATTATTCTTTCCCTATTGAATATTCTTGACACACTTGCCAAAAATCAGTTGCCCACAGATGTATGAGTTTATTTCTGGACTCTTAATTCTATTCTGTTGATCTGTATTTCTATACTTATGTCCATACTTCACTGTCTTTGATGCTGCTTCTCTACAGTAAGTTTTAAAATTCATAAGTGGGAGTCTTCCAACTTGTTTTCTTCTTCAAGATTGTTATGGCTGTTCTATGTCCCTTGTTAATCTATATAAATTTTAGAATCAATTGTCAATTTTTATGAAGAAGCCAGCTGGGATTATGGTAGGAATTGCATCAAATCTGTAGACTAATTTGGGGAGTATTGACATCTTAACAATACTAAGACCTGTGATCTAAAACTTTGGGCTTTTTTGGAACTTCCCTGGTGGTCCAGTGGTTAAGGCTCCACACTTCCACTGCAGGGGGCACAGGTTCAATCCCTGGTCGGGGAACTAAGATCCCACATGCTGTGTGGCCAAAAAAATAAAATAGAATAGAATAGTTTCTTTCCTTTAATTAGATTTTTATTTCCTTTGATCAGTGTCTTGCAGTTTTTAGGTGCAAGTTTTGTAATTCTTTTGTTAAAGTTATCCCTAAGTATTTTATTCTTTTGGTACTATTGTTAAGTAGTATTGTTTCTTTAATTTTGTTTTTAGATTGTTCATTACAAGTGTATAGAAATAGAATTGATTTTTTTATATTGACCTAGTATCCTGGCACCTGGTTGAACTCAAGTATTCTTTAGGATTTTATATATACAGGATAATGTCATCTGCAAATAGAGATTTACTTCTTCCTTTCTTTTCCTCTCTTTTCTTTATTTTTTTTTTTGACCACACCCCTTGGCTTATGGGATTTTAGTTCCCCCACCGGGGATCAAACCTGGGGCCCTGCCAGTGCGAGTGCTAAGTCTTAACCACTGGACCACCAAGGAATTCCTACTTCTTCCTTTCTAATCTGTATGGGTTTTATTTATTTTTCTGGCCTAATTGCCCTGGCTAAGGCGTCTAGTACAGGGTTCCCCAAGCCCCAGGCCACGGACTGGTACTAGTCCACGGCCTGTTAGGAACTGGGCTGCACAGCAGGAGGTGAGCGGTGCGCGAGTGAACGAAGCTTCATCTGCTGCTCCCCATCACTCCCCATCACTCGCATTAACCGCCTGAACCATCCCTCCCCACCCCCCAACCGTCTGTGGAAAAATTTTCTTCCATGAAACCGGTCCCTGGTGACAAAAAGGTTGGGGACCACTGCTCTAGTACACAGTTGAATAAAAGTGGAAATAATTGGCATCCTTGAATTATTATTGATCCTAGGGGGAAAGCATCCAGTGTTTCATCATTAAGTATAGTATTAGCTGTAGGTTTATATAGATGCTCTTTACCAGGTTGAGGAAGTTTCCTTTTATTCCTAACTTGTTGAGAGCTTTTATTATAAAAGCGTGTTGAATTTTGTCAAGTGCTTTTTCTGTGTGTGCTGAGATGGTCATGTGGTTTTTAGTTTTATATTATTGATATGATATATGACATAGATTATTAAATGTTAAACCAACCTTGCTTCCTGGGGAAAATTTCATCGTGATTTATAATTTTTTTGTATGTTATGTAAGATTTAGTTTGCTATTCTTTTGTTGGGGATTATTGTGCCTATATTCATAGGAGATGCTTGTCTCTTGTTTTTATTTTTATTTTTTGTCATGCCTTTGGTTTTGTTTTCAGCATAATACTGACCTCACAGAATGAGTTGGGAAATGTACCATCCTCTTCTATTTTTTTGGAAGTGTTTGTGAAGAATTGTTATTGAGTCTTCTATAAATGTTTGGTAGAATTCATAGTGAAAGCACCTGGGCCTAGGCTTTTCTTGCTGGTAATTACTGATTAGTGACTTGATCTCTTTACACGTCGTAGGTCTGTTCAGATTGTCCATTTATTCTTCAGTCAGTTTGGATCCTTTGGGTCTTTCTAGGAATTTTTCTATTTGTAGTAAGATACCTAATTTACTGGCATACAATTGTTCATAGTATTTCTTATAATCCATTTTTATTTGTTTCTGTAAGGTGGATAGTAAATTCCTCTTTTTTATTTCTGATTCTAGTCATCTGAGTCTCCCCTATCTCACTTCCTCCCTTCTCCCCTCATCCCCCCTCTATCTAGCTAAGGGTTTCTCAGTTTTATTGATCTTATCAAAGAACTGGCTTTTTGTTTCATTGATTTTCTCTATTGTTTTTCTATTCTGTTTTATTAATTTGTGCTCTAATCTTTTATTATCAGTTCTTTCTACTTGCTTCAAGTTTATTTTGCTCTTGCTTTTTAAATGTCTTAATTTAGAAGGTTGGATTACTGATTTTACACCCATCGAGGAACCCATGGAGGAGCCAACCCAGAGTTGCCTCATCAGAACAAAAGGAAATATCACCCAGGAAACTCCCAGAGTTTCATAAGCACTGTCAGGAACCAGGGTCAAAGACCAAATATTAGAAGAGAAATGCTTCTGGTGCTCTTATCACTTAGGAATCTTCACGTGTTTTAGGAGCCCTGTGCCAGGAACTGGGGGCAGAGACCAAAATATGTTTTCCATTATCTCACAGGCCCAAATAAACAAGTCTCATGATGCAGCCCAAGAGATCTTGATAAATTAGGCTAATTGACTCTCTTCTTCCTGCATTCAACTAGAACTTTAATTTAGTTACCTCCAGATTTATGAGCATTTCTTCTGTGTTGGAGGGGTTGTTACGGAAAAATTTTGTATGTATATATATATATTTTTAAAATAAATTATTTATTTTTGGCTGCATTGGGTCTTCGTTGCTGTGCGTGGGCTTTCTCTAGTTGCAGTGAGCGGGGGCCACTCTTCGTTGTGGTTCACGGGCTTCTCATTGCAGTGGCTTCTCTTGTTGCAGAGCACGGGCTCTAGGCATGCAGGCTTCAGCAGTTGTGGCACGTGGGCTCAGTAGTTGTGGCTCGCGGGCTCTAGAGCACAGGCTCAGTAGTTGTGGTGCACAGGCTTAGTTGCTCTGTGACACGTGGGATCTTCCTGGACCAGGGCTCGAACCCATGTTCCCTGTACTGGCAGGCAGATTCTTAACCACTGCGCCACCAGGGAAGTCCCCATATGTATATATTTTTGAATTTTTCAAATATATTGAGCCTAGAATAGGGGTAAAGAGAGAAAGGATAAGGTCCTGGATTGTTCTTGAAACCCAGGTTGCTGTCTTGTGCTCAAGTAGGTCAACTTGGTGACCTCAAGGATGAACCCTTAGGGTCATAGTAACCTGCTCTCCTAAGGGAGAGGCTCATAACATTGTGTGAGTGACCATCACAACTATATTCAACATGAGCCAAGACATAATTAAAAACACTATTGTTGAGAATATTTGTAAATATATGCATGTGAATCAAGAATGGCACCACCTTGGCCCTACTGCTCCTACTACATTTACTTTAAGGGGGAAAACTTGTATGGGCCCTGAGGCCTGGAGTCTCCTCAGGCTTGAGGATTCTCTGAGTTTCTAAGACCCCTGAGGCCCCAAAATCTTGTGGACTAGCATGTGAAGGTATATTAAAAACTCTCTCATTGATTTGGTAGTACCAAGAATGCTCCATGGGTGCTGGGAGCCTAGCAACCATGGGGAAAGTGGCAGTGGCTTATGCTTACTTAAAAGCATATACTACATTCCTGAAGACACTATCTATCCTCTCAGGATATTGTCTTCCAATTGGCAACATAATTGAGTCTTTAGTAAGCCATTCCACCTTTCAAGTTAGGCCAGCTCCTTCTGGGTAATAGAGTATGTTGTAAGACCAGTTAATTCCAGGGGCATGAGCCTTTGCTGTGAAATGAGTTTCTTGACCAGATGCAATGCTATGAGGAATACTATGAGGTTGATAAGACATTCTTTGAGACCACAAGGGGTGGTGCTGACAGAAGCATTACACGTAGGGAAGGCAAATCCATATCCAGAATGTGTATCTATTCCAGTAAGAATGAATCTCTGCCCCCTCCATAATGGAAGAGGTCAAATATAATCAACCTGCCAGGAGGTAGCTTGCTGGTCCTCCCAGATAATGGTGCCACATCAGGAGTTAGTGTTGATGTCTGTTGTTGATGACAGATCAGACACTTAGCAGTAGCATTAGCCAAGTCAGCCTTGGTAAGAAGTCCATGTTGTTGAGCCCATTCTTTTTTTGCCACCCCATGCAGCCTGCAGGATCTTGGTTCACGAGCCAGGTCAGGCTGAAGCTCCTGCGTTGGGAGCTCCAAGTCCGAACCACTGGACTAACAACAGAGAACCTCAGATCCCAGGGAATATTCATCAGGGTGAGGTGTCACGGAGGTCCTCATCTCAGCACCAGGACCCAGCTCTACCCAACAGCCTACAGTCCCCAGTGTTGGAAGCCTCAGGCCAAACAACCAGTGAGACGGGAACACAATCCCACTCAGAAAAAAAAAAAAAAAAAAAAAAGGAGGAGTTACTAACAAAGAAACACAACAGTACTTGTTTTTATATTTGCCTATGTAGTTATCTTTACTGGTATTCTTTATTTGTTAATACGGCTTTAAGTTTCTGTCTAGTGTTGAGTATCCTTCCTTTTCAGGCTAACAGAAATAGTTTAGAATTTCTTTTAGGGTAGGTCTACACTGACTTAGCTTGGACCAAACTTTAATCAGGCTTCTCTCGCCCTCACAAGCCCCAAACTTTGGCTGTCCCCCAGTGTGACCAAGCACAGAAATACAGAATATATCCTCCCATCCCTTAACAGCTCATTCCAAAAAGGGCTTAACAGAGTCAGACAAATTTCCAGTCAGACTACCCCATCACGCTGTTTGTTCACCTCCTCCACTCACTCAATTTCCTCTCGAGTTCCCGCTAATCCTTCTTATTCCTCCCTAGAAAAGAAAAGCCTTTTTCTATTTAATTTTGAGACGCTTTCCGATCCTTAAGTCAGGGCATTATTTCTATTGCAGTAGTCTTTTTTAGAGGCTTCTCTTTACCCGAAGCCTGGATTTATTTTTGAAATACAACGCGCCATCTTGCTTATCTTTTTCACTGCTGAGAGAAATGCTACCATATACTGTTTACTTTTAAACAGTATCATCTTATTGCTAGTATTTCCTAGTATTTAATTCATTTAATTTCTTAGTATTTAAAGTAACGTTCCTGTTCATATTCATAATTCACATTGATTTACAACTTTGCTTCCTTGGGTAGCCTGGTGTTTAAAAGGCACATTGGCTGTGAGACTGTTTTTCTGAGGTACTAAAAGAACTCAGGGCTGCATACAGTAGAAGTGATAACCCTAGCCCACAATCTCTGAATTGCTAAGGAACAAAAATGTTACCGAAATTCTTTCAAGGTACTGGGCGAGCAGGCTTCTGGGAAATGGAGTCTGGAAGTTCGTGAGCTCACCGCGCATGGTCACGGGAACCGGTCTCTTTTTTGCGTCTCCTTCTGCGCATGTCTAATAGCCTGGAGGCGCTGCCTCTAGAAAGCCTCGGGGCGATTGTGGCAG
This sequence comes from Neophocaena asiaeorientalis asiaeorientalis, assembly GCF_003031525.2. Taxonomy (NCBI): domain Eukaryota; kingdom Metazoa; phylum Chordata; class Mammalia; order Artiodactyla; family Phocoenidae; genus Neophocaena; species Neophocaena asiaeorientalis. Next base: position 151,941 of record NW_020175058.1, read on the forward strand.
ACGGTCACGGAGCGTCCGGGACTGCGCGCCGCTCAGGGAGCTGGTGCGGCCCTAGTGGGAGTGGCGCGCGAGGCAGAAGGGTTGGCCGAGGGCCGGGGGGAGGGAGGGGACGGCCCTGCGCGGCTCAAGGGAGTAGGCGGGTGGACTGCGGTGCCCGAAGGTGGGGAGGAGCAGGACCCGCGGCGTAAGAACCTGAGAGGGCAGGAGGTGGCGGCCTTGGCGGAGTTTCTTTCTGGAGAAGTCGTCGGCGTCGGGCGTGTGGACGCCAGACCTCGGTGAGGCTGCAAATTCCGCGACGCAGGCCGCCTGGTCTCTGCGGCCACGGGAGTGGGGCATGTGCACATGCGTGATGGGTGCGCCCTGCCCGCGAGTGGGGGGCGGGTTTGATGGGAGCTTGGGTGCAGGGCAGAACTAGGTATAAAGGAATTATCTGGGAAAGTTACCTACGTGAGACTTCATTTTCTCGTCTGTGAAACTCAAGATATTAATAACATGTGCCTCGTGGGGTTGTTCAGAGGATTAAATACCATAGCACAGTGCCTGGCAGTAAATGTTAGCTACCGTGGTTCATAGAAATAATTCTTCTTCTTACTCGTTACTTTATGGCTCACAACCTGTCACTTAGGTCAGTATAACTCTCCCCACTGTAGCAGATTAGAACACTGAGACTGAGAGGACAGTTATATAGACAAAGCCACAAAACTATCAGATAACAAACTAGAAGACATACTCAGATTTTCTCCGAATGTCATGGTCTTTCGCATTTACTGTCTTGGTTATAAAAGCCAGCACTGCATCCTCCCCAGAACTTAGCAAAAATAATTTGACGTGTGAAGAAATAATTTGAACGGTTGAGTATTACCATGTAACAGCTCTGTTTCTGGGATTTCTAGATGTCTTCGGAGTCCTGGGGACAGACAACATAATTGTTTCTGAGTTAGTTCTGTAACAGTCTAGTTTTGTGTTCTGAGCAGCCTTGGTTTGAGTTCATTGAAGGTCCGACCTGAGATTCTATGGAATAATGGATACTAAGAGCTGAACTGCGGGCCTGGGTGAAGGTTCCAATGAAAATGAATTTGTTCCTTAGGTGCATTTCTCATCTACCTTGGAATAAAGTACCTCTTGTGAAGTAAGGAGGAGTCTCTAGGAACAGAATCTGACGTGGGAGAGAACCACTCCACCATTTGAGCAAGTGTCTTAGCAGAGGCAGTAGTTCCTAGAAGGGAGCAGATCCCAGGTTTGCACTGCCTGCTCAGAATGAGTGAGATTTGGATGTTGCCACATTCAGAAGTCGTCACAGGCTGCCTGATGGAGGAAAGTCTGGACCAGTTTTCAGAAGGCAGGGGAACTGGGCTGAGAGGAATGAAGGAGGGTTAGGCAGCTCAGGAAATACAAGTTCACTGGAGAGCTTTTGAGGACATGGTGTGAGGAAAGGAGCTTTACAGGCTAGATTGGAATGAATTCTGTTTTAGCAATCCCAGTTAAACCCGCACTCTCTATTTTTCACTCACTCATCCCAGATTCTGAGCTCTTAGCACAGTGAATCTGGCATCTAAAAATACGCTGATGATTTTCTTATACAAAACAGTATAAGAAGAACTTTCTATTTGTCTTGTTAAAAGTTGGGAAAAATTGGTCCTGAAGGTGTAAATGAATTTCCCTGGCTTTGTGTTAGTGGCAGAGCCAAGAGTAGATGTTGAGTCTCCTGATACCCAGGCCGGTTGCTGCTGCATCATCATTGGTAAAATGTTTCTTAAAAGGCAGTCTTTTGAGGATCTATATATACTTTTTTGTATTTTTTTTTACTTTTATCCATATTAAAAAATTTTTTTTAATTAGTTGATTTTTAAAATTGAAGTATCATTGATTTACAGTGTTTCAGGGGTACAGCAAAGTGATTCAGTTACACATAGATATATTCTTTTTCAGATTCTTTTCCATTATAGATTATTATGAGATACTGAATAGCTTTATATATATAACTATATTTTATAGTTCCCTGTGCTATACAGTAGGTCCTTGTTGTTTATCTATACACATACTTTAGAAAAACACTTAAAAAGTAGCCTTGAAGTGCCTCCTTCCCTTTTTCTGTAGCTTTGGGTGAATTCTCTACCTCAAGCAGTAAATAAGAAAATATATGTGTACATTACAACATTTGCTGTATATCTTAATGAAAGCTTAGTGTTCCTTCATTTAGGGTATTGTTATTTGACCAATTTCCTTGTAATTTTTAAATTTCTTTGAAATAAAGGGGTACATATATTGTTTAAAAAAAAGTAGAAAATAATTACATTCACCCAGTGAAAAATTGCATACCCAAACTCTGCATGACCATATCACAGTCACACACAGACATGTGAGTACTTTTTTTCATATGTCCCTTCCTGCCCCTTCTCCAGGATGAAAAGGATATTCTCCCACATAGAAGCATTTTACCCAGGCTAGTTTTGTAGCCATTTAAATAGGCAAATCCAGGAGTTGCAGGCAGTCTATATCTCTAATGACTTTATTCCTCTCTTTCTATCCCAGCTATACCTTCAGAGATTTCAACATTTTTCCAAGACCAGCATAATATGAAGAAATCTTATGTGAGTTGTCAAAGTCTTTCTACACTGTTTAACAATGTATTTTATGAGGTTAATGACTCCTATACTTGAAATGGAAAAGTAGAAATAGATAAAATGAAACTGAGGGAAACAGCATAGCATAATGGTTCTCAAACTTTAATGTGCATTAAAATCACCTGGAAAGTTTGCAAAACATGGAATGGGGCCTGAGATTGCAGGTGATGGTGATATTGAGGTCTACAGGCCAGTAGCATTGGAATAGCAGGTCACTAGAGCAGAATTGGCAAGGAGACACATACACACAGATCATAAGAAATTATGTGGTTACCAAATTCAAGCTGCAAATATTTATTTATTTATTTAAAAATTAATTTTTATTGGAGTATAGTTGCTTTATGATGTTGTGTTCATTTCTACAGTACAGCGAAGTGAATCAGCTATATGTATACCTATATCCCCTCTTATTTTTTGGATTTCCTTCCCATTTAGGTCACCACAGAGCATTGAGTAGAGTTCCCTGAGCTATAGAGTAGGTTCTCATTAAAGCTGCAAATATTTCTGACCATTCTGGTAGTCATGGCCAAAAAAAAGACTATGTTACATGGCTTTTATTGATCATGTGAATAAAGCTGCCTGATTCCTTTTGGAGCCAAAAGATTTTCTGACATTGAAAGCTGAAAGAAGAAAAAAAAAAACCTTTTGTTTCTTTTCCTGTAAATGATGAACAACCTTTTGGTGGCAACCATGAAATAAATGCCTGTAATTATTCTTCCGTGGATGCAAAAGATGGTACCAAGCAAAACCCAGTTAATGAGATTTTTCAGGAGGCCATATTACTGATGCTCATGTAGACAGCTTTCTGATGGTCTTGGGTTTTTTGGGGGGGCCCACCCCTGCATAAAACTAGAACATCTACAGAATAAATTGACTGCATGTCCTTAAAATAAATTTCTAAAATTCTTTGTCTTGCTCAGTATGTAGAGTGTTCAGTTAAGAGAAGATTTTCTGGCAGGTGTTTCTGCACCTAATTACATTTCAATCTGCTTCATGCAGAATGGATTCTGCCTCATCATTTGCTGGAATTTGGTCAGTGAAAGTCACCAATAATATATATTGTTTAAGTACACGTAAACAATTAACCATTTTAAAGTGTACATTTCAGTGGCGTTTAATACATTCACAGTATCGTGCAACCATCATCACTATCTAGTTCCAGAATATTTCCATCATCCCAAAATAAAACCTAATACCCTTTAAAGTCATTCTCTATTCCCCTTTTACCGCAGTCCCTGGCAACTACTAATTTACTTTCTGACTCTAAGAACTTGCCTCTTGTAGATATTTTACATAAATGTAATTATACAGTATGTGTTTTTTGTGTCTTTCATTTAGTATGTTTTTGAATTTTATCCATATTGCAGCATGTATCAGACTTCATTCCTTTCCCACCCCCCAGCTTTATTAAGGTATAATTGACAAAATTGTAAGATATTTAAAGTACATATCATGACAATTTGATATACATATATGTTATGAAAGGATTCCTCCCATCTAGTAAATTAACACATCCACCACCTCACATATTTTTCTCTTTTTTTGTGAGACATTTAAGTTCTCCGCAGATTTCAATTATACAATCAATACAATGTTATCAGTGTAGTCACCATGTTATACATTAGATCCTCAGACATTTTTCACTTTATAGCTGAAAATTTGTACCCTATTACCAAGATTTCATATCTTTTCATGACTCAATATTCCATTGTATGGAGGTACCACATTTTGTTTATGCAGGTATCAATTGATGGACATCTTTGTTGTTTCCACCTTACAGCTATTGTGAATAGGGCCACCGTCAACATTTGTGCACATTTTTGTTTGAAAACCTGTTTTCTGCCTGTATCACTGCATCTTTTCCAGTCTTGAATAGTCTCATTAAATAATTGTATTTCATTAAAAAAAAAGAAAACCTGTTTTCAATTATGGGTATATACCTAGAAGTGGAAATGCTGGGTCCTATGTTAATTATTTTTAACGTAATGAGGAACCACCAAACTTTTTCACAGTGGCTGCACAATTTTACATTTTCACCAGCAATATATGAGAGTTCCAGTTTTTCCTCATCCTCAGCAACACTTGTTAACATCTGTATTTTTTTATTATAGCCATCCTAGTGTGTGCGAAGTCGTATCTCATTGTGGTTTTGATTTGCTTTTCCCTAATGACAAATGAGCACCATTTTGTGTGCTTCTTGGACATTTCTATAACTACTTTGCAGACATATTTATTCGTGTCCTTTGTCCATTTTTAAATTGGGTTGTTTATTATAAGAGTATTTCGGGTACTAGGCTTCTATCAGTTATATGATTTTCAAATATTTCCTCCCATTCTTTGAGTTGTCTTTTCATTCTTTTGATAGTATATACTTTGAATCAAAAAGGGTTTTAATTTTTTTAAATAAATTAGTTTAGTGGTGCTTGATTCTTTTTTTATAAATTTATTTTATTTATTTTATATTTGGCTGCGTTGGGTCTTTGTTGCTGCGAGCGGGCTTTCTCTAGTTGCAGCGAGCGGGGGCTACCCTTCGTTGCAGTGGGTGGGCTTCTCATTGCAGTGGCTTCTCTTGTTGTGGAGCACAGGCTCTAGGCACGCAGGCTTCAGTAGTTGTGGCTCGCGGGCTCAGTAGTTGCGGCTCGGATCTAGAATGCAGGCTCAGTAGTTGTGGCTCACGGGCTTAGTTGCTCCATGGCATGTGGGATCTTCCCAGACCAGGGTTCAAACCCGTGTCCCCTGTATTGGCAGGAGGATTCTTAACCACTGCACCACCAGGAAAGCCCAAGGGTTTTAATTTTGATGAAGTTTGGTTTATCTATTTTTCTTCTGTTGTATGTGCTTTTGATGTCATATCTAAGAACTCATTGCCAAACCAAGATCATGAAGATTTACCGTGTTTTCTCCTAAGAGTGTTACAGTTTTAGCTCTTACATTTAGGTCTTTGATCTATTTTGAGTTAATTTTTGCGTATATAACATGAGGAAGGGGTCCAGTTTCATATATTTGTATGTGGATATCCAGTTGTCCCAACACCATTTGTTGAAGAGACTGTTTTTTTCACGTTGAGTGGTCTTGGTACTCTTGATGAGAAATAGTTCACCAGAGATGTGTAGGTTTTTTCCCAGATTTTCAGTTCTGTTCACTTGATCTATATGTGTACCCTTATGCCAGTTCCATACTGTTTTGATTGTCTAGCTTTGTGGCAAGTTTTGAAGTCAGAACACATGAGTCCTCTGATTTGTTCTTCTTTGTCAAGGTTGTTTTGGCTATTCGAGGTTCCTTGCAATTCCACGTGAATATAAAGATCATGTCCATTTCTGCAAAAAAGGTTGTTGGATTTTTCATCGAATTTGTGGAACACTGGGGAGTCTTCTTATCTTGACTATATTAAGTATTTTATCCCATGAACAAGGAGTGTCCTTCCATTATTTAGGTCTTTAATTTTTTTCAGCAAAGTTTTGTAGTTTTCAGTGTATACAAGTCTTGGACCTCCTTGGTTAACTCTGTTCCAAAGTATTTTATTCTTTTTGATGGTATTGTAAGTACAGTTGTTTTCTTAATTTACTTTTGGATTGTTCATTAAACTGATATTTTGTGTGTTAATCTTGTGTTCTACAATTTTATTGAATTTATTAGCTCTAATAATTTTTTGATGGATATTTTAGGATTTTTTGTGTGTAAGATCATGTCATCTAAAGACAGAGATAGTTTTACTTCACTGTTTTTAATTTGGATGGCTTTATTTCTTTTTATTGCCTGGTTTCTCTGGCTGGGACTTCTTTTACAGTGTTGAATAGAAGTGACCAAGGTGGGTATTCTTGTCTTGTTCCGCATTTTAGTGGGAAAGCTTTCAGTCTTTTACCATTAAATACTAGCTATGGGTTTTTCGTAAAAGCCTTTTTATCAGGTTGGGAAGTTCACTTCTATTCCTAGTTTATTGAGTGATTTTATCCTGAAAAGGTTTTGGATGTAGTCAAGTGCTTTTTCTGCTTCACTTGAGCATCATGTGGGGATTTTTCATCTTCATTTGGTATATTAAATTGATTTTCTCATGTTGAACTGCTCTTGCATTCCTGGTATAAATTCTACTTCATCATGATTCATGATCTGTTTATTTATTTGTTTGTTTATTCATTCATTCATAATGCACCACGCAGCTTGTGGGATCTTAGTTTCCCGACCAGGGATGGAACCCTCGCCCCCAGCAGTGGAAGTGTGGAGTCCTAATCACTGAACCGCCAGGGAATTACCCATGATCCTTTTAATATGTTGTTTGGACTCAATTTTGTAGTATTTTGTTGAGGATATTACATTTATATTCATAAGGAATATTGGCCTGTAATTTCATTTTATTGTGATGCCTTTATCTAACTTAGATATTAGGGTAATTAATGCTGGCCTCATTGAATTAGTTAAGAAGTACAGTTTACCCTTGAACTACACAGGTTTAAACTGCATGGGTCCTCTTATATGCAGAGTTTTTTCAATACTAGATATTACAGTACTACACAATCCATGGATGGTTAAATCTGCAGGTGCAGAACCGCAGATAAGGAGGGATAGCTCTGAAGTTATACTCGGATTTTCAACCACACTGAGGTCATCACCCCTAACCCCTGCATTTTTCAGGGGTCTGAAAAACGTTTTTCAGGGTTTTTCTTCCTCTTTTTGGAAGAGTTTGGGAAGGATTAGTGTTAATTCTTCCTTAAATGTTTGTTAAAATTCAGCAGTGAAGTCATCTGGTTCTGGACTTTTCTTTGTTGAAAAGTTTTTGATTACTGATTTGATCTCTTTGCTTGCTATTCACATTTTGTATTTCTTCCTGAATCAGTTGGTTATTTGTGTTTCTAGGAATTTATTCATTTAATCTAAGTTTCTAATTTTTTGACGTAAATTGTTTTTAGTATTGTCTTATAACCCTCTTTATTTCTGTTAGGTTGGTAGTAATGTCTCCATTTCTGATTTTAATATTTTGAGTCTTTTTTACTTTGTCAGTCTAGCTAGAGGTTTGTCAGTTTTGTTGATTGCTTTTTAGAGAAGCACTTTTGGTTTTGTTCATTCTATTTTTTTCCCCCACTTATTTGTCTCTCCTCTAATCTTTATTATTTCCTTCCTCCTGTCAGAGACAAAGACCAAAATATATCTATATTCCTTACTGTATCACAGTATCAGAAGGATAGAGACAAACAGGGAGAACACCATGTGATGACAGAAGAGATTGGAGTAATGCAGCTTCAATCCAGAGAATGTCAAGTATTGCTGGCCACCACCAGAAATAAGGGGGAGGCAAGGAAAGTTTCTGTCTAGAGTCCCAGAGGGAGCATGGCCTTGCTAACACCTTGCTTTTGGACGTCTAGACTCTAGAACTATGAGAGGATAAATTTCTCATTACAAACCACCAGTTTGTGGGAATTTGTCATAGCAACCCTAGGGATCTAATCCATGTGGCATAGATTTGTAATTATTGTTTTATGCTTTTGTCTTTTAAGTTAGATAGAGAAAAAAAGGAGTTATTAACCAAAAATATAATAATATTGGCTTTCACATATACCTTTATAGTTTTTAAAATTATTTATTTGTTTGTTTGTTTATTTATTTATTTTGGCTGTGCCGGGTCTTAGTTGCAGCATGTGGGCATGCGGGACCTTTAGTGGTGGCATGTGGACTTCTTAGTTGCGGCATGTGGACTCTTAGTTGCAGCATGTATGTGGGATCTAGTTCCCCAACCAAGGATCAAACCTGAGCTCCCTGCATTGGGAGCGCAGAGTCTTACCCACTGGACCACCAGGGAAGTCCCTACCTTTATAGTTTAATGGTGTTCTTTATTTCTTTAACTAGCTTTGAGTTAGTGTCTTCCATTCATTTTATCCTGAAGGACTCTTTAGGTTTTCTTGAAGGACAAGTCTATTAGCAACAAACTCCCTTGGCTTTTGTTTATCTGAGAATGGCTTAATTTCTCTTTGTTTGGAAGAACAGTATTTTTGAATATAGACTTCTTCATTGAAAGTTTTTCTTTCAGCACTTTAATATGCATGCCACTGCCTCTTGTTCTCCATGGTTCTGATGAGAAATTGAATATTCCTTTTCAGGATCTTCTGTACATGATGAGTCACTTCTCTCTTATTTCTTTCAAGATTCTCTTTATCTTTGACAATTGATTATACTGTGTTTTAGTGGGTCTCTTTGTGTGTATCTTACTTGAAGTTCCTTGAGCTTTTTGGATGTGTAGGTTCATGTCTTTCATCAACTTTGGGAGGTTTTCGGCTTTTATTTTTTCAAATATTTTTTCTGTCTTTTACTTTCCTTCTGGTACTCCCAATATGCAAATGTTGGTGTGCTTGACGGTGTCCCACAGGTCTCTTAGGCTCTGTTTATCTTTCTTTATTCTTTTTTCTTTCTCAAACTGTATAATTTCAGTTTACCTATCTTCTAGTTTGCTGATTCTTTTTTCCATCTGTTCACATCTGATGTTGAACCCTCTACTGAAGTTTTTATTTCAATTTTTGTACTTTTCAACTTCAGGATTTCTATTTGTTGATATTCTCTTTGGTGGAACATCATTCTTCTGGTTTCCTTTAATTTCCCCCCCATGGTTCCTTTACTCCTTTAACCTTATTTAAGACAATTGATTTATAATCTTTGTTTAGTAAATCCAAAGATTAGGCCTCCTCAGGGAAGGTGTCTGAATTTTTTTCTTGTGAAAGGGCTATACTTTCTCATTTAAATGCCTTATAATTTTTTGGTGAAACTGGACATTTTGAATATTATAATGTGTTAATTCAGAGATCAGATCTCCTCCCCAACCCTCAGAGTTGTTACTGTTGTGTGAGGCATAGTTTTTTGTTTGTTTCATAAATGTCTAAACTATTTTTGTAAAGACTGTCTTCTTTGTTGCATGTCATTACTGAAATCTCTGTCCCATTTACATAGTGCTCAACTAGTGATTTAACAGAGATTTCCTTAAGTGCCTGGAGTCAACAAAACTAAAAATCTCCCCAGTCCTTACTGTAGGGTTTGTGTGTATTGGAGCATATCCTCAACACCACACTGGGCAGTTTAAAACTCTTCCCTCACCCTCACTTCTTATTTGTACAGAGCTTGATAGTCACCCAGAGTTGAGAGCTTAGGATTTTGTCATGTCTTTTTTGAACACGTGCCTCATCCTAGATATGTGTGGGTCTTCTAGATTTCCAGGACTATATGGAAACTTTTCAAAGCCCCAAAGTATTTCACTCCCCAGCTTTTCTTCACAGACTTTTTTGACATATCTTTTGTTTGCTCCAGCTGACGTCCTTTGCCCCAGTGGCAGCAGCTGGTTCATTTGCCTTTAAATGTTTTCAGTAAATGCCCTTCATGTAGTCATTTCTCTGATGTGAGAGGTTCTGAGCATTCTGCTGTAGTCTTTTCAGGTCTCCACCAGACAGTTCAAAACAAACAACCCCAATTGTTGAGAAACAACTCCATTCTGCTCTCTCTGGCACCAGGAATCTACACCAAGAATATTGGAGTCCATCTTCAAGACCAAATGTTACTGGTTGAACTGTCTCCTGAAAATTTGTATGTTAAAGTCCTAATCATTGATATCTCAGAATATGATCTTACTGGGAGAAAGGGTCTTTACAGAGGTAGTCAGGTTAAAGTCAGGTCATTAGAGTGGGCCCTAATCCAATACTAGTGTCCTTATAAAAGGGAAATTTGGACACAGAACTACATATAGCAGGAAGACGTTGTAGAGTTACAGGGAGAAGACAGCCATCTGAAAGCCAAGGAGAAAGGCTTTGAATAGATTCTTATCTCACAGCCCTCAGAAGGAACCAGCCCTGCTGACATCTCAATCTTGGACTTCTAGCCTCCAGATCTGTGAGATAATAAACTTATGTTGTTTAAGCCACTCAGTCTGTATACTTTGTTATGGCAACTGTAGCAAGCTAATACAGCCTGAGAGGGTGAGATGAAGCAAGGGTAAGTTAAAACAACACAAGATCCCTCCTACCAGGTTTCAGTTGCATTTTTCTTGATTAATCATTCTCTTGATTGTTGTAACCTTTGTCTATTTTCCAGAGTTCTACTAAAGTTGATTCTGATAGTTTTTGCCAGGTTTTTATGTGTTCCTTTGGAGGGATGTGGCCCTGAGAGTTCTGTGCTCTGCTGTTTTCCCTGGTCAGAGTCTGTTACCAATGATATGTTGCAGTTTTGGAGTTACTTGACCTCTCTGCATCATTTGACCTCACTGCCTGCTCTTCTGCACAGCCTCCACTAGCAGCTCCTATAACTTCATACAGCCCTCCTTCTACCCCTCTAGTGATGTCTCCTTCAGAACAATTAAGGACTTTGACTCCTGGCAATTAATGTATCCCTGTATGTTAGTTTCCTGTTACAGCTGTAACAAATTGCCACAGATTTAATGGTTTAAACCAATACAAAGTTAGAGGGAAGTCCAAATTAATCTTACAAGGTGATGACAGGACTTGTACCTTCTGGGCTCTGGTGGGAGAATCTGTTTCCTTGCTTTTTTCAGCTGTTATGGCACCTTCCTCCATTTTCAAGGCATATCACATCAGTCTCAGTTAACTCTTTATATTGCCTTCTCCTCTTCTGTAGTCACATCTCTTTCTGGCTCCTTCTTATTTATTAGGACACTTTTGATTATCCTTAGCATCCACCTGGATAATCCAGGATGCTCTCTTTTCAGGATTCTTAGCTAATCACATCTACAAAGGCCCTCTTGCCGTATACAGTAATATTCACATGTTCCAGGATTAGGACATGAATATCCTTAGGCCATTATTCAGCCTCCCACAGCTGGGTTTTCATCCTTGACTCACTGTTCATATACATGTTTATACATTAATTTCTCATTCTATTTGTGTAACTAGACAGAAATGTATGTATCATGGAAGAATACATATTTTGTTTTATATGCTTCTTAGAATTATGTCAGTTATCTCATTTGATATGTAGGTTACTGTACCTCCGATTTAAAAATTTTAATATTGTACTTAAGATTGGTCCAAATTTTTAATGTCATATAATATTTTATTATGAGACCATACCACATTTTAGTTTTCCATTTCTTTACTGAGAGACGCTTGCCATTTCCATTTTTCATTGTCATGTATAATACAGGTGTACCTTGTTTTATTGTGCTTTGCTTTACTGCACTTCACAGATACTGTATTTTTTTTACAAATTGAAGGTTTGTGGTAAATCTGCATCGAGTCTTTTGGCACATTGTTCCAAAAGCATTTGCTCACTTCTTGTCTGTGGTCATATTTTGGTAATTTTCACAATATTTCAAACTTTTTCATTATTATTATATTTGTTATGGTGATCTGTGATCAGTGATCTTTGATGTTACTATTGTAATTGTTTTGGGGCACCACAAACCACACCCATATAAGATAGTGAACTTAAATGTATCTGTTTCGACTGCTCCACCAACCAGCTGTTCCCCAGTCTCTTTCCCTCTCCTTGGGCCTCTGTATTCCCTGAGACACAACAGTATTGAAATTAGGCAAACTAATAACTCTACAATGGCCTTTAAGTGTTCAAGTGAAAGGAAGAATCGCACATCTCTCACTTTAAATCAAAAGCTAGATTAAACTTAGTGAGGAAAGCATGCCGAAAGCCTAGATAGACCAAAAGCTAGGCCTCTTGCACCAAACTGTTAGTCAAGTTGTGAATGCAAAGGAAAAGTTCTTGAAGGAAATTAAAAGTGCTACTCCAGTAAACACACAAATGATAAGAAAGTGAAACAGCCTTATTGCTGATATGGAGAAAGTTTTAGTGGTCTGGATAGAAGATGAAAGCAGCTACAACATTTCCTTAACCAAAGCCTAATCCAGAGCAAGGACCTAATTCTCTTTTCTTCAATTCCATGTAAGGCTGAGAGAGGTGAGGAAAGCTGCAGAAGAAACATCTGAAGCTAGCAGAGGCTGGTTCATGAGGTTTAAGGAAAGAAGACGTCTCCATAATATCAAAGTGCAAGGTGAAGCAGCAAGTGCTGATGTAGAAACTATAGCAAGTTATCTAGAAGATCTAGCTAAGATAATTAGTGAAGGTGGCTACACTAAACAACAGATTTTCAATGTAGACAAAACAGCCTTAAATTGGAAGAACATACCATCTAGGACTTGCATGGCTAGAGAGGAGAAGTCAATGCCTGGCTTCAAAGGACAGGCTGATTCTCTTGTTAGGGGCTAATGCAGCTGTTGACTTTAAGTTGAAGCCGATGCTCATTTACCATTTGCAAAGTCCTAGGACCCTTAAGAATTATGCTAAATCTGCTCTGCCTGTGCTCTATAAATGGAACAACAGAGCCCGGATGACAGCACATCAGTTTATAACATGGTTTGATGAATATTCTAAGCCTAGTATTGAGACTTACTGCTCAGAAAAAAAGATTCCTTTCAGAATACTACTGTTCATTGACAGTGCACCTGGTCACCCAAGAGCTCTGATGGAGAGGTACAATGAGATTAATAATGTTTTCATGCCTGATAACACAGCGTCTGCAGCCCATGGGTCAAGGAGTGATTTTGATGTTCAAGTCTTGTTATTTAAAAAATACATTTCATAACACTATAGCTGTCATAGACAGTGATTTCTCTGATGGATCTGGCAAAGTAAAAACCTGGAAAGGATTCACCATTCTAGAAGCCATTAGGAATGTTTGTGATTCATCGGAAGAGGTCTACGTATCAACATTAACAGGCATTTTGAAGAAGCTGATTTCAGCCATCATGGATGACTTGGAGGAGTTTGAGACTTCAGTGGAGGAAGTAATTGCAGGTATGGTAGAAATAGCAAGAGAACTACAACTAGAAGTGGAGCCTGAAGATATTACTGAATTACTCCAATCTCTTGATAAAACTTTAACGGTTGAGGAGTTGCTCCTTCTAGATGAGCAAAGAAAGGGGTTTCTTGAGATAGAATCTACTCTTAGTGACGATTGTATGAGACTGTTCAGTTATGGGAAGAAAATACTCAGATGCCTACCTACATTTTTTTAATCTAAAAAAATAAGAATGAAATTTTATATATAGATTGACAATATAAGTTTACAATTTATAAATAAATAAGTTTCCCAGAAGGAAGAGTAAGCAGATATTTTGGACACCCCTATTCTATGGGAGTTATATCCAAAAGTATTCAATAACTCACTCCCTGAATAACTCCATAGCTCTTTATCTTATCATAGTCCCAAATGGTACTCTCTTATGTGCTAATTGCTTTTCCTTTAACTACTATTCTTAGAGGTATCCATGGTTATGCTGTTGCCCCAGGTTCATGAATGTTACTCTAATGTTGTTTAACCACTCAGAATTTTACCTCCTCAGTGAAACCCACCCTAATAGCAGGAATAGAACTTTTGTCCCCTTTGAAACCGCAATCAACTTTGCTCATCTTTTCACAATAGTAACATCTTATTGTAGTTATATGCTTGTATATTTGTCTGTTTTTCAGATTATATGCTTCTTGATAACAGTAACATTGCTTTGTCTTCAGATTCCCCCAAAATAGGATAGTTTTTATGGCATGCAAGCATCAATAACATATTAATAACTGGAGGGAATTAGTAGGGAATATCTGTTAGGATTTCTCCCTCTCCAACCAAGTACAGTGCAGAAGTAGACATCCCAAAACGTATTCTGATTGACTCTGAATAGTGAACAGTATAGCCATTCTCATGTAGCTTCTCCATGTCTTTCAATTCTGATTACTTAAATTTGAGCACAAATGTGCTATTTCAGGAATCCTTATCATTTGAGGATGTGACTTTGGACTTCACCCAGGAGGAGTGGCAGCAGCTGGACCCTGCTCAGAGGACACTGTACAGGGATGTGATGCTGGAGAACTATAGTCACCTCGTCTCAGTGGGTAGGGATTGTTTTCCATGTCGATTCCTAGTATGCATGTCCTGTCTTGGTTGCTGACACCTGTGGAAATTTTTTGAGTTTGAAGATACTTAGGCTTGAGATCCAGGGTGATAAGAAGAAGGACTGCTGAAACACCATAAAGAATTTTTCTTATCCCAATAATAGATTGAAATTGGTCCCTGAAGCTTCATTTTCTGTTTTCTTCAGGAGCCGTAAAGCCCATGAGCCTAGCGCAATTCCCATGTCATTTCCCATTCACAGGGTATTGCATCCCTAAACCAGAACTGATCTTCAGGTTGGAACAAGGAGAGCAACCATGGGTATTAGAGGAAGAGTCCCCAAGCAAGAGCTCCCCAGGTGAGTTAGGCTGTATTAAACAGAAGGACACCTGGTGATAGGTATGAATTCTTATTAATCTTAAGTATTGCTCATGTGTTCATTTTTTCTTTTAACATCTTTATTGGAGTATAATTGCTTTACAGTGTTGTGTTAGTTTCTGCTGTGTGACAAAGTTAATCAGCTTTATGCATATGTATATCCCCATATTCCCACCCTCTTGCATCTCCCTCCCACCTTCCTTATCCCATCCCTCTAGGTGGTTGCAAAGCACCAAGCTGATCTCCCTGTGCGATGCAACTGCTTCCCACTAGCTATCTATTTTACATTTGATAGTGTATATATGTCAATGCTACTCTCTTGCTTCGTCCCATCTTACCCTTCACCCTCCCAGTGTCCTCAAGTCCATCCTCTACAGCTGTGTCTTTATTCCTGTCCTGCCCCTAGGTTCATCAGAACCTTTTTTTTTTTCTTTTAGATTCCATATATATGTGTTAGTACATGGTATTTATATTTCTCTTTCTGAGTTACTTCACTCTGTATGACAGACTGTAGGTCCATCCACCTTAGTACAAATAACTCAATTTTGCTTCTTTTTTATGGCTGAGTAATACTCCATTGTATATATGTACCACATCATCTGGCCTTTTATCAAAGATAAGGTGACCATATGTGCATGTTTTATCTCTGGGCTTTCTATCCTGTTCCACTGATCTATATTTCTGTTTTTGTGCCAGTATGATACTGTATTGATTAGTGTAACTTTGTAGTGTAGTCTGAAGTCCAGGAGTCTGATTCTTCCAGCTCCATTTTTCTTCTCAAGATTGTTTTGGCTACTCGGGATATTTTCTGTTTCCATACAAATTGCGAAAATTTTTGTTCTAGTTCTGTGAAAAATGCCAGTGGTAGTTTGATAGGGATTGCATTGAATCTGTAGATTGCTTTGGATTCTTCCGGGTTGTCCATTTTATTAGCATATAGTTGCTTGTACTAATGTCTCATGATCCTTTGTATATCTGCAGTGTCAGTGGTTACTTCTCCTTTTTCATTTCTAATTCTGTTGATTTGAGTCTTCTCCCTTTTTTTCTTGATAAGTCTGGCTAATGGTTTATCAATTTTGTTTATCTTAAAGAACCACTTTTAGTTTTATTTATCTTTGCTATCGTTTCCTTCATTTCTTTTTCATTTATTTCTGGTCTGATCTTTATGATTACTTTCCTTCTGCTAACTTTGGGGGTTTTTTCTTCTTCTTTCTCTAATTGCTTTAGATGTAAGGTTAGGTTGTTTATTTGAGATTTTTCTTTTTTCTTGGGGTAGGATTGTATTGCTATAAACTTCCCTCATAGAACTGCTTTTGCTGCATCCCATAGGTTTTCGGTCATCGTGTTTTCATTGTCATTTGTTTTTAGGTATTTTTTGATTTCCTCTTTGATTTCTCCAGTGATCTCTTGGTTATTTAGTAGCATATTGTTTAGCTTCCATGTGTTTGTATTTTTAAATTAATTAATCTATTTATTTATTTTTGGCTGCATTGGGTCTTCGTTGCTGCGTGGGCTTTCTGTTGTTGCGGTTAGAAGGAGCTACTCTTCGCTGCGGTTCACAGGCTTCTCATTGCGGTGGCTTCTCTTGCTGCAGAGCACAGGCTCTAGGCGCACGGGCTTCAGTAGTTTTGGCTTGCGGGCTGTAGAGCACCAGCTCAGTAGTTGTGGTGCATGGGCTTAGGTTTTCCATGGCCTGTGGGATCTTCCTGGACCAGGGCTCGAACCCGTGTTCCCTGCATTGTTAGGCAGATTCTTAACCACTGCACCACCTTGGAACCCCACATGTTTGTATTTTTTACAGTTTTTTTCCTGTAATTGATATTTAGTCTCATAGCATTGTGGTCAGAAAAGATACTTGATATGATTTCAATTTTCTTAAATTTACCAAGGCTTGATTTGTGACCCAAGATATGGTGTATCCTGGAGAATATTCCATGAGTGCTTGAGAAGAAGCAGTCTGTTGTTTTATTCTGTTGTTTTTTGATGGAATGTCCTATGAGTATCAATTAAGTCCATCTTTTAATGTGTCATTTAAAGCTTGTGTTTCCTTATTTATTTTCGTTTTAGATGATCTGTCCATTGGTGAAAGTGGGGTGTTAAAGTCCCCTAGTATTATTGTGTTACCGTCGATTTCCCCTTTTATGGCTGTTAGCATTTGCCTTATGTATTGAGGTGCTCCTATGTTGGGTGCATAAATATTTACAATTGTTATATCTTCTTCTTGGATTGATCCCTTGATCATTATGTAGTATCCTTGTCTCTTGTAATTGTCTTTATTTTAAAGTCTATTTTGTCTGATATGATAATTGCTACTCCAGCTTTCTTTTGATTTCCATTTACATGGAATGTCTCTTTCCATCCCCTCATTTTCAGTCTGTATATGTCCATAGGTCTGAAATGGGTCTCTTGTAGACAGCATATATACCGGTCTTGTTTTTGTATTCATTCAGCCAGCTGTGTCTTTTGGTTGGAGCATTTAATCCATTTATATTTAAGGTAATTTTCTATATGCATGTTGCTATTACCATTTTCTTAATTGTTTTGGGTTTGTTATTGTAGGTCTTTTCCTTCTCTTGTGTTTCCTGCCTAGAGAAGTTTCTTAAGCATTTGTTGTAAAGCTGGTTTTGTGGTGCTGTATTCTCTTAACGTTTGCTCATCTGTAAAGGTTTTAATTTCTCCATCGAATCTGAATGAGATCCCTGCTGGGTAAAGTAATCTTGGTTGTTGGTTTTTCTCTTTCATCACTTTAAATATGTTCTGCCACTCCATTCTGGCTTGCAGAGTTTCTGCTGAAAAATCAGCTGTTAACCTTATTGAGATTCTCTTGTATGTTATTTGTTGCTTTTCACTTGCTGCTTTAATACTTTTTTTTGTATTTAATTTTTGATAGTTTGATTAATGTGTGTCTCAGCGTGTTTCTCTTTGGGTTTATCCTGTATGGGACTCTCTGTACTTCCTGGACTTGATGGACTATTTCCTTTTCCATGTTAAGGAAGTTTTCGACTATAATCTCTTCAAATATTTTCTCAGACCGTTTCTTTTTCTCTTCTTTTTCTGGGACCCGTAAAATTCGAATGTTGGTGCATTTAGTGTTGTCCCAGACATCTCTGAGACTGTCCTCAATTCTTTTCATTCTTTTTTCTTTATTCTGCTCCCTGGGAGTTATTTCCACCATTTTATCTTACAGCTCACTTATCCATTCTTCTGCCTCAGGTATTCTGTTATTGATTCCTTCTAGAGTATTTTTAACTTCAGTAATTGTGCTGTTCATTACTGTTTGTTTGCTCTTTAGTTCTTCTAGATCCTGTGAAATGTTTCTTGTATTTTCTCCATTCTGTTTCTGAGATTCTGCATCATATTTACTATCATTACTCTGAATTCTTTTTCAGGTAGGTTGCCTATTTCATCTTCATTTATTTGGTCTTGTAGGTTTTTACCTTGCTCCTTCGTCTGTAGCACATTTTTTTGTTGTTTCATTTTTCTTTTTTTTTTTTTGATGGGCGGCACTGTATTCCTGTCTTACTGGTTGTTTGGCCTGAGATGCCCAGCAATGGAATTTGCAGGCAGTTGGATAGAGCTTGGTTTTGGTGCTGAGCTGAAGACCTCCGGGAGGCCTCACTCTGATTGATATTCCCTGGGGTCTGACGTTCGCTGTTAGTCCAGCAGTTTGGACTCAGAGCTCCCACCACAGGAGCTCGGGCCCAACCTCTGGACTGGGAACCAAGATCCCGCAAGCTTCGTGGCGTGGTTAAAAAAAAAAGAAAGAAAGAAAAAAAGGAACAGTATAATATCAAAGAATAAAAAACAAAATAAAATTAAAAAGGTAAAAAATATATTAGGAAAACTAAAACTGTAATTGAAACAACTGCAGCAAGGTAAAATAAAACCACAACAGAAAAAAAAAAGGGGGTGGGGTGGGGAACAAGCCTAAAGGAGAGATCACTAACAAAGTATAAAAAATAAAATAAAATTAGAAAAATAAAAGACTTATTAGGAAAAATAAAAATATAAAAGAATCAACAAGGTAAAACAGAACCCCAGTCTAAAAGAGGAAAAAAGAAAAGAAAAAAAAAAGCCTCGACTCTGGGGGCAGAGTTTAGGCAGGGGTTGTAACTTAGGCAGGGGCGGGATTTTGGGTGGGGCAGGACCTAGGCAGGTGGGGGAGTGACATTTGAGTATGGGGTAGGGCCTTGGCGGGGTGACATTCAAGTGTGGGGTGGAGCATAGATGGGGTGACGTTTGAGTGTGGGGTGGGGCCTCTGCTTCGGACCTGCTTAGAAGGGGAGAGGCAGCAGGTGGAAAGGAGGGCCTCTGGAATGTAGAGTTCCAGAGCTTGGAGGCAGGGCCCTGAGTGAGGGTGCCTCGGTGGGGTTTAGACCCAGCCCGTTGGAGGGGGTCTCAGAGGGGGTCTCCGAGTGCAGAGGTGGGGCACCGGGTGGGGGTGCAGGGGCAAGGCTTGGGCTCTGCACGGCAGGAGGGAGGCTCCGAGGGCAGAGGATTAGTCCCTGGAGCCCAAGAGGCTCCCGCGTGCCTAAGTGGGCAGGGAAAACGCTGGCCCCATTCCCCTCCGTTCCTTCATGCCCCTCCCCCACCATCTTCCCCGTAGCCACTGGACCGCTAAGCGTGAGTGGGTTCTACTGGGTGTAGGAACTCCTTCCCTCCCCCAGCCACCCTTCAGGGTGCCGGTCCCAGAGGTCCAGCCTTTACTTTTGCTCCCCTTTTCCCCCCACCCACTCCCTCAGGATCTGGGCAGCTGGAGGAGGCCTGGGTGTGCAGAGGATCAGGCCCGGGATCTCAGCAGATTCCTGGGGGTCCAAGTGGGCAGGGGAAACCTGGCCACGCTCCCTTTTGATCCTCTGCCCTCCCATTGGTTCCCCAAATTTCCCCTTCCCGCGTGGTATCACTTCCCCTCCCCCAGCCACCCCTCAGGAGCGCCAGTTTTCTGCCGCCTCCACTTATCCTCCCGCTTTACTCTTCCCAAGCCCCATGTCCTACCCAGTCACTGGGGGTTACTTCCGGCCCCTTAGGTGTCTGCGGTCCCCCACTGGTGCCTGGTAGGTGCCCTAGTTGTGAGGAGACGTGAATTCCACATCCTCCTAGTATGCCATCTTGACTCCCCCGCCCCGCCCCCATTTTTTCATTCAACAGATATTGAGTACCTACGTTCATTACTCTGTTTAGTTGTTGGAAATATATCAGTGAACTAAATTTTGCCCCTGATCTCATGGAGCTTGCATTCTGATAGGGAGAGAAGGATAAGAAACAAACAATTACACATATATACACTTAAATGTGCCAGTAAATAGCTAGGAAATTAGAGAAGGTTAAGAATGATGGAGTATTTTATTTTAGAAAGGAGGTCAAAAAGGCCTTTCTAATAGTATCAACTTGAATAAAATGAGGATGAGAATCATGGGGAGTCTTGGTGGCAGAGGTGACATCAAATGTCAGTCCACCAAGGCAGGGATATACTTGGTGTTTTTGAGGACACATAAATATGACTGTGGATTGGGGGAAATGAGTGAGTGAAGGGTAGAAAGAGTTGGCATTGTAGAGGTAATGGGAGCTGAAATTATGTGGTGCCATTTGGACCACGATAAGGACTTTGATTTTATTCTGAGTGAGATGAGAAGCCATTGGTATAATTTAACCCAGTAAGCAACATATGCTGATATGTTTTTTTAAATTGATTTCTCTGGCTGCTGAGCAAAGAAAATACTATTGAGGGCAGAGGGCTGAAAGCAGGAACATCAGTCAGAATAGTATTTTAATCTCTGTAAATGTGATGGTAGCTTACCCTTGGTTGGAAGTAGTGAGGAAGAATAAAAGTGATTGACTTCTGGATTTAGTTTGAAGGTGGGACCTATAAGATTTGCTCTTGAATTGGGCAAGGAATGTGAGAGGAAGAGACGAGTCAAGAAAGACTCCAGGGATTTCATCCAGAAAAATTGGATGAATGGGCACCAATTGCCAAGATTGGGAAAATTGGAGAGAAACAACTTGGGAGGAGTTATTAGGAGTTTAAATTGCATATACCAAATTTCAGGTGATTATAAAATATCCAAGTTTACTTGTGAATAAACATATGGGTATGTATATAAGCAGAGGTAGATTAGGGGAGAGTCCAGGTTAGAGATATTTATTTGGAAATTATCAGCCATGGCAATAGTTAAAGTTTTAAAATGCAGTATTTAAAGCTAAGGGATTAGATAACGTCTCTCCTTAGGAGAAGGAATGCACAGATTTGAGAGGCCTGAAGGTTGTACCCTGGGACACTACCTTTCAGAAGCCATGAGAATGAGATGACTCAGCAGAAAAAAGAGAAGCAGCAGTTTGGAGATTAGGGGGAAACAGAATGTGGTGTCCTGTAGCCAAAAGAAGACAGTGTTTAAAGGACAGAGTGAACTTCTTCAAAGAAGGATGTGTGAAGTCAGCATTGTCTCTATCCCTGCCTGCAAATCATCCAGAAACATTAAAGTAAGTGAGCAATATAAACTCCATTTAATAACACTAGAGAACATCTAAAGTCCCACATCAGTACAAATATAGAAGCTGCAAAATCACTGAAAAAATCAAGCAGGAGTGTATGTATCAACAGATGGATAAAAAACAAAAGCATTTCTGACACTAAAAGGAATTGACAAAGTACTTATCAGGGACAAAGTAAACGCTCTGAGGTGTGAAACCTAAATGTTTAGATTAACTACAATGTTGGGCACAGGATAGCTGGAGCCTTTTTGGATACAATTTGGTTCTGCAAATCAGACATACTAAGGCTACATGTGGAAACAGACACATAAGCCATGTTTTTCAGTAGCACTATTGTTTCTCTGACAAGTAAGAAAAGAGAGACTTGCCATCTGTGGAAAAAAAACCCTCACAGACGCCTATATGTGGGGAAATAAACATACATGTTGTCTTAGTGGATGATCCTAGAACACAGAATTTAAAGCAAAAACTTACTTGATAACAATTAGTTAGGATGTGCAGACCTTAACAGTTACAAATCTGAACAACACAGAAAGGCTATATCTCTTGATAAGGGGAGGCTAAAAACATGGAAAGGAATATAGTAATACAGTGAATTCTGTTAAAACAGGATGTGTGCATTCCTTAAAAATCATTGTTTTATGCAAAATAGTATATTAAAAATCACATGGCAATGGGAAAATGGGATTGGGGTATAACAAAAGCTCTGTCTGTGACACATTGAGAGAGCAGTATTGAAGTCTCTAGCTATAATTTTGCATTTGTTTATTTCTCCTTTTCAGTTCTATTGATTTCTGCTTTATGAATTTTGAAGAATTATTAGATGCATACACATTAGGATCTTTATGTCCTCTTGATGGATTGATCCTTTTATGATTATGTAATGTCTCTCTGAGAGAACTCTGAGAGAACTCAGAGAGAACTCTCTGTTTTAAAGTTTACTTTGATATTATTATAGTTACTCCAGCTTTCTTTTAGTTAATGTTTCCATGGTATACCTTTTCCCATTCTTTTATATTTAAAGTGGATTTCATACAGATAGCATATGTTTGGGTCTTTTTTATCTAATGTGAAAACCTCTACTTTTTAATTGGAGTATTTTGACCACTTAAATTTAACATAATTTTTGTATGTTTGGATTCAAATTTATTTCACGGTTGTTTCCTATTTGTCTCATCTATCCTTTTCTCCTCCTTTTTTCCTTTTTAAAATCTCTTTTGGGGAATTCCTTGGCAGTCCAGTGGTTAGGATTCTGCACTTTCACTGCTGAGGGTCCAGGTTTGATCCCTGGTCAGGGAGCTAAGATTCCGTGAGCCGCCTGGTGCAGGAAAAAAAAAAATCTCTTTTAGATTGAGTTTTTTGTTTGTTTTATCTCTACTATTTACTTATTAGTAATACCTCTGTCTTAATTTATCTTTTAAGTGGTTGCCTTGTGGTACACTGTATACATCTTCAGTTTATCACAGTCTAAGTATACTATTCTACATGTGGTCTTACAGTCTTATAACAATATACTCCTGTCACCTCCCACTTTATGTGATGTGGTAGCCATACATTTTTACTTAGAAACCCCACAATATATAATTAATATTTTTGCTTGAGACAGTCAATCATCTTTGAAAGTGATTAAAAAGTCTTTTATTTACCTTTTTAAAAACCATGTTCAGCACTCTTATTTCTTTGTTTATCTTACTCTCTCCAGTACTTCCTTTAGTACTACATGTAACACAGGTCTGTTGGCAGTTAGTTATTTTTTGTAAATTTATTTATTTTATTTTTGTCTGTGTTGGGTCTTCATTGCTGCGTGCGGGCTTTCTCTAGTTGCGGCAAGTGGGGGCTACTCTTCACAGTGCAGGCTTCTCACTGTGGTGGCTTCTCTTGTTGCGGAGCATGGGCTCTAGGCACGTGGGCTTCAGCAGTGGTGACATGCAGGCTCAGTAGTTGTGGCTCATGGGCTCTGGAGTGCAGCCTCAGTAGTTGTGGCACACGGGCTTAGTTGCTCTGGGGCACGTGGGACCCGTGTTCGAACCCCTGTCCCCTGCATTGGCAGGCAGATTCTTAACCACTGCGCCACCAGGGAATCCCTGTTGGCAGTTAATTTTCTCAGCTTTTATTTGCCTAAAAAGGCCTTTATTTAATCTTCATTTGTGAAGCATAGAATTTCTCTGAGTGCAGATTTCTGGATTGGCACTTTTTTTTCTGTCCTTACTTTAAAGAGCTGATCCACTGTCTTCTGGCTTACACTCTTACTTCCTCCTTTGTTCTTCTGTATTTAATGTTCTGGTTTTTCTAGCTGCCTCCAAGACTTTTTTTTTTTGCGGTACGCAGGCCTCTCACTGCTATGGCCTCTCCCGTTGTGGAGCACAGGCTCCGGACACGCAGGCTCAGCAGCCGTGGCTCACGGGCCCAGCTGCTCCATGGCATGCAGGATCCTCCCAGACCGGGGCATGAACCTGTGTCCCCTGCATCGGCAGGCAGACTCCCAACCACCACGCCACCAGGGAAGCCTCAAGACTTTTTTTATCTTTGGTTTTCAACTGTTTGGCTCTGATGTTTCTAGGTTTAGCTTTGTTTTGTCTGTATTTTTCTTTTTTGTTGTTTTCTCAGCTTCGCAAATACATGGTTTGATGTCTTTCATCTTTTCTACCTTTTTTTTCTGCGACTCCAGTTACTTATATGTGGCTGTGTTTGATATTATTCCGTGGTTCTTGGATCTTTCACATCAGGAGAATTTTCTCAGTATTTGTGCTCCATTTTCAGCTTTTAGCTGTCCTCCCAAAGCTGTATTACAGAGGTTTATCTTTCTGCTCTTGCTCTTCCTCCAGCAGTGAGCTGCTACTACTTGTTACTTCATGCTGTACTTCTGGTGGGGGCAAGGGTGTTCTTTGTTGTTCTGATCCAGCTTCAGTTTTAGGTGTGAGCCTGGGCCTCAGTAGTGGGGTTTCCTCAGCGTACCTCCATTTTCTTCAATGGTCTTCAGTGGTAAGAGACTTCTACTTTTGTATCAATTACGGATTTTGGGCCCAAGATGGGTTCTCTGCTCCTTCTCTGGGTATAGAGTATTTATCTTCTACTCCTGTCCCCCTATACTCCCATAATAGGGGATCCAGATTGTTGGCTAAATTCATCTCAGATTGTTAGCTTGCTTTAAGCAAAAGAAAATGAGTTCTCTCTTAAGGAAAAGCACCCTCAATACAGGACATTAGGATTCTCACTTATTAAATATGAGCTTAAAAAAAAACTTAAAGAAATATATTGTTCGTGAGATTAAGCAGAAATAACAAAATATATTTTCCAACACCTGTTAATTAAGATAATGGCTTTTTTAGATAGTTAAGTGTAAAGCATCCATTCAAAGAAATAAAAGATGAAATAAAATCAGTAAGGAAGAAAGAATGTCTAAATGGCTAGGCAGATTGTTGAATAACCCATTAGAATTTTTAGAACTAAAAATAAGTTGTTGAAATTCTAAAAAATGGATTAAGTACCAGATTAGATGCAGCTGAAGAGACTTTACTAGAAAATACCACTAAATAAATGACACAGTCCAAGTATAGGGTGACAGGAGAAGGAAAATAGGTCAGTACGTTCAAAGATGTATAGGATAGGGATGAGAAGACAGATATAACGTGAATCATTGGATCACAAGAAGCAGAAAGAAGAACGGAGAAGCAATATTTGAAGCAATAATAGCTTAGAATTTTCCAGAAATCCTTCAGTAAGGCCACATATGTGGACACAAAATGCACACCAAGCAGGATAAATAAAAAGTAATATATACTTAAGTACTATTAGTATAACTTGAGAACACTGGATCTTAATAGCAGCCAGAGAGAAAATCAGGTTACCGCCTAAGGAAGGAGACATTGCCAGAGACATCTAAATTGAAGCAAAAAATATTTGTCAATCTAGAATAATGAACTCAGGAAGCTATTTTTTAAAGGATGAGAGTTGTCAAAGAGAAATAAAGCCAGATACTAGTTAAAGGCAATATAGATTTTATTCAGTAACTATTGAAATAGAGGGATAAAATTTCAATAAAACTGAGCTCAACTCCAAATACAGCAAAGGCAGCTGGGGATTTGTAGCCAACAAGCAGAGTGAAGGGGTAAGTGAATAGAAAATTACTAAGAGGAGACATCAAGGTTAGGGATATTCTTGCTAAACTGGCCTAACAGAATTCTTGCTAAATGCAGGCCAAGGGTTTATAAATCATGGTTGGAGCATGAGGAACTTATGGGTGAGGAGATATCAAGGGTGAGGAGATTGTCACTAGACTGACAAGGTTTCTTGCTGAAACTGCTCAGTAGAGACAGACATGAAAGGCCAAGGTCAAGACCTAGTCAAGAATAAGTCTCAGAGGAGCTTAACTAAAATTTAGTCAAGGAGAGAGTCTTTGTCAGAGTGTATGATTAAATTTGGATTGGTCCTGAAATAAATTATAGGAACAATCTTTTATTGTATAATTTTGTTAGTAAAATTAAAATAGAAATACTACAGGAAGAGAGAAAATGAAACCCAGAAGAGTGCTTGAGATGAGAGGAGTGGTAAGTTATAAGAAATTAGGAAATTTATAGCTAAGTCTAAACAACATGTGGATAGAATCATTATGATATCTAATTTGTAAGGCTAAAAAAGACACTATGATAAACTAAAAAATAGTTGCATAATTGAGTTGGGAGGTGATCAAATGGCATTTGACTCTTCTCTTATTCAGAAAAAGAGGTTCCGGTTATAGAATCACCTTAGATTTTAAGTTAAATATTAATGACAGAATTTAATGGACAGCCACCTAAAGTGGAGAAACAGGTATGTATAACCTCGAAAGTTGTAAAGAGAAAAAAGTGGAAAAGATTTTAAAAAATCAGTCTAAAACAAAGAAAGAAAGGTACAATAAAAGTAGTAGTAAAACTGTGATAAATACAAAGTAGCAAGTAAAATGGAGACAACGTGACATATTTTAATAATCACCATAATTGTATATAAAAGGACTAAATTTACCAAATTGTCAAATTGGATCTTCAAATAATAAAATAACCTATATCTAAGACATCAGGTTTTAGTAACTTTGTATCTTCAGCATCTTTTGCTCACTCAGCATTCTGTGTTTTATGTGTCTGCAGAACATCTCTAACAGGATACTCCAATTCCTCTAATGTGGCAAGAACTACTATTAAAATCATCATTCACAAATCACAATCTTCCCTACTAGTCTTCATTTATTAGGTTCTGTGAACCTTCTACTCTTAAAACTGACATAGCAGCATTTTATTTTTCTCTCTATCATCCTTTCTTACTGATATTAGATGACTGTTACTGGTTTTTTAAAAAATATTTATTTGGGTGCATCAGGTCTTAGTTGCAGCACACAGGATTGAGGCACACGGGATTGCAACATGCGGGGTCTTTCGTTGTGGCACACCAGCTCTTTGTTGCCATGCATGGGATCTTTGTTGCGGCTTGGGCTTCTCCAGTTGTGGTGTGTGGGTTCCAGAGCACGCGGGCTCACTAGTTGCAGCACGTGGGCTTAGTTGCCCTGTGGTATGTGGGGTCTTAGTTCCCAGACCAGGGATTGAACCTGCGTCCCATGCACTGAAAGGTGAATTCCTAACCACTGGACCACCAGGGAAGTCCCTAGATCACTATTATTGTTATACTTTTGTAAAAGTGTTTAAAAAATATTTTTATTTTCTCATTTTCCACTGACACCACCCAAAACACTAACCATATTGTTTTAGTTTGTTCTAGTTTCTAAATGAAATTATACTTTTCCCCCCAAAGCATCTAATTTATCATGTTAGTAGCCTGAGTTACATTTTTCCCAATGTGTAGTATATGAAATTTAAGTTTTTCTCTTTTAATGATGGTTTTTTAAAATATTTATTTATTTATTTACTTAGGCTGTGCCGAGTCTTAGTTGAGACATGCGGGATCTTTTTTTTTCAGTTGCAGCATGCGGGCTCATAATTGCAGCATGTGGACTTCTTAGTTGCAGCATGCAGACTCTTAGTTGCGGCATGCAGACTCAGTGGTGGCATGCATGCAGGATCTAGTTACCCAACCAGGAATCAAACCTGGGCCCCTTGCATTGGGAGCGTGGAGTCTTACCCACTGAACCACCAGGGAAGTCCCTTAATAATGCTTGCACAAAACTGGGGGTGCTAAACTCCCATTTAATCCTTCCTGAGTATCACCCATATATATGCTTTCCTTCCCTACAGCTCTATGTTTGATTCCTATGTACTCAGTGATTCTCATGAATTAATATGTGAAAAGTACATGGAACAGAGCCTGGCTCATGGAGATGGTTTGTTATTTTTCTTCTTGTTATTATCATTATTAATATTTTTAAGCATTTTTCTTGTTTTTTGTTTTTTTACTCTTCTTTTTAGATTATTTATTGACTTTGTCGAACATCTGAGGCGAAGGAGAAAAATAATATATTTCCATAAATAAATTTTGAGCAAAAAAGAGCACTCTGCTTAAAATTATATTTTCACAAAACAAGTAATATTTATAAGATGAAAAATACCCAAACTCATATTTAGAATTTGGAAATTATTCCCTCTACATATTAATGACTAAATTGGTCATAGTTCAGTATTTGTACAGCAGATTCATATAATGCTTCATTTACCATGATAAAAATTATTAATATTCAGAAGGAGCTATACATTTTGCCATTGTTTGATTTTCTTATTCATTTCAAAATATAGTACTAAAAAAATCTGTTTTATAATTTTTATATCCTCTGTAAGTCCAGAACAGCAACAACAAAAAAATCTCTACCCTTTCCTCTAAAAAGCCTTCATAGATCCCCTCAAAAAAAAAATCTCTACCTGTTCCCACTCTCATAATCCTTCATTTCTCTTTTATGTGTTTATTATATTCTGCAATATAGTATAGCTGTATTTGTGCATCCACTTTCCACATTTCCTCTACTATGTACTAAGGTCATGGGGTCAGGATTAAGGTTTATTCATTGATGTGCCCCTCCCAAAGAATTTGGTCTAATAGCTGGTATAAACTCAGTACTAGCATATTTGTTTTTAAATAATTTAGCCCTTTTTGGTTAGTGATCCAAAAAGGGATGTTATTCCACTATATAGAATGCTATATTTATTAATTAGTTTTTTTTTTTATACTCAGTGCTTGCCTTAAGGTGACCATCCACTGATTTTTATTTAAATACTTGTGGTTTTCTACTTCCTTTGTCTTTGTGCTTCAGATCCTGGCTTTGCCATTCATGAAACAGAATAGAAACTATATCCATTAAAAATCAGTTTAGAATTTATTGATATAAAAGAGAAAGCTTGAAAGTCTCTGTATTTATGTGCTTTTTAACAGTGCTTTGAAATGAATGATTTGTTTTAAATATTGATTATACCCATTAATGAGATATTTGTACATTATTTTCATAATAAAAATTATAGATTTAATAAGCAGTTATTTTAAAGAGGTATTTCCAACAAATCTTGATATTTCCCATTAGCTTATGATATATGTGTATACATGTTGCAACATGTATTCACTTTATTTTTAATTTTTATCCTTTGAAGTAAAAATATTTTGATAAATTTTAAAATTTAATCTCAAGGTTCCCCAGCTTTTATGAAATGTTTCTTACTTGTTTAGATAAACATTATCTGCTGTAGATTCTAATTCTTGATAGTGTATGGATATCGAATGAGGCTGTTTTCTTATGTATATTATGCTTTCTCCAAAGAGAGCATATCTTATTTTGTTATATAACTTATAATGGATACTGGATCATTACTTGTTACTCTTGATGAGTGAGAGGGCCTTTATATTGATTCATTCAGAAGACACTACAAAAGAATTAACTTCTGAATGCACATATTGAATTTTAAACCTTTAGATTCTTGTTCAAAAATTACAGGTTTGAATAAAATTTGAGATTTGTGTTTTGAAAAGCACACTGCTTGTTAAGGACCATTATTAATTCCATATCCACTCAAGGTATTCAAAGGAAATCAGAGGTAAACACTTGTAAGACCATGGGTTATAGTTGGGAAAAGAAGGAAAAAAAAAAAAGACAACTGAGTATTTTAAATTTCAGCAGTTAATAGAGGATGTTTATGTTACAAAGGAGTATTGTCCAGTGTTGTGATAGAATGAGATGTACAGAATGTAATAAATTTTAAATTTCAGTGTAAATAGAACTTGAAATTGTAGAGATGTTTGTAAAGACATATTGGGAAGCAGATATGAGACAGTGTCATTTCCCTGATGTTTAATGTTTAAGTTCTAAGCAAAGCCAAAATAGGAATGTAAACCAGCTTAGTGAAAGTCTTGGTTGAACTTGAACAATTTCTGGCAAATTAATAGCCTGTCATTTCTAGAAAGAATACATTTATTATGGCCTTGTGGAGTGATATTGTGGTTACCCAATATGAATATAGTTGGAAAAAGTATTTTTCCCCCCAGAATGGTAACTACAGTCTATTTTGTCTAATGATGCTTGGAGACAGTGGGCTCTGGACAGGTTTTTGAACAGGGTCATCATTGTTATATTGCAAATACTGAACAGGAAGATAACAAGATGAAGTCTAGCTGAGAATTATTAGGATAAATAAATGTATCAGTGAATATTTTAGGTCAGGTCCTCCATGGTTTTAAATATAAATAAAACCCAGAAATGTAGAGATGTGGGTTTAAAAACAAAAAAATATATTAACATATTAAATTTGTCACAGAAAATTTAAGATGAGGAAAAGTTAGCATTTGATGGTTGGATAGGTTAACTTTTGCAAAAACTCTTAGAGAATAACCTGAATATACTAAAACTAAAAACAGGCTTCCCTGGTGGCGCAGTGCTTGAGAGTCCCCCTGCCGATGCAGGGGACACAGGGTTGTGCCCTGGTCCAGGAAGATCCCACATGCCGTGGAGCGACTGGGCCCGTGAGCCATGGCCGCTGAGCCTGCATGTCTGGAGCCTGTGCTCTGCAACGGGAGAGGCCACAACAGTGACAGGCCCGCGTACCACAAAAACAAACAAACAAAAAAACAAATGGATCTGGCCCTCTGGCAGTCTTCCTTGTCTCTTTGATTTTACATTTCCTGGTAGACATTTGTATTCTTTGTAAGTCACATGAGTAGAGAATGAATAAGAAAGTAGGCTACAGGTCTCCTTAAGCAGGAACAAATTGGTACTTTTCCATAAATTTAATTTGGTATTAACAGTATAATAAATTAGCAATATATAAGAGAAAATTAAAATAATTTTAAAAAGAGGAGAATTGAACTAGCAACGTAAATCATAGAGATTTAGCTGCAGTATTTTAAGTATATCATGTAAAGTCTAATCTGTATCCTTGAAAAGATCAAATCAGTCCCTCTGATATTTCTCCAGGGTACTCTTACCTACTAATCATTGCCTCTCTGCTTCTCTGCATTTCCAACACCTGGATCAGTCTTTCTTTTTTCAAAGTCTGTCTTCCTTTATTCACTGTGATTTGTATTTATTTTTAACCTCTATATTAAGTCTTGAAGTACATATTTATAAATTGTTAAATGTAGATGGGTGCATTCTAAGTTTTTATCCCCCATTTCTGCTCTGTCAGGTTTTGTTTATTTCTTCTAAGCCAAAAGGATGAGGGACATGAACATCTTGGATTACTCTTATTTCAAGAAACTGAGCCAATCATATAAAAGGGCATTTGTATGTAAGTGTAAGTTTATCATAATAGTAATAAAATTAATAACTTATAGTGTTTTTTTTTCTCTTTTCCAGAAGTCTGCAAAGTTGATAATCAACTAGAGCAGAGTCAGGAAATCCAGGACAGACATTTCGGGCAAGCTCCGTTTATCAACAACAAAACACTGACTATACAGAGAGGTAATGTATTAGGAAAAATGTTTAATTTCAGCACATACCCAGTTTCTTCTGTAAAAATACCTTGTAAATGTGACACAAGTGGTATGAGTTTGAAATATATTTCAGAATTAATTATTGAGAAAAACTATTTAAGAAAGAAGTCTGATGATCTCAGCGCATATGGAAAATTATTCCTTCATATTAACCATGAAAAAACTCATGTGGGAGAGATACCTTATGAATTCATTCAAAATGGAAAGTACCTCAGTCATAATGAAGACTTCATGCCATATGAGAAAATTAAAAATGTAGAGCAGTCTTTTGACTACAAAGAACGTGGGAAAGATTTCTGTGAGAAGACACTTTTCATCACATATAAACAAGCTCACAAGGGACAGAGTCCTTGTGAACATAGGGAATGTGATAAAACATTCTGTAATTATTCAACCCCCCAAAAAAGAGAAAGTCTTTATGAGTTTAATGAACATGGTAAAGCCTCTGAGAAATTCTCTCTCTTGAAACATAGAGTTCATTTGAAGGTGAAAGATTATGAACATATTGAAAAAGTGGATAATTTCAGCAGATCAAACTTTCCTGACACAGGAGAGAGAACATTTGAATGTAACAGCCTGAGGGAACCTTTCTGGGAGAAGTCAGTTCTTAATGTAACTCAGAGAACAGGCATAGGAGACAATGTCTATGAATGTAATGAATGTGAAGAAGTGTTCTGTGAAAAATCAAAACTCACCAAACATCAGAGACTACATACAGGAGAGAAACCCTATGAATGTAATGAATGTGGGAAATGCTTCTCTAGGAAGTCACTTCTCACTTTACATCAGAGAATCCACACTGGAGAGAAGCCCTATAAATGTAATGAATGTGGGAAATCCTTCTCTAGGAATTCACACCTCACAATTCATCAGAGAACTCACACAGGAGAGAAACCCTATGAATGTAAGGAATGTAGAAAAAGCTTCTACCATAAGTCATATCTCACAGTACACCAGAGAATTCACACAGGGGAGAAACCCTATGAATGTAATCAATGTGGGAAAACCTTCATAAGCAACTCAGTTCTCACAGTACATCAGAAAACACACACAGGTGAGAAGCCCTATGAGTGTAGTCAATGTGGGAAATTTTTCTCCAGGAATTCATACCTTACAGTACATCAGAGAACTCACTCAGGTGAGAAACCATATGAATGTAAGGTATGTGGGAAAACCTTCTGTCATAAGTCAGATGTCACTAAACACCAGAAAACTCACATAGGGAGGAAACCCTACAAATGTAATGAGTGCGAGAAAACCTTCAGTCGCAATTCAGGCCTAAAAGTACACCAGAGAACACACACAAAGGAGAAACCCTATGAATGTAATGAGTGTGGGAAATCATTTTCTGAGAAGTCAGTCCTCACGGTACATCAGAGAATACACACAGGGGAAAAACCTTTTAAGTGTAATGAATGTGGAAAAACTTTTTACAATAAGTCAGATCTCACTAAACACCAGAGAACTCACACAGGTGAGAAACCCTATGAATGTAAGGAATGTGGGAAATTCTTCTCTAGAAATTCATACCTTACAGTACACCAGAGAGCTCACACAGGGGAAAAACGCTATGTGTGTAAAAAATGTGGGAAAACCTTCTACTATAAGTCAGACTATACAGTACATAAGAGAACACACAGAGGGGAGAAGTCTTCTCACTGTGATCAGTGTGGGAAAACCTTCACTTGCAATTCAGTCCTCAGATCACATCAGAGAACTCACACAGGGGAGAAGCCCTATGAATGTAAGGAGTGTGGGAAATCTTTCTCTGAGAAATCAGTCCTCACTGTACATCAGAGGATACACACAGGGGAAAAACCTTATAAGTGTAATGAATGTGGGAAGCCCTTCTATCATAAGTCAGATCTCACTAAACATCAGAGGACACACACGGGGGAGAAACCCTATGAATGCAATCATTGTGGGAAAACCTTCAGTTGCAACTCAGGTCTCAAAGTACATCAGAGAAGACACATAAGGTAGAAACCCTATGAATGTATTGAGTGTGGGAAAACCTCTAAGAAATCAGTTCTCACAGTACATTCAAAATTACATACAGGGGAAGAATCTTTTAAATTTAGCAATGAGAGAAATCTTAGTATCTAGCATTTCATACCTTGAAATACTATGGAGAGTTCACACAGAACATGACCCCTATGAATGTCAAGTGGCAAATTTTTTTACCCTAAGTCATATACCAAAGTAAATGAAAGAGTAACCACAGGGGAAATTACTATGAGTGTAATGAATATCTATTAATAAGACAACTAAAAAATGAATACGTATAGAAGAAACCCTACTAATGTATATAGGAAATGTGGGGAAATGTTATAAGTTAGGGCTTGTTAAACAAATAACTTACGTAGGAGATAATCCTGTGAATCAAATGTATGTAGGAAAATGTTCTTCCAGAACTTGGCCATTACTAACAGTCAGATAAACCACACCCGGGGAGAACTGTCAACATCTTGTATTTTTTTGGAAACTTCATACACAAGTTGTACTTGCTGTATGTCAGGGAAATAATAGGGAAGAGACCTGAAGAATACAGCAAATATAGTTGAGCCTATTTCAAGAAATGCCATTTTACTGAACAAGGCAATGTTGAGATGAAGTCTTAAAGATGTTTTGAATGTGAAGGCTTTAACAGAATTCAGACTTTATTATATCTGAAGATTGTTTTGAAGGAAGTCTGTCAACTTAGGAAGTATGGACAGAAATTTTCCTTCAGATATGATGTTATTCTAAAAGTTATACTTTGCACTTATTTCAAATCTTTTAGTAGAAATAAAACTGAAAATAGACATTTATAAAAATATTAACTGGAATATGAAGCTTTTTTAAAAGCACAAATAAATTGAATAATCTCAGTCTCTGATTCTACTTTTGGAGAAACACGTATCAGCCCATGGCCTTCCATATCATGAGCCATCACATGTTTTTGATGAGTCTGCACCCCAACTGTGCTGTTACCCATGCAAATACAGTTGGTCCTTCATGTCTGTGTTTTCCTATCTGCGGTTCTGTGGTTGGTTGAATCCATATATGCAGAACCCAAGAGTATGGAGGGCCTACTGTAAAGAACTTGAGCATCAGCTGATTTTGGTATTTGAAGAGGTGTCCAGGAACCAGTCCCCAGCAGATACTGAGGGATGACTGTACTGCCTAATTGTCTGGTTCATCCAGGGGCCTACCTCTAGGGGATCTCAGAATGGACTAGATCCTCAGAACAATTGCCAGGATCAGCCAGGGGCAGCATTGAGACTGCTTCTGCTTCCTCTTCTTAGGTTCAGTAACCGGAAACATTGAGTGTGAATGAAGCTAGAGTACTGGCTAGAATACTCTAGGACATAAGACCTCAGTGCTCCCATTTAAATTTACAGGAAGCTTTTCATAGCCCATTCTACATCCTATAGCTGTTACCACCTTCCACAGTATTCTAAATTTGGTTAATACTGATCCCACATGTCTCATTACTTTTACAATAATACACATATATTATTGCGTGTATGTGTGTGATATAACATTGTTTTACAGGTATATCACTGGGAACATGTTCTGCAACTTTTGTCTTCAAATGCATGGTTTTGGTATTTATACATGTTGATATATTTTGCTTTAGTTGACTCATTTTAATAAAATGTAATATATGGGGTCTTCCGTGGCAGTCCAGTGGTTAAGACTTCACTTTCCAATGCAGGGGGTGTGGGTTCGATCCCTGGTCAGGGAGCTAAGATCCCACATACCTTGTGGCCAAAAAACCAAAACATAAAGCAGAAGCAATATTGTAACAAATTCAATAAAGACTTTAAAAATGGTCCATATCAAGAAAACTTAAAAAAATAGCATAATATATGACTATGTAACTATAAAAATATTGTCCACTTTTCTGTTTATGATTTTTTAATTTTTCATTTTCAATATAAAGTAATAAGGTTTGAGTTTTTTTAAAATCAACTTTGAAGTGTAATTTAAATGTGGTAAAATATACCCTATTTAAGTAGCTGATTTAATGAGTTTTAATAAGAGTATAACCATATATAATCACTTCTGCAATTAAGAAAGACAGCATACCCTTTATGCAGAAGTGTTCCTCATTCCCCTTCCCAGTCCCTCCTGGGATGTCCCTCTCCCTTCTGGCCCCTGGCAAACCAGTGATCTGCTTTCTAGCACTAGGTTAGATTGATTTTTTAAATTGCATTTCACATAAATGGAATTATACAAGATGTCCTCTTGTTTGTCTTCTTTCATTCAGCATGGTTTTGAGATTCATACATGTTTTAGCATGTATCAGTAAATACCTTCATTTTTATTGCTGAGTGGTATTCCACTGTATGCATATATTCGTTTTTTTATCCATTCGCCTGTTCTTTGCAGTTTTTGATTGTTAAGAACATAGCTGTAATGAACTTAATGTGCATTTTTGTGTAAACTGGTGTTTTTATATCTCTCGGTTAAATACTTAAGAGTAAAATTTCTGGGTTGGTATGGTTATTATGTGCAATATCAAACTTTTTTGAAGTGGTTGTTCCATCGTACGTTTCCGTCAGCAGTGTGCAAGATTTGCAGTTGTTCCACATTTTTGTCAATGCTTGGTATTGTCACTTCTTGATGTAGCCATTCTAAGGAGTGTATAGGTTCTTCATTGTAGTTTTCATTTATATCCCTGATGAATAATGACATTAGGCGTCTTTCAGTTACTTATTGGCCATTTGTATATCTTATTTTGTGAAGCACCTGTTCATATCATTTGCCTCTTCTTAGTTTGGGTTGTTTGTCTTCTTATTATTGAGTTATAAGAGTTCTTTCTTAATTGTGAATATTTTCCCCAGTCTGTGGTTTTTCACAAAAAGCTTTTCATTTTGATGAAGTTCAGCTTATCAGTTTTTTCTTTTCTTAGAAATCTTTGCAGATCCAATGGCATCGAAGATTTTTTCCCCATGTTTTCTAAATGTTTTAACTCTATGTTTAGGTGTATGATCTATTTTGAGTACATTTTGTATGTGGTCTTTGGTAAGGGTCTAGATTTATATTACTTCATTTGAATATTCAACTGTTTCAGCTCCATTTGTTGAAAAGACTACCCTTTCCCCACTGAATTAACTTGGTATCTTTTTAAAAATCATTTGATTATTTGTTTATGTGGGGGGGTCTATCTATGGACCCTTTATTTTGTTCCTCTGACCTTTATATCTTCTTTACACTGTCTGTGTTCCCTTATCTTTATAGTAAATCTTTTTGGAAATAGTATAAGTTCTCTAATTTTGTTCTCCTGTTTCAAAATTGTTTTGGTTATTCTAAGTCCTTTGCATTTTCACATACATTTTAGAATGAACTTGTCAATTTCTTTTAAAAAAAAGACTGCTTTAATATTGTTTTATGATTTCACTGACTCTGTAAGTCAGTTTGGGGAAAATTGGCCTCTTAATAATATTGACTCTACTGATCCATGAATATGATATATCTCACCATTCAATTGGTGTCTCAGTGAAAAGAGAAATCTTAGCCTGTGGAGGCAAAGAGGCTTCCTTGACAAGGTGCTTGTGCTGGTTGGGTCTCTCTTGTCATTTCGGCCCACCCACCTCCGTTTCTTGGTAGGGGAGGGGGGTGCCTCCCCAGGCTGCCTGTTGTTGGATGGGATCTTCTAGATCAGTCCCCTTTGCCAGCGGTTCTGGCTTGCCTGGAGCTGTCAAAAGGACTCCCTTTTAATCTGGGGAGAAGAATGAAACTACCTACTTTCTGTTGCTAGGTTGAGGGTTGGGAAACAGTGAGTCTGGATGGCCTTCTTCTGTTGAGTGGAGGAACGTGCTACAGTTGTTCCTCCAGTCCTGGGGTCATAAACCAGTTTGCCTTTTTCTTAATACTTTTCAC
The DNA here is from genome assembly GCF_003031525.2 of Neophocaena asiaeorientalis asiaeorientalis. Taxonomy (NCBI): domain Eukaryota; kingdom Metazoa; phylum Chordata; class Mammalia; order Artiodactyla; family Phocoenidae; genus Neophocaena; species Neophocaena asiaeorientalis. Next base: position 189,072 of record NW_020175058.1, read on the forward strand.
AGTTCACTGTTGATTGTCTCATATTGTTTCATAGGAAGAGTTTTACAGAGAGGAGCAGGGAGAAATGGCTCTACACCATATTGTATAAACCAATAGTTTGCTTTTGTTTTTTATTTATCTCATCTATACTTTTGGCCTCCTTTCCTCTCACCTTTTTGAATTTGAATGTATATTTTCCATATTCCATTTTATCAATGCTATTGGCTTATTTACTATACCTCTTTTTAAAATTACCATATAGATGTTTCTTTTAAATTTACAGTAGGCTTCTTTAATTTGTCAAGTCTACTTTTAAGTAATAGATCATTTAATATTTAAAATACATGAGTGTACTTAAATTTCTCCTATTATGCACTGTTTTTTATCATATTTTCCATTTCTTTGTTCATTATCAATCTCACGATATACTATTGTGCTTACTTTAAAATTTCTTTTTAAATAAATTTGAGTGAAAAGTATTTTATATTTGTCTTATTTTACCAATTTTGATGTTTGTTATTACTTTGTGTGTATTCACATTTTCATCTGATATCATTTTGCTTTAGCCTAAGAGAATTTCATTTAACGTTTCTTGTAATGCAGTACTTCTGGTAATGAATTTTCACAGGTTTTCGTTTCTTTATTTGGAGGGGAGTTATTTTGCCTTTTTGTGAAGGTTATTTTAGCTGGATATAGAATTATATGTTGGTAGTTTGTTTTCTTCTAAGGCTTTAAAGATGTCATTTCATTGTCTTTTGCCTTAGGTAGTTTGTGATAAGAAGTCTGAGGAAATTTTTATCTTTGTTCCTCTGTACATGTTTCCCCCCCCCAGACTCATTTAAACTTTTTTTTAAACTTTTTTGTTCATATCTTTTTCAGGAAATTGATTATGATGTGCCTTGGTTGGGTTGTTTTTGTTTTTTTGTTTTTTGCATTTATCATGCTTAGGGTTCTTTGATCTTAGGGTTGTAGTTTTGGTCAGTATTGGAACCCATTTTCCTATTTATTTAAAAAATATTTTCCTGTCTGTCTTTTCTCTTCTTCTAATACTTTAGTTACATATATTTTAGACCAGTAGGTATTGTGTCATTGACACTAAGCCTTTTATTTTGTTTTATTTCATTTTATTTTGCTTTGTTTTTTCTGTTGCTGTATACCCCACAGCTATTTTCCATTATTAATATCTTTATATGGTACATTTGTTATAATTAGTGAACCAATATTGACACCTTATTGTTAACTGAAGTTCATATCAGTACTTTAATATTTAGATATCCGTAACTTTTCCCTAATGTTCTTTTTCTTTTCCAGAATCCCATACCTATCAGCACTTAGTCTCAATTATACCCTCATCCGCATTCCTAACAACCAATAAATCTTCTTTCTGTCTCTATGGAGTTGCCTATGGAGTTGCACTTTTTATATATAAATTGAGTCATATACTACGTGGCCTTTTTTTGTCTGGTTTCTTTCACTTAGCATTATATTTTCAAGGGTCATCCTTCTTATAGCATGTAAGAATACTTCATTCCTTTTTATGACTGGATAAATATTACATTGTAGAGTTACCATATTTTGTTTATCCATCCCTCAGTTCATGGACATTTGGATCGTTTCTGCTTTTTTTTTTTTTTTTTTTTTGTGGTACGCGGGCCTCTCACTGCCGTGGCCTCTCCCGTTGCGGAGCACAGGCTCCGGACGCGCAGGCTCAGCAGCCATGGCTCACAGGTCCAGCTGCTCCACAGCATGTGGGATCCTCCTGGACCGGGGCACGAACCCGCGTCCCCTGCATTGGCAGGTGGACTCTCAACCACTGCGCCACCAGGGAAGCCCGGTTTCTGCTTTTTGACTGCTGTAAATAATGCTGCTATGAACACATATATTACATGTTTTTGTGTGAATTTTTTTATAACTAGGAGTGGAATTACTAGGAACTTGCCAAACTTTTCCACAGCAGCTGCACCATTTTACATTCCCACCAGCAATGTATGAGGGTTCCAGTTTCGCTAATACTTACCAGCACTTGATATTTTGTATTTAAAAAATTTTAGGCATCCTAATGGGTGTGAGTGGTATCTTATTGTGGTTTTGATTTGCATTTCCCAAATAACTAATGATATTGAGCATTTTTCATGAACTTGTTGGCCACTGGCATATCTTCTTTGGTGAAATGTCTATGCAGTAGATTACTTTCCCATTTTTAATTGGATTCTTTTGTTTGTTTTTGAGATATAAGTGTTCTATATATATTCTGGGTTGTATACCTTTATCGGGTATATAATATGGAAATAGTTTTTCTCATACTGAAGGTTGTCTTTTTACTCTTGATAACGTCCTTCCTTTGATGCAGAAATGTTTTAAATTTCAGTCAACTCCAATTTATCTTTTGTTGTTTGATTGTTTGAATTATGATTTTCACCTATTTCCTTCTAATAGTTTCATATTTTTAGCTCTCACACTTAGGCCTTTGTCTGTTCTGAGTTAATTTTTGTATATATTCTGAAGGAAATGTCTAACTGCATTCTTTTGCATGTCAATAACCAGTTGTCCCAGGACGATTTGCTGAAGAGACTGTTGTTTTTCTATTGAATGATTTGGTACCCCTACCCCCATTGAACATTAATTGAGCATAGATGTATGGGTTTATTTCTGGACTCTAAATTATATTTTATTGGTCTATATGTCTATCCTTCTGTTAGTACCACACTGTTTTGTTTTGTTTTTGTGGCCGCATCATGTGGCATGTGGGATCTTAGTTCCCAACCAGGGATCAAACCCATGCCTCCTGAATTGGAAGCACAGGGTCTTATCCACTGGACCAACAGGGAAGTCCCAGTACCACACTGTTTTGATTACTATAGCTTTGTAATGAGTTTTGACATCAGAATACGTGAATCTTGCAACTTTGTTCTTCTTTTTCATTATTGTTTCTGCTGTTTGGGTTCCCTTGCAATTCCTTGTAAATTTGAGGATCACCTCTTCCATTTCTGCAGAAAAAAGCTGTTTGGATTTTGATAAGGATTACATTAAATCTGTAGATTGCCTTGGGTAATATTGTCATCTGAACCATATTAAGTCTTCCAGTCCAGGAACATGAGATGTCATTTCATTTATTTAGGTCTTTAATTCTTTCTGTGATGTTTTGTAGTTTCAGTGATTTTTGTGGATTAATCTTGTATAGTGCCACTTGATGAATTGCTTTGGATTTAATCCCTTTTTGTGTGAATTTATTGGGATTTTCTATTTGTAGCTTCACCTCAAATGCCATCCATCACCTTAGGCAACATCAGTCTGTAAATATTTTTGACAGATGCCCCCCAGGAAGCAACTTTAGCACTGGGCCAGTTTTGAATTAGCTGAAAGAAATACAAGGCCTTTGAGCTGTGCTATCAGACAGGTCAGATAAATATAAGTGTTTGTGAGTGGGGTTTGTTGTGATTCTTCTAATATTGGAAATGTGGGCTATTATTTTGACATTTTATTCCTAAGCTGGAGAGTGAGGACCATGATGGGGGCAAGTTAGAATGTCCCACAGTTTCACTGTTCTTACCAAAAATCAGCCATGTTCCTTGAATTTGCATTCTGACTTGGATGCAAGGCTTTAATTGAATTCCAGATTTCATAACGTTGATTGTGACAGTTTTTGCCCATATTTTTGTTGCTTTTATGGAGTTGCATAATTTTGAGTTCCTTACTCCACCATTTTTGACACCACTGTGATCTATTTTGAGTTAACTTTTTGCTAAACTTGTAAGTCTGTGTCTGTGGTCATTTTTTTGGATATGGATTTCTAGTTGTTCACTCCCATTTGTTGACAAGACTATCCTTTCTCCATTGAATTCTGATAAGAATGACCTGGGTTCCTAGAGATGACTCTCTAAAGGCACAGAGAAAGAATGTAAGTTCTAGGACTTCCCTGGTGGTGCAGTGGTTAAGACTCTGCACTCCCAATGCAGGGGACCCGGGTTCAATCCCTGGTCAGGGAACTAGATCCCACATGCATGCTGCAACTAAGGAGCCCACAAGCCACAACTAAGGAGCCCAACAGATTTTTAACAATATCTATAACACTTTTGAGATGAATAGGGAAGTTTTGGGGATTGGTAAAAAGGTTAGGTGGGCTTTGAATTGCTTCTACAGCTGCATTTTTGTTCTTGCTAAGACTAAATTTGTAAGACAAGGACAGTTGTTCTTAATTCCTTAGAGAGTTGGGTTGCAACCTGAATGACATCAAGAAGCTAACCCACTCATCAGACAGTATTATCTTTAGCTTGCTCCCTTATGTTATAGAGGAGATCCTCAACCAAGATGGAAATCAAAAGATTCCATTGGTCTTGATTTAGAGCTGTTTCCCTTTGGAATGCTTTTCTTCCTCTGGGTACACAGTTTCATTTTAGCTTAGGGGAGAAGGCCTTTAAAAAGTTCCTATGGGGCTCTGAATATCAGCTTCCAGTTTGGTCAACTTTTGATCATAGTGCCCCTTAAAAAAATTTTTTTTTCCGATATCTTATCAGGTTTCAGCTGAGACAAACAGTAAATATACCTGTCAGTATTGAATAACCTCTTGGACACAAGAGGCCTCCCAAAAAGCGGGTGCAAAAGATACTGCCCTCCCAAGATGCAGAACCAGTTCCAAAGATAGCCAAAAGAAAGTAAGACAGTCCCTCTGGGAGCTAGCAATGGTTGATAGGATCCTAGCCGCAAATGGGGTGCAACCCACCTTTTCTGTCAGGCCACATTTTTTGGCCTCCAACCTGACTGTTGAGCTGCCTGCATATGTAAGAACCAACAATTTCCATGTCCCAGGCATGCAGAAAACCAAGCCAGTTCTCAGAACACAATATAAGACAAACAAGAAGGCAGTAGTTGTCCTTGGAAGAGAAAGGATGACAACCAATGGGTATCTCAAAACCAAATTCACAAGAATCTGAATTTGGAAAGAAAGGGACAATATGAAATTTTATCTTTCTCTCTCAACCAGGCACTACATAGATCTAGGACAGTTGACTCTGGTAAGAATTCTCACCCTTTGCTGGCTCTGCCAGTTTTCCTAGGATCCCATCTACAGGCTGTGGAGCAAGTTGGGTAGAGAGAGAGTTGCCCCAGAACCTACCATACTTTGGCAGTTTTCCACTAATTTTTAGTTTTGTTGCAGGAGAGAGAAATGTCATGTCCTGGGACGTGTGAGTGAATCCCTGGGATGGACCACCAAGTGAGGGTCCTTGGCTTCAAGCAGGAAAGAATTCAAGAGTGAGCCAAAGTAAAGTTAAAGCAAGTTTATTTAGAGAGATACATATTCCATAGGCAGAATGCAGACGGGCTGAGAATGGCCCCGGGGTATAGGGTTGTTAGTTTTTATGAGCTGGGTAATTTAATATGCTAATGAGTGGGAGAAATGTTTTAACTATTTTGGGGAAAGGATGGAAATTTCCAGGAATTGGGCCACTGCCCACTTTTTGACCTTTTATGGTCAGCCTTGGAACTGTCATGGTGCCTGTCGTGGCACTGGTTGGTGTGTCATTTAGCATGCTTATGTATTACAGTGAGCGTACAATGAGGCATAAGGTCTCCTGGAAGTCAGATCTTCTGCCATCTTGGGCCTAGTTGGTTCTAATAAGTTTCTGTCATATTCTGTTTTTCTTAAAGGCCATGTCCCCCTTCTCATTCTTTTAGTGGTTGTGCCCTGTCCCCCTTCGTTCCTTTCTCAGTTTCTCTTAGCTGTTTAAGGGAATAATTGCTAGAAGTTTGCTGGAGGATTCCCCGGAGTCCTGTCAGCCCTGGGAGTGCCCCATATGGTGTCTTCTTTGGGGGTGAAAATGGGGGCATTCAAGTTTTTATGGAAGGATTTGACAAAGGACAATCTTTTTTCACTACCCCAGTTTACTACAAATGAGACACTAGTTTCTGGGCCAGTGTTTTGGTGATGGACCCCTAGGAGGGTGCAACAGGGGAGGCTCAGGTGTTCTAGGTTTCTGGCCTTGGAGCTGTTGCAGCTATAAGGCGACTAACTTGGTAGTCTTTTGTTTATAGCCTTACAATGTCTTCAGAATGGAAAGGCAATTAAGATAGTAGACTGAGCACTCAGGTAAATGAGGGTAGAAAGGGAGTGGTCGGAGACACATCAGTCATTTAGTCTTTTGTTTTAGGTACATTTGTGTCTTTAATTTTTCATTAGCCTTTGTAATGAGTCTTTCAGTGATGCTGTTTTGGAATCCTGAAGTCTTTTGGAGGCTTCTGCATATAAAATAAGTATCCCATTCTGTTTGTTTGATTTGGGAGCCCTTGCTTTCAAGTGTACTTCTCAAATGAATGATCATATCTAATTGGAACATTCCCCATTATGGCCATCGTAATTCTAGGTTATCTTAGTAAAATTTTGCCATTTTTGGGACCACAGCTTTTAGGAGCACAGTTCTTGAGGTGTGCTGGAAGGTGGCACACTCAATTCTTTGAAACTTGAAGATCCCATTTCTTTAACTAATCTTGGATCTCTCAGAACCATATTAATACCTACGAGGGATGTGCCATTGGGTTGGGGATTTTGCGGTGCTTTACAGTATACCTCATTGCAAGGAAATTTTCTCGAGGCTGACAGCTGACCTAGTGACAATCTACCCCATTCCATGACTAGTTTATTTTAGCACAGGAGTCTTAAGAGTTAGGTGGAGAACACACCATTTAAGCGTTCAACCCATGCTCACCAATTTTGCAGGTTTGGTTTCTCAGTGAGATTCCCATTAATAACAGATCTGTTATTCCTTTATGTCATGTGTACATTAGCAGAAATCAACAGTAATTGAAGAAACAGAACTGTGGACACCAGCAGTAATCAAAGAAATGGTCCTTTGGAGTAGCCAAGAGAAGGCCTTAGGAGTACACCAACAAAACCAGCAGTTCTTGAAGTGGAACTATGGACTGATCCAGTAGAACCCAACAAAGCAGAATTGTGGACTAACCATATTGAGGGTTAAATGTAAAATTGGGAAAAAATAAAAGAATTCATAAAAAAGAGAAAAAGGAAGAGAATGGATAGGAGAGGTAAAACTAATAGAAGGTACAGAGTAGATGGAATTTTAAATATATCAATATTAATTACAGTAATTGTAAATTGACTAAATAGAGTACAGAATTTGACAGACCCCATTTAAAAATAGTATCTACATTTTATTTACAGTAGATATAAAACATAGTGATATAGAATGAGTGAAAACAAAAGTATCGAAAACGTTCCACAAACACACCAATAGAAAATTAAAGTAAAATTATCTGTATTCACAGGTGACATGATCTAATATATAGAAAATCTTAATTCACTAAAAAACAATTAGAACTAATAAACCAGTTCAGCAAGTTTGCAGGATACATCAGTATTCGAAAACTCAATTGTATTTTTACACATTTGCAAATAACAACTCAGAAATGAAATTTAAAAAGTCATTCTATTTACATAGCATCAAAAAGAATAAAATACTTAGGAGTAAATTTGACAAAAGAACTGCACAACTTATAATCTGAAAAATGTAAAACACTGTTGAAAGAAACTTTGAAATGACCTTTAAGTACCTGGGAAAAACATCTTACATTCATAGATCAGATGGATACAATAAAGATTACAGCTGAGATAAATAAAATAGAAAAACAAGACAAAATGTAAAAAATTTCTTTGAAAAGATCAACAAAATTGGCAGATCTTTATTTAGCTAGATTGACTTTTAAAAAAGAATTTAATTACTAATATCAGAAATGAAAGTGGGGATATTACTATGATTTTACAGAAATGAAAGGATTATACAAGAATAGTATGAGCAGTTGCATGACAACAATCTAGATGACCTAGATCAAATGGACAAACTGAAGAATTTGTCCATTTCTTCGTGGTTGTCCATTTTATTGGCATATAGTTGTTTGTAGTAGTCTCTTATAATCCTTTGTATTTCTGTAGTGTCAGTTGTGATTTCTCCTTTTTCATTTCTGATTTTGTTGATTTGTGTCCTCTCCCTTTTTTTCTTGATGAGTCTGGCTAAGGGTTTATCGATTTTATTTATCTTCTCAAAGAACCAGCTTTTAGTTTTATTGAACTTTGCTATTGTTTTCTTCATTTCTCTTTCATTTATTTCTGCTCTGATCTTCATGATTTCTTTCCTTCTACTGACTTTGGGTTTTCTTTGTTCTTCTTTCTCTAGTTGCTTTAGGTGTAAGGTTAGATTGTTTATTTGAGATTTTTGTTTCTTGAGGTGAGATTGAGTTGCTATAGACTTCCCTCTTAGAACTGCTTTTGCTGCATCCCATAGGTTTTGGGTTATCGTGTTTTTGTTATTTGTTTTTATGTATTTTTTTATTTCTTCTTTGATTTCTTCAGTGATCTCTTGGTTATTTAGTAGCACACTGTTTAGCCTCCATGTATTTGTGTGTTTTACAGTTTTTTTCCTGTAATTGATTTCCAATCTCATAGCATTGTGGTCAGAAAAGATGCTTGATACGATTTCAATTTTCTTAAATTTTCCAAGGTTTGATTTGTGACCCAAGATGTGATCTATCCTGGAGAATGTTCAGTGTGCACTTGAGAAGAAAGTGTATTCTGCCACTTTCGGGTGGAATGTTTTATAAATATCAATTAAATCTATGTGGTTTATTGTGTTATTTAATGCTTGTGTTTCCTTATTTATTTTCTGTTTGGATGATCTGTCCATTGGGTAAGTGAGGTGTTAAAGTCCCCTACTATTATTGTGTTACTGTTGATTTCCCCTTTCCTGGTTGTTAGCATTTGTCTTATTTATTAAGGTGCTCCTGTGTTGGGTGCATAAACACTTATAATTGTTATATCTTCTTCTTGGATTGATCCCTTGATCATTATGTAGTGTCCTTCCTTATCTCTTGTAACAGTCTTTATTTTAAAGTCTATTTTGTCTAATATGAGTATTGCTACTCCAGCTTTCTTTTGATTTCCATTTGCATGATTCAGTTACTCTGTTATTGATTCCTTCTGTTGTATTTTTCATTTCAGTTATTGTGTTGTTCATCTCTGTTTGTTGTTTTTTAGTTCTTCTAGATCTTTGTTAAACATTTTTTGTATTTTCTCAATCTGTGCCTCCATTCTAGGAATTTCCAAGATTCTGGATCATCTTTAGTATCATTACTCTGAATTCTTTTTCAGGTCGATTGCCCACTTCCTCTTCATTTATTTGGTGTTGCACGTTTTTACCTTGCTTCTTCATCTGTGACATATTTTTTTGCCATGTCTCTTTTTTTATTTTTTTGGTGTGTGGGATTGTGTTCCTGTCTTACTGGTTCTTTGACCTGAGGCTTCCAACAGAGTTTGTAGGCTGTTGGGTAGAGCTGGGTCTTGGTGCTGAGATGAGGACCTCCAGGAGACGTCACTCCAGCGAATATCCCCTGGAGTCTGAGGTTCTCTATTTGTCCAGTGGTTTGGACTTGGAGCTCCCACTGCAGGAGCTTGGCCCGACCACAAGCTTGTGAACCAAGATCCTGCAAGCCACATGGGGCGGCAAAAAAAAAAAAAAAGAACAGTAACAAAGAGTAAAATATAAAATTAGACTGGAAAACTAACAGATATATTAGAATATAAAAATAGAAATATAGATGAAACAACAACCAGAAAATAAAACCACAATAGTAAAAAAGAGGAGAACAACAACAAAAAGGTGGAAAGGGCCTTGGCTGTGGAGGGCCTGGCCTAATCAGAGGTGGTGTTTGGGTGGTGGGCAGGGTTTATGCTTAGGAGACACAGGGCTAGAAAAGGCCCTGGGGTGTGTGGGGGGGTGGGGTTTAAGCTCAGCGGAACAGAAGGGGCCCAGGCGTGCCCCTGCTCTCAGAGGGTGGGGGACCCTGCCTCGGAGTCCAGCAGGCTTCCTGGGCCCAAGTGTGCGGGGCAGACATCCTCCGCTCCTTCTCCCACTCCAGTCCTGGAAGGCCCCACCCACCTGTGTCTCCTGTTCTCGTCCTGGCTTCCTTCTTATGCCCCCAAGGCAGAGTCAAGATGGCGGTATGGGAAGACTCAGAGTTAGTATCTCCCCACAACACCAGTGCCTGCCAGATGCTGGTGAGGGACCTCAACACCCAAGGAGATATGAGGAACCCCAAGTGAACTAGTAGGATGTGCGGGGACTGGGGGATGTGGAGAAGTGGAGGCCTGACAGGACTGGCACCCCTGAGGGGTGGCTGAGAAGGGGGAGGGGTTCCCACACCTGGAGGGACCCTCTGGGGCTCAGATCAGTGGGGAGCACACTGAGCATTTCCCCTGCCCAGCCGGCCAGGGAAGTCTGCCCTGCTCTCAGGCCAGGTCCTGTGCCCCCAGAGGCCCCCTTCGGTCCGTGTTGATCCTGGGGGCATAGGAAGGAGGCCGGGGGAGAACAGGAGAGGCAGGCAGGAGGGGCCCTCCAGGACCGGAGGAGGAGAGGAGCAGCAAAAGGCATTTTCTCTGCCCACTCAGGCCCAGGAAGCCTGCTGGGCTCCCAGGCTGGGTCCCCTGCCCTCCAAGGCCCCCACCACAGGCTGCATTGGTCCAAGATGGCAGAATTTAGATTGGAGCAGCATTTAACAATTCTATGAAGCATGGGCAATAAAATAATTTTACTAGTAATGTAGCTGGTGGAGTTGGGTATTCTATTTTGCTTTTGTTATTGGGTTGCATTAGTTAAGTAGGACATAAAGATGTAGTTTATTATGAGATAGTGAGAAAATTAAAAAATGATACAGGGGGACTTCCCTGGTGGTCCAGTAGGTAAGACTCTGCACTCCCAATGCAGGGGGCCTGGGTTCGATCCCTGGTCGGGGAATTAGATCCCGCATGCCACAACTAAGAGTCCGCATGTTGCGACTAAGAAGTCTGTGTGCCACAACTAAGAAGTCCGCATGCCACAACTAAGACCTGGCTTATTTTGGTTCAGCCAAAATAAATAAATATATTTTTAAAAATGATACAGGGAAAACTGGCCACTGACATGGAAGAAAATACAGGAATACTGTGAGTAGGGATCAATTAATTTAACTTAGACAATGTTTATTTCATAATTTACTGCTACATTCCATCAGGAAATTTGCTTTGATGTTACAACAGTCCAGCAGGTAAAACACATTTGAAAAAAAATTCTAATGCTTAGTCTTGTAACATATAAATATAATGCACATAATATATTGGAAAACCCCCCACCTACCCACAGATTGCTATATGCATCATTTCTGAAACACATACCATATATAAAAGTATACCTTTACATTGGCTGTGATGTTTTCAGCTCTAAGAAAACTTAAATTTGTAAAGCACCAGATAGTAACTATCTTAGGCTCATCTTAGGCATGTGAGGCATAACACTCACCTCTGCTACTGTAATGTGAAGGCAGCCACAGGCAAAACAGGTACAAATGTTTTTTGCTTTGTTTTTGTATTAGTGTTGTAATAAAATTCGTATTTATAGACACTTAAGTTTGAATATCATATAATTTTCACATGTCACAAGATATTCTTTAATTTTTCTACCATTCAGAAATGTAAAACCATTCTTAGCTTGCAGGCAGTGGGCCAGATCTGAATCACTTGTGGAAAAATGTACAACCAAACCAAACCAAGGCACTACAGCAATGAAGTGAGGGATGAATGCTGGTAGTCAACCTTTTATTTATTTTGCAACATAATTCAAGAAATACAAATTATAATGATGATAGTATCTAACATATAGCTCTTCCTGTGTCTCAGACACTATTCTAAGTGCTTTAAAAATATTAACTTTTTACACCTCACAACAATCCTAACACATTATCACTTCTTTTTTATGGAAAAGGAAACTGAGGCACAGAGAGGTTAAGTGCATGCTTCATGCTGGAAACTGAGCCTGGGCAGTAGGAGTCCAGAGTCCACACTCTTAACCTCTATATCATGTTGCTTCTACCAGGAAGAAAAAGGTAGTGAAGAATGTTTAGGACTCTCATACAAAATACAAATTCAGACAGCTCTGCAATCTGCTAAAACAACACTAAGACAGACGTTTCTTTACATAGCATTTTTTTATTGTGTAGGGTGTTTTCAGCTGTTTCTTAAAATGAACTTAGGTTTTTCCTATAAATAAATGTATCCCTAATGTAAAATTTGGCTGACCATGAGTTGAAAAATTTACAAAAACATTTTTAGCTTCTTTCTGAAAGATTAGTTCAGTAAAATCCAAATCCATTCAGAAATAGGAGAAAAAGATACATTATAATTTTAAAAGAGTATTACACTTAAATACACATTCTATTAACAAGAGTCACTGCTGAGACTTAATATCTTCATATACATAAAAGTTACGTAACTAAGGGCTTCCCTGGTGGTGCAGTGGTTGAGAGTCCGCCTGCTGATGCAGGGGACACGGGTTCGTGCCCCAGTCCGGGAAGATCCCACATGCTGGGGAGCGACTAGGCACGTGAGCCATGGCCGCTGAGCCTGCACGTCCGGAGCCTTGTGCTCCACAACGGGAGAGGCCACAGCAGTGAGAGGCCCGTGTACCGCAAAAAAAAAAAGTTACTGAACTAAATAAGGCTACATATTTCCCTATGTACAGTTATGGATGGGTCCACATGCACATCAAACATCCACAATCTGTGTTCTGTAGCACACTGACATTCACACATAAGTCCTACATACTACAGGACTCTTCACATGTGTTTAATGATGTCACCTGGTTATTCAATTTATTTGTGCTTTTTAAGAAGCTCCATATATCTAGATATTTGCAGGTTTCTTTAAAAGAAAAACAACCACCTTGTAATCAGATTTCTGCAACATGACTTCTAGTAAAAGTGTTACCCTAGGTACAGATTCTCTTGGAATTTTTGTTAAAAAGCTTTCACATATTTAAATACTTATAAAGGTTCTATACTTTATCACTGATCTGACATTCACCAAAACATCACTTCTTGATAAAGCCTTCCATATGTGTTTCAGTCTTTGTGATTATCCCCTTTTACAGTATTCTAAGTCCAACTGATATAAAAAGATTTCTGAATGGTCAGGATACTGATAGGAATCTCTCACTCGTGAGCTTTTGGATGTCTAAATGATGGCTACCCTGACAGAAATTTCCTTACATTCATTTACTTACAGGATTTCTCTCGTATGGTTTCTATGCTGTACAATAAAGTATGACTTCTGAAAGAGAGGTTTCCCTCATGTTTTACAATTTGTAGTGTTTCTACCATCTAAGTTGTCTGATACTTAGTGAAAGTCTGAAATATGGTAAAAATTTCTCCCTAAAATATTTACAGACTTTCTCTCCATGATGAAAGACTGTGGCTGAAATTTTCCCATACTGATATTTCATAAGGTTTTTGTCTCATGTAAATTACCTGATTATTCTGAAGGATAAATTCAGACAGAAGAACTTCCCAATTTATACTCTTTATAAGCTTTTCCCTTTGTGTGTGTCTTCTGATGTGCAGTGAGTTTTGATTTCTGGAAAAAAGTTTCCTTACACTCCTGACATTCATAGGGTTTCTCTCCTGTGTGTTTTCTCTGATGTATGACAAAATGTGATTTCTGAGAGAAGGATTTCCCACATTCTTTACATTCATAGGGTTTCTCTCCTGTGTGAGTCCTTTGATGTAATCTGAGGACTGAATTCACAGAGAAAGATTTACCACATTCATTACATTCATAGGGCTTCTCCCCTGTGTGTTTTCTCTGATGTTTAGTGAGGTCTGATTTATAGTAAAAGTTTTTTCCACATTTATTACATTCAAAGGGTTTCTCCCCTGTGTGAGTTCGCTGATGTACTGTTAGGGCTGACTTCTGGTAGAAGCATTTCCCACATTCCCTACATTCATAGGGTTTCTCTCCCGTGTGAGTTCTCTGATGAGTTTTGAGGTGTGAATTTCTAGAGAAGAATTTCCCACATTCCTTACATTTATAGGGTTTCTCCCCTGTATGTGTTCTCTGATGTACTGTGAGGTGTGATTTCTGGGAAAAGGATTTCCTACATTCCTTACATTCATATGGTTTCTCCCCTGTGTGTGTTTTCTGATGTACCATGAGGTATGCCTTAACGTAGAAGAACTTCCCACATTGAGTACATTCATAGGGTTTCTCTCCTGTGTGTGTTTTCTGATGTTCCATGAGGTGTGGCTTCTGGTAGAAGGATTTCTCACACTGATTACATTCATAGGGTTTCTCTCCTGCATGAGTTCTCAAATGTCTACTGAGAGATGACAGGTGGTAGAAAGTTTTCTTACATTCTTTACATTCATAGGTCTTCTCTCTGGTAGGAGTTTTCTGTTGTCTTGTGAGGTCTCCATTCCGAGAGACAAATTTCCCACATTCACTGGGTTTGTCCTTTGAATGAGTATGCTCATGTATTATGAGGACAGACTTCTGGCAGAAGGACTTTCCACATTCATTGCATTTATAGGATTTCTCATTGGTATGAGTTTTCTGATGTTTTGTGAGTTCTCCATTCCTAGAGAGAAATTTCCAGATTCATTAATGTATAAGGCTTTTTTTTTTTTGGTCTGCTGTGTATATTTTCCAAGTAACTCTGAAAACCAATTTCTAGAGATTTTTCCAATATTCATTAGATTCATAGGGCTTCTCCATTGTGAATATTCTATGTTGAAATACATTATGGCTTAACATTTGGTAGAAGGAATTTCACTTGCATTATAGGTCTCTCAACTGCCTGAACTCCACTTTGTGTAATAAAGCCTCCCTTATCGTGTAAGTAAGAAGAATCAAAAGACTGTTGCAAAGTTGTAATCTCCTGATCTTGAATTATAAACAAGGTCTCTATTATGAAACAAGGCTTTCCCATTTGGATTATGTTCTTTGGAATTTTCTCCAGTGTTAGTTTTTTCACATTTATTATTAACTAGTGCTCTCTCACTTCTAGTACCCCCATCAAGACCCTTTCTTACGAAGCTTCTAATCTCAAAATTGAATTCTTGAACTTGCCTTGAATTTTTAGCTTGGCTTTCCTGGTATCTTGCTCCTTGGTCATGAGTATTCCATAGGTCTTCTACAAAGGAATCCAAAATTTAATACCGTATAAATCTTAACACATTATTATGGTCATAGGGTGGATTCTTAGGCTTCAGGCCAATATCCTCAAATGAAGGAACTCTCAAGTGCAAACTTCCTCTATCTCAGTGGTTTAGAAGAAACATAAATAACACTAAAAACTGCTATAGCAGAGGGGAAGGGACCTGGTTATAAACCCAAGTATCTTTGACACTACAAATATGATCTTAAAAACCTGGAGAAGGTTAAGCCAAAAAATTAAAAAAAAACAAAGAATAGGGAGCAGAGAACAAAGGACATTCAAAGTGCTGCTGAACAGTAATGTGAGACACAGAGAATGCTGTGAGTCCATTAAGGACAATGAATAGTAAGTAGGGTGAAAATAAAAATTAGTAGACAACTGTGTTCACTGCAAATATCAGAGGAAAGATTAAACTGGATGAAAGAGCTAAAGTATAGGGTCTTTACCCACTCAAACCTAGTTTACTGTGTTAGGATTCCTAGTAATCAGTAGACTATAAACTTGCACTTTATTTCTCTTTACCCATAATACAACAATCTCGATGCCAACACTAAAGTGACTTTCTCAAAACATCCATTTCCTAACGTTCAGAGGAAAATTCCGCTCTGTCTAGTTGGCTTAATTTTTGCTGGTTCAGAAGACCCAGAAACACATACATCCAAAAGGAAAGATTAAAGAAAAGCAGAGTGCAAGCCATCCTTATAACAGAACGAATTCCCAGTTGTAGCACCAGAGATTTTCAATGCTGACCACCAAATACTGCATCTCCAAAAGAGAGTTACCTATGACTCAACACTAGTTTTATTCTGCTTTCACATCTTAGCTCCCACATGTCTGCTTCAATTTGCTGCCTGATCTTTAAAGAGTAATTATTCAACATTGTCCTAGAATCTTTATGGACCTTCATATTTATTCATCTTTAAATGCTTGAAAGAAAGTGAAAGATTATGAGCAGAGGCTTGGGGTTAGAATTTCATGGCATTTGTGGGGAAAACATAAAAAAAGTTATTTGATAAGGACATGTACAAGGTTAACTTGGATACTCATGACATAAGATCTTACATATGAAAGACATTTAAGAGAGCAGATGAAATGAAAATTAGCATGTGTTTTGGGGCCACAAGGAAAAATAAGAATCAGGGCTTCCCTGGTGGCCCAGTGGTTAAGAATCCGCCTGCCAATGCAGGGAACACAGGTTCGAGCCCTGGTCTGGGAAGATCCCACATGCCACGGAGCAACTAAGCCTGTGCACCACAACTACCAAGCCTGCGCTCTAGAGCCCGTGAACCACAACTACTGAAGCCTGCGCGCCTAGAAGCCCATGCTCCGCAACAAGAGAAGCCACCACAATGAGAAGCCTGTGCACTGCAACCAAGAGTAGCCCCCGCTCGCCGCAACTAGAGAAAGCCCGCGTGCAGCAACCAAGACCCAACGCAGCCAAAAGTAAATACATAAATAAATAATAAGATGCAGTAGGCAATAAAGTGCCAGACTAGCTCTTGACAGAAAATTAGGTGTATTTTGTATCTACTCCGAAATAATATAACCGATGAAAGGCATAATGATTTGTAAACTGATTTCAGAGTTTAAAGAGAGAATAGGAAATTAAAATGGGTGCTGAAAAAACTAAGGCATTTTGTTGTTAATGAAAGGAGGAAAATGCCATTTGACAAAATTTATAAGACAGATTTTAAGATTATAGTTGCATACTTTAATGGCAAGTAGTAACTGGGAATTCTAGAAAAAAGACAAAATGAAAGTTTAAGTCAAAGTTAGTATATAGGGAAGAGAGGTAAATCTATTTAAAAAATGTCAAGCAAAAGAGGGAATTTAGATGGAGAACGAAAACTGGAATTGTGATTTATGTTGCTTACATATGCAGATCAAGTATCCTCAATCATTTCCAAAAGTACAGGGCATTTAAAAAAGAGATTCCTGAAAAAAAAAATTTCAAAAGTCAAAGGCACCAACCTCCTCACAGGTTATAATTTCTAACTTACCAGGGTACTTCTGACGTGGAAATTCTACTTCTAATATCCATGGCTCTTTTCCTTGCTTCAACTTGAAGACTGCATTTGGCTTATTCACACAATAACCTATTAATAGAAAGATAAAGAAAACAATACAAATTGCTTGGAATACAGCAACTCTGAAGGATAAGGAAGTGCAGTTTAGGAGCAGAACAAGGAAGGTCCCACATAGGCTTGGCAAATTTAGATTGTATCAGTGGAGTGCATGGGGACACACATATTTTTCTGGTACCCAAAATGGATTCATCAACTTTGACCCCTAAAACAAAGCTAGTATTCAACGCTATAGGGGACTTAACAAATTCCAGTAACTGAGAAAGGAAATGCAAACTACTGGGAGTTACAGATAGGGAAGATTTCCTCACCCACTGAGATGAGGTGACGATAGTTCTCCTGCATCACCTCCCTATACAGGGTCCTCTGAGCAGCATCCAGCAACTGCCACTCCTCCTGGGTGAATTCCACAGTAACATCCTTGAATGTTACTGGTCCCTGAAACAACGTATTTCAGTTAAAACTGAAGCGATCAAAATACAGTACCATCAAAAAGACATGTGAACTGTTAATGTGCTAACTATAGTATTTATTCTGCAGTTAGATATATTGCCACCCTGCTTTATACATATATAAAATATTTGTTCAGTATATATTTACTCAGATATCACTCCATGCCTGGAACTCTGCCAGAGATAGAGAGATGAATGAAAGCTATTTTTTTTTTTTTTTTTTTTTTTTTTGTGGTACGTGGGCCTCTCACCGTTGTGGCCTCTCCCGTTGTGGAGCACAGGCTCTGGACACGCAGGCTCAGCAGCCATGGCTCACGGGCCCAGCTGCTCCACGGCATGTGGGATCTTCCCGGACCGGGGCACGAACCCGTGTCCCCTGCATCGGCAGGCGGACTCCCAACCACTGCGCCACCAGGGAAGTCCCGAAAGCAACTGTTCTTGTCATCAAGGAGCTTACATGCTGACAGGGAGGCAAAGATTAAATTCTTAAATGCAATATGCATAGCAGGTGCTATGACAGAAGTATGTACAAGATGAAAGATGGTCACAAAGGATGGCCAAGATGGTGGAGAAGGAAGACTCTGAGCTGAGCTCCTCCCACAGGCACACTGAAATTACAACTATTCACAGAGCAACAATCTCTGAAAATTATCTGAAGAGTAGCAGAAAATATTCCCCACAACTAAAGATACAAAGAAGGAACCACAGTGACATGGGTAGGAGGGGAAGAGACACAGTATAGTCAAGACCCACACGCCCATGTAGGTGACCCACAGATGGGAGGATAACCAAAATTGTAGAGATTGTCCCCAAGGCGTAAGGGGTCCGAGCCCCACATTGGGCTCCCCTGCCTGGGGGGTCCTGCACCAGGAAGACGAACCCCCAGAACGTCTGGCTTTGAAGGCCAGTACGGCTTGAGAGCCAGAGGACTGTAGAAAACAGACTCCACTCTTAAAGGGTGCATGCAAAAATCTGACACGTTCCAAGTCACAGTGCAGAGGGAGTAATTTGAAAGGAGCCTTCCTCAGACCCACTTGCTGACCTTGGAGAGCCTCCTGGAGAGGGAGGAGGCAACTGGAACTCCCCCTGGAGACACAGACACTGGCAGCAGCCATTTTGGGAGCTTGTTCTACCATGAGGACACTGGTGCTAATAGGGACCATTCTGGAGTCCTCCCTCTAGCCTATTAGTGCTGGAGGCTTCCATGCCCACCAATGGGTCATCACCAATCCCAGGACACTTCAGGCCAAGCAGCCAGCCACGTTGGGTCCCATTCCAGGCACCCCACAGGCCGTGCAGCTAGCCAGGCAGGGACTCAGCCCCTCCCAACAGTGGGCCGGGAGCCACTGGATGAGGCAGGGCCTGGCTTCCAACAGGGCTGAGGGTCAGCCCTGCCTACCAGTGTGCCCACAATAGTCGGCCCCGCAACAAGGAAGGATTCATGTAGCCCACATATAGGGAACCCGTAGAGCTTATAGCTCTGGTGATCACAGGGGAATATACTGCTGGGCCTCAGAGGACATCTCCTACATACGATTACTTCTCTAAGATTGAGAAATGTAACCAACCTACCAAATGCATGGAAATAAAAACAGAGGATTAGGCAAAATGAGGAGACAGAGGAATATGTTCCAAACAAAAGAACAAGACAAAACCTCAGAAAAAGAATTAAATGAAGTGGAGATAAGTATTCTACCCTATAAAGAGTTAAAATATCTTTTATGAATATAAAGACGAAAACCTTTAACATATTACTAGTAAATCAAATCCAACAAAATAAAAAAATAAATTATAATCTATACCATGACCTTGTGTGATTTATCCCAGGAATGCAAGAGTGGTTCAACATACAAAAGTCAATCAATTACAGTAATAGAGCAAAGGGGAAAAAGTAGAAGATCATTTTAATTGACTCACAAAAAGTGTTTGACAAACTTCAACACTCTTTCATGATAAAAACACTCAGTAAACTAGAAATAGAAGGAAATTCCTCAAAATGATAAACAACATTTTAAATCCACCTCTACCCCAGGTAATAGCATACTCAGTAGTGAAAGACTGAAAACTTTCTCCTTATGACCAGGAACAAGTCAAGGATGCCTGCTTCTGCCACTTCTAATCCACACTGTACTGGAAGTTCTAGCCAGAGCAGTTTTACAAGAAAAGGATATAAAGGCACCCAAACTGGAAAGGAAAAAAAAAAAAAACTATCTCTATTTGCAGATGACATTAATCTACATATAGAATATCCCAAAGAATCCACAAAAATGAAAACTAATAGAGTTCATAAACAAAGTCGGCATGTTGCAGAATTATAAGATCAACCCACAAAAATTGGTTGTGTTTCTATATACCAGTAATGAAAATCCAAAAAAGAAATTAAGACAATTCCATTTAATGTAGCACCAAAAAGAATAAAATACCTAGGGATAAATTTACTCAAGGAGGTGTAAGACTTATACACTGAAAACTGCAAAACATTGCTGGAAGTATTAAAGAAGACCTAAATAAAAGAAATGACATTCTATGTTCATAGACTATAAGATTTAATATGGTTCAAGTGACAGTACTACTCCAAGGAATCTACAAGTTCAGTGCAATCCCTAATAAAATCCCAATGACTTCTGCACAGAAATGGAAAAGCCAATCCGCAAATTCATATGGAATTGCAAGTAGTCCCTAACAGTCAAAACAAAATTGGGAAAGAAACAAAGTTGGAGGACTCACACTTATTTCAAATCTTACTATAAAGCATCAAAACAGTGTGATTGCATAAAGATAGACATATTGTGCAATGGGATAGAAATGAAAGTCTAGAAATAAAACCATACATCTATGGCCACCTGATTTTCAACAAGGAAGACAAGACCATTCAATGGAGAAAGAATAGTTTCTTCAACAAATGGCACTGCGACAACCAAATGTCCACATGCATAAGAACGAAACCTGACCTCTACTTCACCCCATATAAAAAAAAATTAACTCAAAATAGATCACTGACCTAAATATTAAGAGATAAAACTCAGAAGAAAACATAGGAATAAATTTCCTTACCTTGAATTTGGCAATGGATTCTAGATATGACACCAAAAGTACAAGCAGTAAAAGAAAAATAAGCTGACTTTATCAAAATTTAAAATTTTTATGGGGACTTCCCTGGCGGTCCAGCTGTAAAGAATCCACGCTTCCAATGCAAGGGGCGCAGGTTTGATCCCTGGTCAGGGACCTAAGATCCCACATGCCATGTGGCGTGGCAGCCAATGAAATTTTATATATATAACTTGTATGCATCATAGGATATTACCAAAATAGGAAAAAGACAACTCACAGAATGTAATATAATATTTGCAAATCACATATCTGATAAAGGTGTTATTATCCAGAATATATAAAATATACTTACAATTCAATAACAGAAAAGATAACCCAGCCAGAAAATGGGCAAAGAAATTGAACATACATTTCTTTAAGTTATACAAATGAGCACATGAAAAGATGCTCAGCATCATTAGTCCTTAGGGGAAATTCAAATCAAAACCACAATTATACCACTTCATATTTACTATGATGGGTGTTTTTTTTTAAAAAAAAAAACAGAAAATAACAGGTGATGGGGAGTTGTGGAGAAACTGTAACCCTTATATATTGCTTGTGGGAATGTAAAACGGTACAGCTGCTGTGGAAAAGTTTGGCAGTTGCTCAGAAAGTTAAACATACAAATACCAAACAACCCATCATACTTGTACACAAAAGTTCACAGTGGCACTATTCACAACAGCCAAAAAGTGAAAACCACCTAAATGCCCATCAGTGGATGAACAGATAAACAATTGTGGTATAAACATACAATGGAATATTATTTTGCCATAAAAATTAAGTATTGATACATGGTATAGGGTGAATGAACTTGGAAAACATTATGCTAAGTGAAAGAAGCCAAATAGAAAAGGTACATATTATATGATTCCACTTATATGAAATATCCAGAATAAGTAAATGCACAGAGACGGAAAGTAGATTGGTAATTGCCAGAGGCTAAAGGGAGAGGGACTAGGTAATGATTGCTTAATGGGAATGGGGTTTTCTTTGGGGATGGCAAAAATGTTTTGGAACTATATGTTGTAGTGGTCCCACAACATTGTGGATGTGCTAAATGTCACCTAACTGTACGCTTTAAAATGGTCAATATTATGTGAATTTCACTTCATTTAAACCAACAAAACCTTCTAACAAAGAAATCTTCAGGTCTCAGTGGTGAATTCCACCAAACATTTCAGTGGTGAATTCCACCAAACATTTAAGGCAGAAACAATACCAATTATATGCAATCTCTTTCATAAAACAAAGAGGAGAGAACCGTTCTCAATTCATTTTATGAAGCCGACGTTACCCTGATACCCAAACCTAACAAAAGGATTATCAGGAAAGAAAACTACAGTGGTGGCTTGCACCTGTTTGTACCAGATCAAGAGTGCTGATTGTCAAATTTTGGGCAATTGATTAACAGCATTTTGTAGCTTGAAATTAGCCCCGGCAGGGGTATTTATACCATAGAAATTGGTAAACAGTACAAACCAGATTTCTCTCCCAGTCCCCAAAATCTGATTAAACATTTACCACCATAGTGACTACCAACCAATATCTTTCATGGTTATAAGTACAAAAATCCTCAACAAAATATCAGCAAATCCACTACCTGATTTCAAGACTTATTGCAAAGCTATATTAATTGTGTTACTAGCAAAAGGATAAACACACAGATCATTGGAACAAAAACAGTGTCCAGTAATAGAACCACACATATAATTTTGATAAAGGTTCAAAAGAAATTCAGTGGATTAAGGATAGTCTTTTCAAAAAACAAGTGCTGGAACAAATGGATTATTAAGCCAACTCCAGACTTTCACCAGTCTTTTCTTTAATGTCCCTTTATCTATTCCAGATCTAATTCAGGATACTATATTGCATTTAGTTGTCATGTCTCTTCTGGTTTGTGACAGTCTTACCTGTTTTATATGACCTTGACAATTTTGATGAATACTAAACAGATACTTTTTAGAATGCCCTTTAATTTGGATTTGTCTGGTGTTTTTTTTCCCTCTTGATCAGACTGAGATTTTAGGTTTTGTGGGAGAATAACAAAGAATGCTTCTTATCACAATATATCAGGGGGTACATGATATCATGGGTGATGTTAACCTGGATCACTTTTTAAGGTAGTGTTTGCCACTTTTCTCCACTGTAAAGTAACTATGTTTCTTTTTCATAGTCTATTCTTTGAAAGCAAATCACTAAGTCTAGCTCATAATCGAGAAAGGAGGGAATAAGCCCCACCTCTAAGAGGGGGCAGAATCTAGATATATTACTTGGAATCCTTCAAAGGGCTCTCTTTTCCCATTTATTCAATCATTTACTTATATAAGTATGTTCTCAAATATTTAATGCTTTGGGTTAGAATCCAATACCATGTTATTTACTTTGTTGCTCAAATTGTTCTAGCTTTGCCATGAGAAGCTCTTTTGGGTTGGTGCCCATGTTCATTTGACATGTCCCCATCACCCTGTTTTTGAGCTCTTCCTTAATTTCTGACAGTACAAAATGCTCTGGACTTATTTTGTACTACCCTTGCCTCAGCCCCAAAATCAATCAATTTCTCCACGGAATGCTGGTTCCTTTTATTGTAGAAAGATAGTTAGAAACCAAGATCTGTGTGCTGGGTTTGCTCATGGCTACTGAGGTGTCACTGCTTATAGGCCCTTTCAGCAGACAGTTAGTAAATGTATGTTTGCATATTAACTCATGTGTATACACATATCTTTAATTATTTCTGTATCTATCGTATACATGCTAAGTTGATATGTATTAAGATAACATATATACATTTGCTTTTCAATAAATGGCACTGGAAATAATGGGCATCTATATATAAAAATGAAGGTTAGCCAATAACTTACACTTTATACAAAAATCAACTCAAAACCAATTATAGACCTAAATATGAAATGTTAAACTCCAAAATTTTTTAGAAGAAAAGTCTTTGTGACCTCGAGATAAGCAAAGACTTTTTAGAAATGATACCAAAAGAAACTAAAAAGAAAAATTTGGAGTTCATCACATGTTTGTGAAAGACACTGTTAGGTGAATGAAAAGAGTAGCCACAGATAGGAAAATACTTGAAAATCACAAATCTAACAAAGCATTGTACTTGTATCCAGAACATATAAAGAACTCTCAACATTCATTAAGAAAACAACCCAATTTAAAAATGAACAGAAGATTTGAAGACACTCACAAAAGAAAATATATGGATAACAAACAAGCACATCAAAAGATTTTCAGTATCATTAGTCATTAGAAAAATGAAAATTAAAACCATAATGGGATAGCAATACCTACCTATCAAAATGACTTAATGAAAAAAAACCCTGAAATACCAAGTACTGACAAGAATGGGAAGCAAGGGACTTCCCTGGTGGCTCAGTGGTTAAGAATCTGCCTGCCAATGCAGGGGACACGGGTTTGAGCCCTGGTCCGGGAAGATCCCACATGCCGCAGAGCAACTAAGCCCGTGCACCACAACTACTGAGCACGCGTGCCACAAATACTGAAGCCCGTGCGCCTAGAGCCCGTGCTCCGCAACAAGAGAAGCCACGGCAATGAGAAGCCTACGCACCGCAAGGAAGAGTAGCCCCTGCTCGCCTCAACTAGGGAAAGCCCGCATGCAGCAACAAAGACCCAATGCAGCCAAAAATAAAGAAATAAATTAGACAAAAACAAAGGAATGGGAAGCAAGTGGAACTCTGATACATTGTGGTAAGAATACAAGCTACTCAGGAAAACAGTTTGGCAGTTTCTTATAAAGTTAATTATAACAGGACCATATGACATGGTAAGCACATGCCTAGGTATTTACCCAAGAGAAATTAAAATCTGTGTACACACAGACATCTGAATGCAAATGTTTATAACAGCTCTTTTCATAATTGCCAAAAAACCCAGAAACAACCCAAATATTTTTCAGCTGGTGTGTGGGGTATACACATACAACTGAATATTATTTAGCAGTAAAAAAAGAACTACTGATACATGCAACAGCATGATCGAATCTCAAATGCGTCATGCTAAATGAAAGTAGGTAGTCTCAAAAAACTACATACTATGTGATTCAATTTACATGACATTCACGAAAAGGCAAAACTATACAGATGAAGAATAAATTGGTGATTGCTAGGAATTAGTGATGGGGAGACTACATAGAGGGAACCAAGGAAATGCTGAGGTGATTAAACTGTTCTGTATCTTGACTGTGGTGATGATTACATGTCTTTATGCATACGTCAAAAGTCATTGAAATGTACATCCAAAACAAGTGAATTTTGCTGTAAGTTAGAAATAAAAATAAAAACAAAACTAAAACCACTTCACACCCATGACACACCCATTACTACTCTCAAAAAAAAGAAGACCCAAAAAACAAAGAAAATCAGAAAATATCAACTATTGGCAAGGATGTGGAGAAACTGGAGCCCTTGTGCATTGCTGGTGGGAATGTTAAGTGGTCCAGCCACTATGGAATATAGTATGGCAGTTCCTCAAAAAAAATTAAACATAGAATTACCATATGATGCAGCAATTCCACTCCTAGTTATGTATCCAAAAGAATTCAAAGCAGGGACACAAACATATTTGTACACCAATGTTCACAGTAACATTATTCACAATAGCTACAAGGTATAAGCAACCCAGGTGTCCATCAACAAATGTAAGCAAAATTATGTACATTACATAAGCAAAATGGAATATTATTCAGCCTCTAAAACGAAGGACATTCTGTGACATGCTACAGCATGGATGAACCTTGAAGACACTGTTCTGAGTGAAATAAGCTAGGACAAATACTATGTGATTCTACTTATATAAGGCACCTAGAGTAGTCAAATTCATAGAGACAGAAAGTAGAATGGTGGTTCCCAACATATGGGGGGAGTGGGGAGTTAGTGTTTAATTTGTGCGGAGTTTCAGTGTGGGATGATGAAAAGAGTTCTGGAGACGGATGGTGGTGACAGTTGCACAACAATGTGAATGTACTTAATGCCACACAGCTATACATTTAAAATTGGTTATGATGGTAAATTTTGTTATGTGTATTTTACTACAATTAAAAATAAGTCAACTATACTTTAATTTTAAAAAAGAAAAATAAAAAAAACTACAAAACACTAAAAATAGCTATACAAAAGCATCAAATATTAACTTAAGCACTAGAATTTGAGAGGTAAAGATCCAAGAAAAAAGTGAAATTAATTATGATGAGTCTTATACCTCTGGTTAGCATTTTCAGGGCATTTTCCAATTTCATAGCCAGGGCAAAAATGTAGAGCAGAAAGCAGCTCAGAGCCAGCATCTCTAAAATAAGCATAAAGAAAGAAATTCTGAATAGAAACAAATTCTGAGAAGCAAAGGAGAAGTTGATCTTAACCTTAACGAGAACAAGCCTCTAACCTAGTGTTTTCTAAAATCAGAGATCTGAGAATCCAAAGGTGAACAAAAGATAAAATTCAGAAGAGACAAATATTTCAAAAGACAACAGAAAACCACAACTTATTTCATTCTTGGGGGCAAGTAGGGAAGAGAGGAAACTGGTTCAACTTTTAACAAACTTTTAATGTTTGCTTATGGTCTTGTGTGATGTATTAGCATCCCTAAGACCCCTGGTCACAAAGCAAGTCAACACCAACTTGCCTTTTGATACTACCTGGTGACTGAGTGGGAGTTTCATATTCAAGAGGTCCCCAAACATAAGCTTAGTATTTGTAGAACTTTTTTTTTTGTTGTGGTCGTGCTGGTACGCGGGTCTCTCACTGCTGTGGCCTCTCCTGTTGCAGAGCACAGGCTTGGCATGCACAGGCTCAGCAGCCATGGCTCATGGGCCTAGCCACTCCGCGGCATATGGGATCCTCCCAGACCGGGGCACGAACCCTTGTCCCCTGCATCAGCAGGTGGACTCTCAACCACTGCGCCACCAGGGAAGCCCCCTCTGTAGAACTTTTTTACTTCCTATCAAATGTCTCAAAGTGGTCAGTTTATTTTAAGTTGGGGAAGCAGTTTCTGGAACCAAAGGAAAGCTCCATAATTTATATGGATGCTCTGAAATACAAACACTCACCATTTTCCCCCCACAGGCCTTTACTGAGTGCATGGCCACAACCCTCCAAAGGCTGGGAGCAGAGCACCAGGGCAGGAAGAGATGTCTCTGGTACTTAAAGCTCTACAGGGCAGCAACTCCTCAGTCACCCAAAAGAAAAGCTGGTGGCTAAGCTAAAAGCACATCAGTGGAGCTTTGGTGGTGTTCACAACCCAAGCCCCCTGAAGGGAAAGCCTTGATACTGCCCTCAATCATGTGAAGCTTGGTGGTGAACAGTACCTCACTAAAGCCCAGGGCCGTCTCAGCTACATATCTGACTTAGCGAGCAGACAGAGGAAGGGACGTGACTTTTTCTGGAGGTATTATTTACTTCAATCCCTACTGTACTTTTATACATAATGTCTAGCAATAATAAAGAAATAGGAGACATGTAAAGAGGTAGAAAATTTTGATTCATACTGAAGAAAGGAGCCTATTGAAACAGACCTACAGATTAACCTAGATGTTGGGATTAGCAGATAAGGATTTTAAAGTAATTACACTAAAACTAAATAAATAAAACCAAATGACCTAGTGAAAAAAAATTGAGAATATAAATGAAATGATGCGAAATCTTAGCAGAGAAAGAAAGACAAAAGAAAAAACAGGAATTTTTAGAACTGAATGATACAATATCAGAAGTGGATTCTACAGGCTTATGAGTGAAGAGAACTGACAGAGCAAAAGAAGGATGCCATGAACTTGAAAACAGTCAGCTCAACAGAAATATCCAAACTAAAGGACACACACACAAAAAACAACCCAAACTGAACAGAGCATCTGAACATTTAGGACAATATGTACATATTTCAACACTGTGTAATTGGGATTTTAGAAAGAAAAAGAGAATGATGCAAAGAAACTATCTGAAGAGTGAGTTCCAAGAATTTTAAAAAATGATAAAAGGCAACAACCTACTGGGCATATACCCTGAGAAAACCGTAATTCAAAAGGAGTCATGTACCAAAATGTTCACTGCAGCTCTATTTCCAACAGCCAGGACATGGAAGCAACCTAAGTGTCCATCAGCAGATGAATGGATAAAGATGTGGCACATATATACAATGGAACATTACTCAGCCATAAAAAGGAACGAAACTAAGTTATTTGTAGTGAGGTGGGTGGACCTTGAGAGTCTCATACAGACTGAAGTAAGTCAGAAAGAAAAACAAATACCGTATGCTAACACATATATATGGAATCTTAAAAAAAAGAAAAGAAAAAAATGGTCAGAAGAACCTAGGAGCAAGACAGGAATAAAGATGCAGACCAACTAGAGAATGGACTTGAAGATACGGGGAGGGGGAAGCGTAAGCTGGGACAAAGTGAGAGAGTGGCATGGACATATATACACTACCAAACATAAAATAGATAGCTAGTGGGAAGCAGCCGCATAGCACAGGGTGATCAGCTTGGTGCTTTGTGACCACCTAGAGGGGTGGAATAGGGAGGGTGGGAGGGAGGGACAAGCAAGAGGGAAGAGATATGGAGATATATGTTTATGTATAGCTGATTCACTTTGTTATACAACAGAAATTAACACACCATTGTAAAGCAATTATACTCCAATGAAGATGTTAAAAAAAAAAGGCAACAACCCACAAATCTTTGTCATCCTTCAAAAGGGATAAATGCAAAACAAATCATGCCTGTGTGCATCATGGTCTAACTATTGAAAACTAAAGATAAAATGAAAATCTTAAGCACAGAGGAAAAGAACACATTATATTCAGGTGGGTAACAGTAAGATGAAGACTAGCTTCTCATCAGAAACAACAGAAGCCAGAAGACAAAGACATCCTAAAAATGCAGATACAAAGAAAACTCTCGATAAAGTTCTATATCCGGCAAAATATCCTTCAAAAACCAAGGTGAAATAAAGACATTTTCAGAAAGACCAGCCAAGTAAATTTGTCACCATCAGTGCTGAAATAATACATGAAATAATAAAATGAGTTGCTTAGCCTGAAGGGAAAAGATATCAGAGAGAACCCCAGACCTGTAGGAAGGAATAAAGAGCTCCCAAAGCAGATATGTACATAAACACAAAAGAGTTTTATTTACACACACACACACACACACACAAACACACACATGTTTCTTTAAAAGATGAATACTGTTTAAAGCAAAAATAACAAGTATTGGGGGTTAAAAATATATGTATAAGTGAGATATAAGACAAGGACCACAGGGTGAGGAGGCTGTAAAGAGAATTATACTGATAAAAGTTTATTACACTGTTCATGAATACTGTATTTGAAGACACCATTATTTTAATGGTGCATGTTGTAATCTCCAGATTCAGCAATAAGCAAAATAACACACACAAAAAAAGCTTCAAAGTCAATAAAGGAGATACAGTGTAATACACAAAATACTCAAATATTCAACCCAAGGGAAGTACAGTAACTCTAATTAGGATAAAAAGAAATATAGATATAAACATACTAGGATAAAAGAGATCTTAAAAAGCAGCTAGCCCAAAACACAAATTTATTTCAAAGGTGTGACAAGTTAACAGGTGAATTTTCAATAGTACCAGTAGAAGACAATGAATGCTTTTCAGTGTTTTAAAAGGTAAGAACTGTCAACCAGTATTTCTATACACAGTGAAAAAGCTCTTCGTGGATATTTCATATAAAGAAAACTGAGAATTTTCCACCAGCAGACCCTCACTAAAACAACAAGCAAGCAGAATAAAAACAATAACTATAAAGGATGTTTTCAAACAGCAGAAATTGATGGCAGCAGAACTTAAGAGATGCAAGAAGGAATAAAAAAGACTTTCTAATCTGGCCAAAATGCCTTAAAAAATCCAATTATCTGCACAAAATAAATTTTTCCAAGAGTAGGTAGTGATGACTGTACTTAAAACTACTTCAAAAAACAAAAAGCCTCACTAGTTATTTCTTTTGTTCCAGACTGACCACTCAGCAGTTAATTACAGAGCATAAGGTAAGAAAAACATCATGTGCCACACCTGAACAAATGCTGGATAAGGAAATTTTCATATATAAGGTATAAATGAGTTCAAGACTGACCAAAGCAGAACCATAGAATAGGTTAAATTTTTCTAGAGTCTCTTTCTTTCCACCATCAGGCCTAAAGGCTATGATCTCTAATTAATAATAGATAATGTCCACACTGAAAATTTATGTTATAGTCATAATAACAACACTTCAGAAGTTGGCTGTGAGAATTATGTAAGATAAACTACGTCAAGGGCTTACCAAAGGGCTGGGCATTTAATTAATTGCTAAATATGCTATTTTGTTTTTAAAAATTAAGTTTAAAAAGCAAAGAAATGGTTACCACAGAATTCAGGATTCCTTTTCTCTGGGTAATGGTGGGATGAGATTAAGGAAGGGCATACAGGGGCTTCAAAAGTACTAGTAATTTTCATTGCTTAAGCCAGATATGGGATACAGTGGTGTTACTTAATCAGTATTCCCTAAATTATACATATACATTATGTACATTACTTGCATAAAGTATGATTTTTTTAATATTTAATGAACCAATAAAATCAAAATTCATGTCTTCTACAGCCTATAAAGTCATATACATTCTACTCTCTTCTACCTCTTTACCTCTTACTGTTCTCCCCCAAGTTCACTTCTCTCTAGTTTCAGTATCCTAAATACTGTTTCTGGAACGTGCCTCAGGGTGTATGCATTTACTATTCCTTCTATGTAGTATGCTCTTCCTCCAGATTTCTACCTGGCTGTCTCTCATTTAATTCAAGATATTCCTCAAATATTACCTTTTAGAGTGGCATTCCCTAACCAACTTATTCCCTGTTCCTCACTTCTAACACTCTGTCCTCTTAAACTGCTTGAGTTTGCCTCTGAGCAGATACATCAGAAATATTACTCAAATGTTGACACATTTTATTATTTAATATTAAAGAATCACATTTGTTAATATCCTTACCAATCTCATCAGAAAAGTCTTTAAGTATCAGCATTTGTCAACTTCACAAGTTTTCCAACATTCTAATTTTCACTTGAAAGCTCAACTTTTAATATTAGCAACAAATACTAAGTTATTTTCCTTGAAATGACAGGCTCACATCACTCATTGTTGAGAAAATGTTTGAATACCATGTGAATACCGTAGTTTGTCTGCCAGTTGCTCTTTCACATAAAAATGATATTCCATGAAAAAAAGTGGCTAGGTGAGCTCACAAATCAATCACACAAGTGCTTTTCCTCAAGACAACCAACCATCATACTTCAGTATGCCGCAAAAGTACTTTAGGTGAACTTGCCATTTCATCCCACTGAGTATTAAAAAGATGTGTACTCAAGGGTCAAGATTTAATAACATTAGGAACTTTTACTGTTTCATCAAAGATATCCTTAAGTAAAGGTAGCAGTTTTTTTACTACTGCAGAGGAAGACAAGGTCATTGGTGTCATCATCCTGATGTATGCCAGATAGGCAGCAATCTATTGCTTTTACACCATCAGTGCTAATGTCCTCAGTGTAAAAGGCAATTTGCATCCTGGTATTATGTTTTGACTTCACAAACCCTAGGAAAGGGTCTTGGGGCTCCCAGACCACACCTTGGAACTGCTGTTGTATTCAAACAGTATTTTCCCTGAAGGTGATTTTTAATGATTTCCACTTTTCTAATTTAATATATGGGCTCTCGTTCATAAAATTCACTGAAAACACACACAGAGTGAAAGTTAAGAGGTAAATAAATGACTCACCCGGAACTTGTTCATTTTCTGCTGCTATTGGAAAGTATAGAAACTATGAAGTCAGAACAGGGAAAGTTGGAAGACAGAAGTCATAAGAGACCTTATCTTGCAGTCAGGAATCACCTGTGAGAAATTTACATACAACATTTTAGTAAAAGATAAACCTCTGGGTAAATGTCTCTTTGAGCCATTAGAAGGAATAGGAAGGACCATGAGAAAGGAGTACCCACCTGTCCACTGGTGACTCTCATATAATCTTGATGAATCTGGGACATTTTTTAATCTAAACATTTCTTTCCTATTGGCTGTTTTGAAAATTATATGTCCATTACTAAATAACACAAAAGAATATAAAACTTAAATGTCCAATAATAGCAGATTAGTTAAGCAAGGTATATAATATATATCCAAAGTATGGAACCCTATGCTGACATCACAAATGATGTTGAAGAGAAACATCTATTGATATGGAAAATCTTTTAAGTTACATGTCATAACAATTTTTCCTATTGATACTATAAACCCCACAAGGTTAGAAAGTCTTCAGAGCTCTTGAAAATAAGATGTTTCATCTCTCTAAATTTCAGTTTCTCCAGAATCACTTCTCCAAAAACCCTATTTTGACTAAAATATGGTACAGTGACAGGGAGGCTTCAGTTCTATGCTAAGCTCTGCTATTAACAAACCTAGTGACTATCTTAGTTTCTATGTTATTATCTTTTTTAAAACATCTTTATTGGAGTATAATTGCTTTACAATGGTGTGTTAGTTTCTGTTGTACAACAAAGTGAATCAGCTATACATATACATATATGTCCATATCTCTTCCCTCTTGTATCTCCCTCCCACCCTCCCTATCCCACCCCTCTAGGTGGTCACAAAGCACGGAGCTGATCTCCCTGTGCTATGTGGCTGCTTCCCACTTATGCTATTATCTTTAACATGAGAAGGAATTAGGTAATTTTAAACAATCATGCACTATTCTGATTCTATAAGTCTTCATTCAGTACCACAAATCCAACAGAACCCCAGAATTCACTGTCCCCTCCAACCCTGGGCTGGGGCCTAGAGTAAAATGTTAATTAGGCCTTGATGAATTCTGACATGGCCATCTAAACTGTTGACACTAACACAAATATAACTTCTAAAATAACAATTTGGCACCATAATCCCAAAATAGGCACTTCACATGGGGAGCAAAAGGTGCCAGATGCCGAGGTCCTTCTCATATGCAGAAGAAACCACTTCCCTGGTGCTTACACGATGCCTACTTACTAGAGCCTAGATACACCATCCAATCAGAGGCATTATGATATCACCTTCATAATATGGAGCATGGATGAAATCGCAGTTTTCATCTTTAAAAAAGTCTGTCCCATTTCCCCTCTGGCCTGGATAGGATTCTCAGCTTCTCCAGTAAAACTTAAAATTCAGGGTTTCAACTATGGTTTAAATTCACATGTGTAACAGTCATCTGGGTATCAAGACAGGTTAGAGAATGCAGGAAAGGCCTTAATTAACCTTTTACACAGGAGTTTTAAGGAAGCCTCAAGAATTTTTGAAAATAGAATACTACATTGTACAATTAGGTCCACTACACTCTACTCTGGTGGTGCTCAGGGACAATCACTGGATTAAATACAACCCAAGCCTGTGGATTTTAGGGTGGAAAACAGCATGAGATACAGAGTAAAACAAATCCCTGCTAATGATGGCTAAGCCAGTTATCTCTCTGTACCTTCGGTACTTGTATTTATTAAAATGGAGGTGGTAAATACGGATTCAAAGGATGGTCATGATGATTAAGATGATTAAATGAGCCAATAATGAAAAGAACAGCATACCTTTTAATGAGAAAAGCAGCTCACCTTTATTGAATCCTTAACGTACTTTATATACACTACCCTATTCAATACAAAAAACGACCCTAAAGGCTATTATAATTTTACAGATGAGTATCCGAGTCGTACCCAGATTAACCTGCCCATTTACCGGCGGGCGGTGGCCTTAAGCCCGAGCCCCTCAGGCTTTACAACCCACATCTCCAACAGCCTGCGCCGCCCACGCGCCAGCGCCGACGTGACGGGTTTGGCATCCACGTCACAAACGGTTGTTCTCGCGCGCGTACGTCCCGCTATAAGCCCGGCGCCCCAGGCCTCCTCCAGCCACCCCTTTCACGCAGGTCGAGAAACAAGGCTTCTGGGGAGGAACCGCACTGCGGACAGCCAGCCTCCCCGCCAGGCCCCCTGCCTGGCCTCTTCCCCAGCCCTCCTCGGAGGCCAGTCCGGCGCTCAGAGTCGGGGTGGGGGGCGGTGGCTGCCAGGGTCT
This sequence comes from Neophocaena asiaeorientalis asiaeorientalis, assembly GCF_003031525.2. NCBI lineage: Eukaryota > Metazoa > Chordata > Mammalia > Artiodactyla > Phocoenidae > Neophocaena > Neophocaena asiaeorientalis. The sequence continues at coordinate 222,830 of NW_020175058.1, forward strand.
CCGACTCGGCGCGGCCGTGGAGACCGGCTTCCCCCTGCCCCCGGCGTAGCACCCGCACCGAAGCCTCCGACACACCTGCAGGGGCTCGGCCTCAGCTCCCGGACCGCGCAGGTTCCAGGCCCCGCCCTCCGCGGCGCCGAGCAGACTGGAGGCGCCTGAGCCCTCTCCCCGCCGGGGAGCGAGACGGAGAATGGCGGCTGCTGAGGGGCGGTGGAATTGCTCATGCGCGAAACACTCCCGCGCCCCACGCAGGCACTGCGCGTCCCGGGAGGCTCCCGGCGCCTCCACTTCGGATGACGTCACGAGGGTCGGCTTCTTCCCGCGGTCCGAGTGTTTTCTGCTGGCCCGGTCCTTTCCTCACTCGCAGCGGTAACGGATTAGAACTGGCCACCCGCTTGAAAGCAGGAAGCTACCTTGAGGTAGTGCGATGAATATCGATAGTAATCGAAAGGTAGTACTCGGAACTAAGTACAGTAGTACATTCAAAGAATAACACCCTGTAACAGCTGACTTTATTTTAGGAGTATTAGCTTTCAGAATTATGGAAATGACACATGAAACGTGATGAAAACATGAATAAGCTAAAACAGAAGACGAGTCGCACACATCCCACTTTACAAAAGGAAAAAACCTCGCTTAATGTTAGGTGCACACTCTTCTGAGATTTTTACTCAAATTTTACGCTAATGGTATATTTTGACTATTACTTCACTAAGGAATATATACTGAATGTATGCTGATTTTCTGATCTAACTTTATGACATCAGTTTACTCTGGGCCAACAATAGAAATGTTTCCTCTCAAGGTAATGACAAAAATACTAAATTTTTATAATAAAATTAACTTAAAAAACGTGGAATTCATATAGAGAAAATATATATACATATCTGAATAATGTGTGCACATGTGTGCATAGCTGTATACACACACACACACACACACACACACACACACCAATATCCTGGGTGGGAGGTGTTGGGGAAATGATTAAAAATAGTCTCTTGCCAACCCAGAAAATCCTCTCCAGAAATGGAGAAAGAAAAATTATTAATTATTATTAATTATTTTATTAATGAACTAAGCATTAAACTAGACTGCAGTGCGCATTCCAGGCAATCTGCTAATGAGTTTGCAGACAGAAATATCACACTTTTATGTAGCCAGGCAGATACAACCCTTTCTTTGTACTAAGAACTTGACAACACCATTTACTACACACTGTTCATCCTAAATTCACATGGTAATTGGGGTGGCCATTTCTATTAGTTAATTGCCTTTATCCAAATGAAAAGTAAAGCTTCTTGCATCTCTATGACAAGCAAGTAGCTACAACTTGTAGCCAAAAGCCTAGGAGTTTACCACAGACACAGGGAGATGGGGTGCTATCTTCCTTGATGTTTATTTACATTTCAAAGACATAGCTCCAAGGCCTTTAACAAAGATAATCCTGGGTTGTAAAACTAACAAGAGGTTTATTTACTTTTTAAAAACATTCGCATGCATCTCAAAGGGACAGAAAAAAGGATTTCAGTTTTCTCAAGGAAATGCTCTAAGAAAAGAGGGGAGGAAAATCTTTTCCCCTTTTTGAACCAGGGAAAATTCAATTTTTAATTATTTGTGTTTACTCTTACAGGAAACTATAAAACTTAACAATTTAATTCAAAATGACAATTTTTTTCTGAGAGTTTGGTTTTGTTTTCATTGACAAATAATTTTAAACTTCATCAGGAAATATATAACCTCAGAGAATAGGGAGGAAATTTTATTGGAAATGCATATTATTATAAACATAATTTAAAAGTTTGGTGCTGGCTTCAAAGAAGAACGGAAACAGATCCAAATACATAAGAATTGAGTATATGTTAAAATAGTTATTTCAGGGCTTCCCTGGTGGAGCAGTGGTTGAGAATTCGCCTGCCAATGCAGCGGACACAGTTTCGAGCCCTGGTCCGGGAAGATCCCACATGCCGCAGAACAACTAAGCCTGTGCACCACAACTACTGAGCCTGTGTTCTAGAGCCTGCGAGCCACAACTACTGAAGCCTGCGTGCCTAGAACCTGTGCTCTGCAACAAGAGAAGTCACCGCAATGAGAAGCCCGTGCACCACAATGAAGAGTAGCCCCTGCTAGCCGCAACTAGAGAAAAGCCCGCGTGCAGTAACGAAGACCCAACGCACCCAAAAAAAATGAATACATAAATTTATTTTTTCATTGTTATTTCAAACAATGGAGATAGTTTGGAATGTTCAGTTAATGATTTGAGAAAATAAGGTTAATGGTACATGAATTCAGCATGTAAATTTAAAAAGTAAACCATCAATTACCTAGAAGATAAATAAAAGATTTTAAAGAACATAATTTGATATAGCATGAAACAAAAGGCAGAAACCAGAAAGGATATAACAGAAAGTTAAAACACAAACTGAGAAAATATATTTAATAACTATGAGACACAGATTTCACACTTTTGATAAACTGCTCTTACAAATCAGTTGAAAGATGAACATCTAACATGCAATAAAAATAGAAAAAGAATATCCTGCTGCAGCTTTTCATTCAATCTACAATGCAGTGGACTGCCAGATGCCTCAATATTCTATTTACTATTGCAAAAGAAAATATATGGACAATTAAACTATGACATACCATTTACTTTAAGATGCATTACAAGATCCAATTTCAGAGCTGTTAAAATACGAGAAAAAATGCATGTCTTAGAAATATTGAAATGTAATTATAAAAGAGAAAGTACAGGGACTTCCCTGGAGGGTCCGGTGGTTATGAATCTGCCTTCCAGTGCAGGGGACACGGGTTCAATCCCTGGTCGGGGAACTATGATCTCACATGCCGCAGGGCAACTAAGCCCAGGTGCCGTAACTACTGAGCCCGTGCATCACAACTAGAGAGCCCGCGTGCCGCAACTACAGAACCCATGCACTCTGGAACCCATGCGCCACAACTAGAGAGAAGTCCACATACCGCAATGAAAGATCCCACCTACCACAACTAAGACCCAATGCAGCCCCCCAGAATTTTTAAGTAAATACTAAAAAAGAAAGTACAACTAGTCACTAAGTATATGAAAAATATGTAACATCACTAGAAATCAAAGAAATATTAAAACAAACATGAGACACTATTTTGTCTACAGTATTTCAAATTTCATTTCCCTTCAAATGTACTGCCTTAACTAAAACCCCACCTAGAATTTTCCCCAATTTTATTTGCTTCATACCACTTATCCAAGTGATTTCTATTTGACTGGTCCCAGGAAATGGTAGTAGAATAAATTTGTAGAATGATGCTTTTCATGTGGTCTAGACAGGAACTACTTTTAGATTTAGAGTAAATGTAACTTTTGAAAGTTTAGAAAGTAGGAAGATTTGAGAAGGCATTTGTGGAGATTTGGAGTAATAGTATCATTATGACATTTTTTTCCTAGATACTAAATAGAGCCAAGGCTGAGTGAGAAAACACATTTTCAGCTTGTTGTGAAGAGTGGACAGTTCAATGAGACAAAGAAGTGACTAGACTGGGGCAGGGGTTATTGATTATGGAGCTGTAGATTGGTAGCTTGAAAATCTGATGGGCATTTAGTTGGTGTAAATTTTGTTTGCTAGAATGATGACTTGTAATAGTTTTCTATGTGGTACTTGGTCAGTGGTTTTTCAGCTTGGGATAGACTTCGTTGCACTGGATAACAAATGTGAACAAGACTTTCTAAATGGTAAATAAACATGATTGTTACTCATTTTCTAAGACTGGATTGAAAAATATGTCCCTTAAATTCTAATAATATGTAGAAGCCTGAAATGTAGAAATGTGAGATATAAAGCAAAATTAAGTGTTATTATTGTGGCACAGGCAAGGTTTTAAGGAAAAGTAAGTGAAAGTAAATGTGATTATCATGGTAGTTTACCTGTCAAATAACTATGATAGATCAATATTAAGGTATCACAGCCAAAATAGTCAGAACTAGATTGCTACAGGTGACTTAGTCTGCCATTGTTTTGTACTTTCTTTTGTACATTCCTGTGAATCATGGCTAGAAGGGAAATTAGAGTGTAATCTAATAACTCTTCCCTCAAACATGAGGCAGTTGGTGCATTCAGGGATTTACTTTGCCGTTATGTGTAGAATGGAAATAAGGGAAGTTCAACTGGAGCATGAAAACTTGTCACAATGTTATTAAAAACAATGTGGATTTGAGGGTATTAGACCTACTCTGTAGTCCATCTCTTTATTTTCCCCATTAACACCTTTATCTACTTGTTTTCCTTGTCACTGAAATTACTCATTAGCTCAGTTGTACCCATCCCAGTCTCTGTGATTTTCCTCCAACCCGAAGCTACCACTTCTGTAAAATCTTCCATCCTCTATTTGCTGTTTCTCGAGTTTACATTTTCATTTCTACCCACTTTGAAATTTCTGTTTGTAAAATGCTGAATAATTACGTCTGCCTATTATTAGCTTTTCTCCCTTTTCTCCACATTTGTTTTCCCAAACAAACTAGATGGGGAAGAGTCACTTTGATCTTGAGAGACTCCTGAAACCAAAAGTCAAATATATAGTATGACATTTGTATCTTAGTCCAATCCTATTAGAAATCTGTTCAAATTCTTATGGTATGTTCAATATTTTCATTTCTAGAAGACTGCAAAACTCATGACCTAACAGAGAGAATCCAGGACAACCAAAACAAATATTTGCCACAAGTTGCATTCAACAACAAAACATTGACTTCAGAGAAAGTTAATGCTTTAGGAAAATCATCTAATATGAGCACAAACTTTGTTTCTTCAAGAATAATACCTTATAAATATGACTTATATGGAACAAGTTTGAAAAATACTTCAGTATCAATTAGTAGTAATAGAAACTTTTCAAGAAAGAAGCCTGATGTGTTAAATATACATGAAAAATTATTTGTTATTAAGGAGGAAAAGTCTCATACTCAAGGGGATTCTTATGAAAATAATCAAAATGAGAAAGCCCTTGATTGTAATAATGGTATTATTCAACACCTAAACATCCAAACTTCAGAGAAGACGTTTAAATATAATAATGGTGGGAAAGCCTTAGAGAAAAAGACTGTGATAATCCCACATAGGCAAATTCATACAGGAGAGAAACTCTGTGAATATAACGGACATGAGGAAAGTTTCTGTGAGAAGTCCTCTCTTTTGAAATGTCATGGAATCTACATGGAAATGAAGCAACATGAAAGCAGTCAAATTGAAAATAATTGCAGCAGAATGTCACACTTCACTCAACTTCAGAAAAATCAGAGAGGAGAGAGGCTATTCAAATGTAATGAATGTGGGAAAACATTCAATCACAAGTCAAACCTCACAGTGCATCAGAGAACACATACGGGGAGAAGCGCTATGAATGTACTAAATGTGGGAAGTCCTTCCAACAGAAGTCAATGCACATGGTCCATCAAAGAGTTCACACAGGAGAGAAACCCTATGAATGTAATTTATGTGGGAAGACCTTCAGTCACAAATCAGCCCTCGCAGACCATCAGAGAACACACACAGGAGAGAAACCCTACAAATGCAATGAATGTGGGAAGTCCTCTTACTGAAAATCATCCCTCACTCAACGTGGGAGGACTCACACAGGGGAAAAACCCTATGAATGTAATGAATGTGGGAAAACTTTCTGCCAGAAGTCAGCTCTCATTCAACATCAGAGAACTCACACAGGAGAGAAACCCTTTCAGTGTAATGAATGTGGTAAAACTTTCTGTCAGAAGTCAGCCATTGATATACATCAGAGAACTCACTCAGGAGAGAAACCCTTCCAGTGCAATGAATGTGGGAAATCTTTTCATATGAAGTCAACTCTTACTAAACATCAGAGAACTCACACAGGGGAAAAACCCTATGAACGTAATGCATGTGGGAAGAATTTCTGTCAGAAATCTACCCTCACTAATCATTTGAGAACTCACTTGGGGGAGAAACCTTATACATGTGGAGAATGTGGGAAAACTTTCTGCCAGAAATCAACCCTTACTAATTATCAGGGAATTCACATAGGGCAGAAGCCCCATGTGGCATAAACTGGCTATGTTTTTCCCAATACTCATTTCCTTTTTTGTGTGGGTACACAACTAGTTAAGATTTTCTAGCTTTCCCTTGATCCACATGAGGTTATGCAATCAAGCTCTGTATCAGAATGTGGGCATAAGTGATGTACATTATTTCCAAGCCCGTGAAAGACCTCATTTGGAATCCTTCCTACTTCCCACTCTTTCCCTGTCAAAGATCGTCCTCAGGACAGCTTGGGAGTGAGGCATTAGAGATTACAGATTCACAAGTTGGAAAAAACCAGGGTCTCTGAATGACTCCCTGAGCAGAGCCCTCCCTTCTCTACCATGACCCTTAAGTCTTTTCAGGAACAAGAAATAAACTTGCATTGTGTTGAGCCATCACGTGTTCAGGTCTATTTGTTGTCATAGCTTATCTTAGCCATCCTGTATTTCATATAGCCTGTGAATCTAATGATGGAGTGAGAAACACTCTATGTCAGAGAATTCAGTAATAGAGAAACCCCTGTCAATATCCTGCATTTTAATAACCCTTCATCAGCAAGTCAAACATTTTGTAAATCAGATATTTACCATGAAAAACCCTAAGATGAAATGGCTGTAGGAAGATTTTCACAAAGACACAGATTTTACTGAACATCAGATAATTGAGAGTAGAATAAAACCTTATAATCTCAAAACACATTTCAAAATTTGTATATCAGAGAATATGTGACAGAAGAAAATTGTCAGCTTTAGAAATGTCAGGGAGGCTTCCCTGGTGGTGCAGTGGTTAAGAATCCGCCTGCCAATGCAGGGGATGCAGGTTCGAGCCCTGGTCTGGGAAGATCCCACATGCCGTGGAGCAACTAAGCCCGTGTACCACAACTACTGAGCCTGAGCTGTAGAGCCCGCAAGCCACAACTACCGAGCCCATGTGCCACAACTACTGAAGCCTGCGCGCCTAGAGCCTGTGCTCCGCAACTAGAGAAGCCACGACAATGAGAAGCCCGTGCACCGCAACGAAGAGTAGCCCCCGCTCACCGCAACTAGAGAAAGCCCGCGCACAGCAACGAAGACCCAACGTAGCCAAAAATAAATAAATTCATTAAAAAAAATGTTGGGGGAATCTTCATCTGGAAATAATCTAATTCTAGAAGCAAGGTTTTGGATGCAGTACCAAATATCTTATTAGAAATATAACACAGTATGTTTACTTAGTCATGCTCACCATGGAATATGTAGCTTTAAAAAAGGCACAAATGAGTTGAAGCATCAGAATAGGAGCTTTCAATGTGTATGTAAATAGCCTCTGAGCTATGTCAGGCTGATACGCATAAGTATGCTCTTTAACACTTATTTCATGTATGTTTGATTTTTGTTTTAGACCCCAAAATAATCGTAGTGAAATGATGACGCTTACCTAAATAACTTTATTTATATCAGGGTTTCTTACACTAAATACTATTGTTGTTTCATCATATATTTACACAACATATACTTTAGAAGACACATTGAATGCATAAAATGCCACATATCCTGTGTTCTCTACTCTTTGGTGACATATATAAATGGGTATAAACATTGTTACCAAACTGTCCTTTCAGTAAATGACCCAAACAATGTTTAATAGAATCAAGGTTTACTTAAAGTATGCAACGAACCAGTACACAATTGTTTATAACACACATCTGAGTCAATGTTCAAAAGTAGCCTTGAACATTAGTACTTATACTTTACAGATTAAAAACAGCACTTGTTGAAGAAGTTACCCTCATTTTATATTTTTTATATGTCTAAGTGATATGCTTATATAAATTTAGGTGTGAAGCCCAGATTTTATGTGAGCTAAGAACTATCTGTGTTTGTATTTAGTGTGGTAGAATGCCACAGTTTTCTTCCTTGAATTATGTGACATGGCATTGTTTTCTCAGACAAGCTGTTCTATTTCTGCCACTTATCATTTGTGTGACCTATGTAGTGATTTAATCTCTCTGTGCCTCAGTTTCCTCATTTGCAAAATGGAGATACTATTACCTACTTCACAGATACTGAATAGTTTGACTTGGAGTGTTCTGTTATAACCAAAGGCATTTATGTTCAGAACTTGAACTTTAGAAATAAAATTGTCTATCATTCCATTGTTTGAAAGGAATTTCTATTTGTTGATGCAAGAAGATTCTTTTTAGAACTTTCCATTTTGTCAGGTGTCTTCTCTTTAAAACATATGAAACAAATATGTTTTAAGTTAAATTGAATGATCAACTGACCCCCTTCTGTTACTGCTTGATTAAATATGGTGCAAAGTAAAGACCCAACTTTGGTTTTTTCGAGATGAATAGCCAGTTGATCTCTCACCGTTTGATTTATTCACCCTATTTCACTGATTTGAAACCCGTTTTTAAATTGTATGCAGGACTTCCCTGGTGGCGCAGTGGTTGAGAGTCTGCCTGCCAATGCAGGGGACATGGGTTCGAGCCCTGGCCTGGGAGGATCCCACATGCCGCGGAGCAACTAAGCCCGTGCACCACAACGACTGAGCCTGCGCGTCTGGAGCCTGTGCTCCGCAACAAGAGAGGCCGTGATAGTGAGAGGCCCGCGCACCGCAATGAGGAGTGGCCCCCTCTCGCCGCGACTGGAGAAAGCCCTCGAACAGAAACGAAGACCCACCACAACCAAAAATAAATATAAAAATAAATAAATAAATAAAAATGTTTTAAAAAATGTATGCAGAATTACCCTTTGAAGTGGCTATTGTATTTTTAGGCTCTGCATTCCTGTCCACATTATTCTGTTGGTGCATAACCTAGATGGGCCAATTATAGGACACTGCCTGCCTTGAAAGGAGTCCTTCAAGCTGAAATGAAAAGATGCTAATCAGCAACGTGAAAACATATGAAAATACACAGGACACTGGTAAAGGTGAAAATAAACTTAGAAAACTGTAACTCTGTATTAGGATTATCTGTTACCCCCTCAAATATATAGAAGTTAAAGGAAAGGAGTAGTACAAATAGCTACTGTAACTATATTCTGAGTGGATTTGGTGTGTGTGTGTATGTATGCCATATTTGAATAAAACATGCAGTGTGGAAATGTGCAGCATTTTATGTGAGTATGTAGGCATATATTATCTGACAGGACACGTGAAGTCCTTAATCAGGTAAGACATTATTAATAAGGAGATGATTTTATGAGAGAATATTTATAAATTTGAGCATGTGATTTTTCCCCATCTAGTGACTACGGGTGCCTGACTCCTAATGAAGTCACTGGGAAAACTGCTTATCCGGGGATTTCCAGCGAGGCTGAGGATCTTTTTACTCCAGCTGACTAAAATATCCTCTTGATCCTGGTGAAGTTGACTCAGTTTATACTGAGGTTGGGCCTGGGTAAAAGGTGTCAGCCACCCTCAGTACTGAGGAGAGGTATTTAAGGACAGGAACATGAAGGCAGAAGCAAATAAGATTGTCAAGTCTGTCTGGTGACAGCAGCCCATCATTTTCAGTCTGACCCTGGGCCACTATGTGTCCAGCCAGAGTAGCCAAGCCTGCCAGGATCGGTCCCTGCTGAAGGCGGCTGTCTTGCTGCACCCAGCACTGTGGTTACGGGTGTGGACGGTGGAGCCAGTGTCTGAGTCTGTTATCCCAACTCCAGCTCCTGCTACCTGTATGGCCTTGTGTCACTGTGTCCTGATCTAGGCCAAGGATTGGACACCTCTCATTGGGACTGCTTTGGAAATTAGAAACCATAAGATCTTAGGAAGTTTTTGCACATCCCTCCCTATGTGGGGGCAGTTTTCTTCTGGCCTCCCACAGTGCTCATTGTTGTGTACGCACGCGCGCACGTACAGAGGGCTGTGTGCTTATTGTTGTGTACGCACAGACATGCAGGCCTGCAGAGTGATGTTAAATAAGGAACTATGGGGTGGGATCAGAAGAGGACATGCCTGAGGACATCCCTAGAAATACATGCTAGAATCATCCCCACTGGGCAGGTGGGGGGGGAGAGAGACAGGCCTTGAGAGACCCAAGTGTTACCGAAACGCAAGTCCATGTGCCCAACGCACAGTGAGGCCAAACGGAGTTAGGAACAGAGAAATGTTTATTGCAGGGCCATGCAAGGAGACGGGTGGCTCATGCCTTAAAAAAAAAAACGCCAAACTCCCTGAAAGTTTCAGTAAAGCTCTTTTACAGGAAAGGTGAGGAAGGAGCGTGGTTAGTTGTTGCAGACTTCTTGGTGTCAGATCCTTTGTTCCTGAGGTCAGGTCATAAGTCACGATGTTCCTTTAAACCTCCACCAAAACAAATGTTACTCTGTTCTACAAGAAAGGGGAAGGTCGCAAGGCACAGCTTTCACCCTTCGAGGTTCAGGCCTGGCTGAGAGAAGGGGGTCCCTGCGCCGGGGGGGGGGGGGGG
>NW_020175058.1:233771-274301 GCF_003031525.2 Neophocaena asiaeorientalis asiaeorientalis
AACCCGTGTCCCCTGCATTGGCAGGCGGATTCTTAACCACTGAGCCACCAGGGAAGCCCCCACTTAATGTTAAGTCAACTTTGTTTCTGCATTTTTCTACAGATTTTCCTCTTTTAACTCCATCCTCATGTGCCCATGTTGGCCTGACTAACCTGATCCCTCCCGTCCCAGGGAGACTGTGTTCTCATCCCCAGAATGGGATGTTTTGATAACAGTCACGGGGATGATGCAGTTAATACAGGGGGAGCTGTCAATACTGTGCTACAAACTGCCCTGAGATAGTAACACATGTAACCAATGCCCACCGCCAATTCACTTGTGAAGCCAGAACCTTTATTCTGCTGAGGGCAGTCCTATCCCACCTCTTGCCACAAGTCCCTGAGGCTTGGGGATTCGGTCTCAGCTCCAGCCCCAGCCCTCCTGGTGTCCTTGACGCTGCCTCTGACTCATGTCCCTGCTCTGTTCCACCCCAGGGGGAAAACGTGTCCACAGGGGACAGGAATGAGACCCGCATGGTGTGGAGCGTCCAGGCAGGCAGGCTGGAGAAGCTGGTGGGAAACCTGGTGCCTGCCTTCCTGGGCGGGGCCCCCTCCGACCTCCCCACATTCCTGGGCACCTACAGGGCTTTCCCTACCACCCAGCAGATGCTGGACCTTCCCTTCACAAGGTGAGCACTTTTTCCCGATGGGACACTGGTGACTCGGCCACCTTCTAGCTGTGACATGTGGAAATGTCACTCCACCTCTCTGAGCCTCAGCAGGCCCCTCTGCACACTAGGGTAAAGAGAGGACCAGCCCCCTACGGTGACTGTAGAGACCAGCGGGTCCTTCACGGAAAGTGCTTTCTGGGGGCCTGGCCTGTGGAAAGGTCTGCTGGAGGGGCCGTGGTTGTGCTAATTCATCATGTCCCTCCTCCCCATGAGGAAGCCTCTGCCTCAGTTGTCACTGTGCCTCTCACCTTGGGATGAACTCTTTTCCCAGTTGAATGGTGATGGGTGATTCCATTAGGGGTGCCCTGTCCTGGGTGGGTGAGAGCCAAGGTTCCTGGGAGTGGGCAATTGGGCCCCAGGCCACTCAGATGTGTGCGATGGGGCTGGTGGGGCTCATTCATTCTTCATATAGAGGAAGGCCACTAGGTGCAGGCGCTTTTCTAGGCACACCCATCATTTAATGCATCGAGCAGACAGCAGTCCTGCCCTCCAGGGCTTCCGTTCTACCGGGGGTCACACCGTCACACCAGCTATCACATCCAGGTGTGTCCTCAGGACAGTCCATGTGACGCCTTCCTGGCCTCCTCTAGATATGGATGCATCCTCCCTTACTCTGATGAGGACGGTGGACCCCTGCACCAGCTGAAAATGTGAGTGGGCTTTGATTCAAGAGGGAGGGACTCCCTTCTCCAAAGAAGATGCATGGAGATGTGGGGTCTGTAGATGGGCAGGGCTGGCAGAACCCTGGATCCCACTCATCTGATGGTTCGTGCTGAGGGCGGAGGTCTGAGGGCTTCTCCTGGAAAAGAGGAAAGGAGTCCAAGAGAGCTGCAGACGGGGCAGGGGTGCTGCGAGGAGCATCCGGGAGGTCAGAGGTCAGAGTCAGCCCCTAAGAGAGTCCACACCCATCCCCTCTCCATCCCAGCCCTGCCTCCACCCCCCATTCTGAATACGCGGGCCTCTTACAGCTGTGGCCTCTCCCGTTGCGGAGCGCAGGCTCCGGATGCGCAGGCTCAGCGGCCATGGCTCACGGGCCCAGCCGCTCCGCGGCATGTGGGATCTTCCCAGACCGGGGCACGAACCTGCATCCCCTGCATCGGCAGGCAGACTCTCAACCACTGCACCACCAGGGAAGCCCTGTGAGTGGGCTTTGATTCAAGAGGGAGGGACTCCCTTCTCCAAAGAACTGCATGGAGATGTGGGGTCTGTAGATGGGCAGGGCTGGCAGAACTCTGGATCCCACTCATCTGATGGTTCGTGCTGAGGGCAGAGGTCCGAGGGCTTCTCCTGGAAAAGAGGAAAGGAGTCCAAGAGAGCTGCGGACGGGGCTGGGGTGCCGCGAGGAGCATCCGGGAGGTCAGAGGCCAGAGTCAGCCCCTAAGAGAGTCCACACCCGTCCCCTCTCCATCCCAGCCCTGCCTCCACCCCCCTATCTGGGACCCACAACACAAGGTGTGGAGAGCATCATGGTCACTGTCTGGTGGATCTGGTTAGCAGTGGTGCTCAGCAGTGGTGCAAGTCCATTTTTAATATTTTTTATTACATATACTAAATTGTTTATTCTATGATATGAAGTTCACTTAAAATAAAATTTAATAGTTTAATTGTTTTAAATTGTACATGTAAATGGCAGTAAGTACATTCACAGTGTTACATAACCCCCTCTAACATCTATTCAAGAACATTTGTACCCTTTTGGTCGCTGAATAATTTTCATTCCAGGAGCACACCATAGTTGGTTTTCCTTACATCTGTTGATGGACATTAGGACTGTTTTACCTTTAGGCTCTTGTGAATAGTGGTGCTCTGAATACTTGTGTACCAGCATTTGAGTGTCTGTATTCACTTCTTTTGGGTATTGATTGATCTAAGAGTGGAATTTTGGGGTTGACTGAAAACTGTATGCCTGTCCTTTTGAGGATCTGCTCAAGTCTTGTATACAGTGGTTTTTACAATTTGACAATCCCCCAGAATTTAGGTGTACTATTCACTTCTTCATCTATGTTGCAGTTTCCTCTCTCTCTCTCTCTCTCTCTCTCTCTCTTTCCCAGGTCCCTCACTCTGGGGAAGAAGCCTGTACATTATGAGTTGCTGACTGAAGAGGCCCCCATGGCCTGGCACCGAGGGAGACCAGCAGACAGAGGAGCACCTGGGTCCTGACTCGAGTCCATAGCCCCAAACCCCTGGGAGACACTGGCAGAGGCCTCCAGCTGAGTCCTGTTCAATTCCTGGCCTACAGATAGTGTGAGATAATGTTTGTTGCTTAAGCCACTAAGAGTGGCTAATGCTGTCGCACACAGTGGATCACTCACATGGCCATCAAGCACCAGGCCCTGGCCCTGCCCTCCCTACTGTCCCCTCCTGTCCTCCCAAGCTGCCACCAGCCACACTGGCCCCCTTCTGACTTCCTCTCTGGCCAAACACATTCAGCTTCTATGTTTTGTGCCTTCTTCTAGGCTAATTCTCCCCAGATGTGTGCAGGGCTGGCTCCTTCTCGTCTCACTGCTGGGAACAGACATGTCACCTCAATGCAGCCTTTCCAGATCCCCTCACCTAGTGGACCCCAGGACCCTGTTGTGGCACCCTGCTGTTTTTTGATATAGAACTTGCTGTTTTCTTTGTTTCTGTATTCTTGGTTTTGTCTATTTTCCCTTCCAGACTGTGAGCTGCTAGAGGGCAGGGACCCTGGTGGTTCTTTTCATCATGGCCCCCATTTGAGGGCTCAGGGTACAGCTGGTGAATGAATAGATAAGAGGCTCCATCCTGCCACTGACAAGCTCAGATGTTAGAGATGGATGCTAATAAGAGGAGGTACAGGCCAGGTCAGGGGCAGCGGAATTTTCAGGAGTCTAGGGGACACTCTCCTGGCCCCAGTTGCTCCAGTAGAGCACACTGGACACATCATTCCCCCTGATGGGAACCACCCATACTACACACCAAGCAGGGAAGCCACAGCACAAAACATACCTTTGTTTCAGAGAATTCAGGACATCAACATTCCTTGGGCCCCAGCATGTTAGGCCCCCACCCCGGAAAGGGGCCCTCTTGTCCACATTGGCCCTGTGGTGTCCAGTTCCCTTACAAGGACTCCTCAGCACAGCCAGTGCAGTGGTTCTTGCCTCAATTTCAAATGAGGACCCTGATGGTCTAACAAGGGGGAATTTCTTTTAGTCCAAGGAAGAGTGATCCAGGTTTCAGTTATTGTCTTTCTTCTTTTCTATTTTTCACCATCCAAAGGTCCACTCCTTCCCTGACCCCATGCCCCATGGTCCCTTCCTCTGATGTGTGAGTGTCGGTGTACACTTGTGTGGACATGCAGAGGAATCTACTCCACATGTTCTGGGGTCCTAGGAGTTCTAATTCCAAAGCAAGCCCTGTGGGAGGAGGCAGCCCTAGCCTAGGAGGTCCAAACTCTCACTTCATCTCAAGACTCTGCCCCTGCCCAGTGCCCTGGGTTTTCCCTGCCCCTTTCTGGCCCTCAGTTTTCCAATTGTACAATGATGGGTTAAAAAAAAGAGAAGTTCTAAAGCCTGCACACAGTCTGGCTAGCCTTCCACATCCCTGGGCTGGGTATGTCTTGGTGATACAAGCACCCTCAGGCATTCCTTACAGGTTGGAGTCACCCCAGTGGTTCTTGGGTCCCTCTGACCTGCAGCGAGGAAGGGGTTTCAGCCTCAATTAACCTTGTGCACTGAGGGACAAGGGACAGTTTCCCAAGATGTGCTGAGGCACTGTAAGTAATAGAAGATGACATGGATGCGGACCAGGCAAAAGAATGGGATCTTCAGAATATATGGGCCATCTTCACCCCTGCTCCCACCATGGTACATATGAGGAAGTTTCCCAGAGATGGGGGTTGTCACATCAAAGTTCACACCGTATTTCAGTGCAAAACCAATAGTTTCCTTAATATTAGATTTCCGTAATATAACAGAAAACCCAGAACAATACAGGCTTAGACAAGAGGCAGAATTTTTCCTTTCTCATGTAAAAAGATCTATGAACTTGGACAGTCCTTGCTGACCCTGAAATGCACATGATTATAGTCAGCCATCATCTGTCTTTCTGTTCCAGCAGCTTTTAGGTAGTGTCAATCCTTAAGTCAGTCTCCTACCCCAAAATGGCTGCTGGAGCACCAGCCTAGACCAGCCACCATGTCTTCATTTCTGAGGCAGGACGGAGCAAAGATGAAGGGCCATAGCTCCCACACAGCTGTGTCTGCACTGTCTAAGCAGTCCCCAAAGCTCCAGGCAATCTTTCTATTCACAGCTGATTTGCCTGAAGTTTGGCCACTCTGAGCTGCTAGAGAGGTTAGAAATTAGAGCCTTGAATTTGGTGAACTGCTGTCCTCAATAAAAGAATGAAAACCAAGTGTTGATGGCTAGTACTTTTTTCCTACAGTAAACAGCAGGATGAAGAGTTAAAGATGGAATACTCTTCAGATGAGTTGTTCATTCATTTCCCCACAACAGTCTCTCCTTGTTGTTTCTTCATTCCCAGAGAAATTAGAGATGTGGTTTCTAACCAGGATATTCGAGTATTAAAGATTCTTTCAATTCCTGCTGGTGACTGGAAACTTTTGGTAGCTTTTGTTTGCCTGTACCTTGAAAGCAGCTCAGAGAAATTCCTCTTCTGTTCTCTAATGAGGTGGAGAGACATGGAGGGTGGTATCTTTGGGGGAAGCAGCATGTTCAAAACGCTGGATCAAAATTCAGTATCTGTCAAAAAAAAGATCTCTTTGATCAAGGAAGTAGAACTATCAGACATCGCCATTTTGACACTAGGAACCCATGGACCATCGTTTTGATTATTAGTAAAAATAATCCCCCACCCAATAGACCCTCACATGGTAAAACTTATTAGTGACTGAAAACTGATGGAAGGAGAATATGATTTAAAATTTTTTTGATACCCGTTATTTGACTCAGGTTATTTGACCGAGAGCCAGTTAAGATCCCCTAAAGAAATCTGTAGTCAGTAAATTATGATTTGGACAAGAAAACGTGTCATTTATTTTTTTTAAAATTAATTTCAAGTAAAACACTTTCAGGAAATTAAAAATAAACACGGGTATGCAGACCAGGGGTCCAGGCCCTGGCCCTGCCCTCCCTACTGTCCCCTACTGTCCTCCCAAGCTGCCACCAGCCACACTGGCCCCCTTCTGACTTCCTCTCTGGCCAAACACATTCAGCTTCAATGTTTTGTGCCTTCTTCTAGGCTAATTCTCCCCAGATGTGTGCAGGGCTGGCTCCTTCTCGTCTCACTGCTGGGAACAGACATGTCACCTCAATGCAGCCTTTCCAGATCCCCTCACCTAGTGGACCCCAGGACCCACGCAGGGTGAGGACGCCGGGCCGGGGCCACGAAGGCGGCCGTTCAGCGGTGGGCGTCCCGCGCGCTCGCAGCCCTCCCTACTCGGCGCCCCTCGGGCCTCCTCGCGGCGGGGCTGTCCCCACGCGCCCGGGGGGGCTGGCCTCTGGGTCTGCGGACGCCGGACTTGGCCCCGTCGCCGCGGGCTCGCGGGGCCTGGACGGGGAGGCGCCGCAGAGGAGCCCGAAGACGCGGCCGCGGGGCGGGCGTGTCGGACGCGGTGTGTCCGGAGCGGTGAAGGGGCCTCTGCTCTCGGGACGCGCGCGGGTGATGGGCGCGTGCACAGCTCGGGGATCTTGGACCCCTGGCCGCCAGGAGCGGTGTTCAGACCGGGGCCTCTGTGCCCTTTCCTGAAGCCCTCAGGAGGGTCAGCTCCAAAGGCTGAAGGTTCGCTTTCAGCGTTTTCACCCTTGATTAACTGAAATGACTCGTAACTGACTCGCAGAGCGCTCTCTGGAGGGTGACGTGGGACATAGTAACATCTAACCAAAGTTTGAAATAAGGAAATTCTGGGCTTTTTATATTTTTGCGTATGGAGGGCTTTTTGACCAGTATGTTTCTCTGGTTTGTGTTACTCTTTTCCAGCAACAAGCCCTTGCGAAGCAGCGTTACTCTAAGTTAAATGAGCATTTAAAATTTCATTTTTGAGTAGTTATCATAGATGCTCAAATATTTGAAAATTCTAGCTACTAAAAAGGGCTTGGTTGTTTTGGGGGGCTTTTTGGTAAATGTTGCATGAGGAAGGGAAGATTTCTGAATCATGAGAAATGTTTATTTCATGATACTCTGCCATGCAGCACTATTGCAATTTTGAGTATCTAACAGTGGGTGAATCTCGATTGTCCCCAGCAAATGCATAATTTGTTTGAGAACAGTTTGTTTTTTGTTCTGTGGGGGTTTTTTTGTAGTATTTTGTTGGTACCAATCTACCTAATTAGCTAGCTTCAAATCATAATAGAATGTAGTCAGAAGTAGTGGTTGATGTAAGGTACAGTGCTTTGTTAAGAGAGATAGGTTGCCTTTCTCTATTGAAATTTTTTCTTGACTTAGCACATTTTCCACACAAAACACTCAGGAATGACTTTTAAAAACACTTCAGTTCCGTCTCTGGTAATGAGGAAGCAAGCACATGGTTTCACTGTTGAAAATAATGACACACATTTCAAAGATGGGGATCTGGTAACAAGAGGAATTGGAGCATTGAGTTTGGTGAATTGGCGGCCTCAATAAAACGGAGTTTCTCTTCTAAGGGAAAAAGAACGAGAACCACCTGGTGATGACCAGGGCTCTTTCCCTACACTAAACAACAAGAAGGGGAGGAGATGGAGTGATTTTCAGATGAAATGGACATTCATTTACCAACCACATACTTTCTTTTTGGTGTTTCTTGATTCCCAGGGAAATTAGAAACGTGGTTTCCTCACCAGGATATTTGAGTGAGAAGATTCTTTCAGTTCCTAGACAGGTGACAGAAGCTGTTGTGTAGCTTTCATCTGCCTGTCCTTCTAAGTAGCTCTGAGAAAATGCTCTTCTCTAACGAGGTGGGCAGAATGGGAGGGTGGTGGACCCTTTTGGGGCAAGTGTTTTAAAAGCTGGACCAAAAGTGAATTGCTGTCTTCAAAGAAATGGACTGACTAGACCCCAGCATTTCGAACTTAAGGTCACTTGCTACGTCATGGAGAAATAATCCACACCATATAAAAATCCACCTCATCAAATGAATTATTGACTGAATATTGATGAAAGAAAAAGAACATTTTGAAGAATTTTGATGTCTGATATTTGACCTAGGCCAATCGACTGAGTACACATAATGATTAGTAGACAGAACTTCCAAAGAGAGAATTTATAGTCATTCAGCTGTGATGTGGACAAGAATCCTGTCGTTTATTTGTTAAAAATAGATCCCAACCAAAATACTTTCAGTTTATTAAAAATAAACATGGATAAACTATAAATAATTTACTGTGCTGTGTTTTCAAAGCAGGATCAAGGAATTAAAATGTCTTTCTCAACACTTTTTCAAATATTATTATAATGCTGATTGCAGTGTTTATTAAACTCAGTAAAAATTGTTGAGGAATTTAAGTTCTCTGAGGTCAGACCACTGGGTCAGAAGAGCAGGGTTAAATTGGAGGGCAAAACTATTAAAAATACAAAATTGACTTTTGTCATTTTAAATGTATTAGATCGATGGCTATTTAAGTTGATTCTGTGATTAAAATTTTTGTGGGTATAGTAGTTTATGCTGAATTACCAAATAACTCAAAATTTCAGCAGCATATCACTATATTTCCCACATCTCAGCGCTGGGTGGGTGTTCACTTTGAGGAGGCTGCACTCCTTCATGTGGTCGTTCAGGATCCCAGAGTCTCCCATCTTGTGCCTCTACCATCCCTAGGACCTCATCCCCATCTGCCTCCATGAGAAGAAGGGCCAAGAACCAGGAGAAATGCATGTGGGAGGTTAAAATGAGCCAGGTCTGGAGGAACACACATCAGTTCCTCTCCTGCTCCATTGACAACAAAGTGGTCCTGTGGCCACAAAGGAGGCTGGGAAATCTTCCAGCTGTGTGCCCCAAGAAGGGGAGCATGGATTTCCATAGACAAAGTTGTCAGCAACAGGAGTAATTCATTAGATTTACTGTGTTTTCAAATCTATATTGAGTATCATACACCAAGCACTGTGTGGAGAGTAGAACGAGATTTGATTTTTCTTTAAGTATAATACTCTTATTGCACCTAGGTTTATTTTTTTTAATTTAATTTCATGAAAAAAATTTTTTAGGGCCTCCCTGGTGGCGCAGTGGTTGAGAGTCCGCCTGCCAATGCAGGGGGCGCGGGTTCGTGCCTCGGTCCGGGAAGATCCCACATGCCGCGGTGCGGCTGGGCCCGTGAGCCATGGCCACTGAGCCTGCACGTCCGGAGCCTGTGCTCTGCAACAGGAGAGGCCACAACAGTGAGAGGCCCGCGTACCATAAAAAAAAAAAAAAATTATTCCTTTTTCAAATTCGTTTCCCATTTAGGTTATTACAGAATATTGAGCAGAGTTCCCTGTTCTATACAGTAGGTCCTTGTTGGTTATCTTTTTTAAATATTGCAGATGTACATGTCAATCCCAAACTCCCAGTCTGTCCCTCCGCCCCACCACCCTTCCCCTCTGGTAACCATAAGTTCATTCTCTAAGTCTATGGGTCTGTTTCTGTTTCATAGATAAGTTCATTTGTATCATTTTTTTCTTTTTTTAGATTCCCAATGTAAGTGATATCATATGATATATTTGTCTTTCTCTGTCTGACTTCCCTCAGTATGATAATCTCCAGGTCCATCTATGTTGCTGCAAATGGCATTATTTCAGGGGCTTCCCTGGTGGCACAGTGGTTAAGATCCGCCTGCCAATGCACGGGACACGGGTTCCAGCCCTGGTCCGGGAAGATCCCACATGCCGCGGAGCAACTAAACCTGTGTGCCATAACTACTGAGCCTGCGCTCTAGAGCCCGCGAGTCACAGCTACTGAAGCCCGTCCACTTAGAGCCTGTGCTCCGCAACAAGAGGAGCCACCACGATGAGGCGTCCCCGCCCGCCGCAACTAGAGAAAGCCTGCGCGCAGCAACGAAGACCCAACGCATACAAAAATAAATAAATTTAATAAATTTTTAGAAAAATGGCATGATTTCATTCTCTTTTTATGGCTGAGTAATATTCCATTGTATACATGTA
Organism: Neophocaena asiaeorientalis asiaeorientalis; assembly: GCF_003031525.2. NCBI lineage: Eukaryota > Metazoa > Chordata > Mammalia > Artiodactyla > Phocoenidae > Neophocaena > Neophocaena asiaeorientalis. The sequence continues at coordinate 243,571 of NW_020175058.1, forward strand.
CCACATATCCTTTATCCATTCATTTGTCGATGGACATTTAGGTTGCTTCCATGTCTTGGCTATTGTAAAGAGGGCTGCAGTGGGCACTGGGGTGCATGTATACTTTTGAACCAAGTTTTTCTCTGGATATATGCTCAAGAGTGGGATTGCTGGATCATATGGTAGCTCTATTTTTAGTTTTTTAAGGAACCTCCATAGTGGCTGTACCAATTTACATTCCCACCAACAGTGTAGGAGAGTCCCCTTTTCTCCACATCCTCACCAACATTTGTTATTTGTAAATTTTTTTTAATTTATTTTTTAGCTGTGCCATGTGGCATGTAGGATCTTAGTTCCCCAACCAGGGATGGAACCCGTGCCCCCTGCAACGAAAGCGCGGAGTCTTAACCACTGGACCGCCAGGGAAGTCCCCATGTTTGTAGATTTTTTGATGATGGCCATTCTGACTGGTGTGAGGTGATATCTCATTGTAGTCTTGATTTGAGTGTCTCTAATAATTAGCGACGTTGAACAGCTTTTCATGTGCCTCTTGGCCATCTGTGTCTTCTTTGGAGAAATGTCTATTTAGGTCCTCTGCCCATTTTTTGATTGGGTTATTTGTTTTTATGGTATTGAGTTGCATGAGCTGTTTGTAAATTTTGGAGACTAATTCTTTGTCAGTTGCATCATTTGCAAATATTTTCTTCCATTCTGTGGGTTTAAACTGAGAATTGATTGAGCAGCATCTTGGTCGGGGAGAAGCTCTGAATCCATAGAAGCAGAGAGGACATGGTATAAAGTGCCTGCCATCCTGGGAGAAAAGGATAAAGACAACCTGATCTGGAAGTTCAGGGGATGATTTTAGATTTGGAAGCTGCCTGGAGATGATAGGATTTGGACTCCACTTTCAGAGATGAGCAAGATACGGGTGTGGAGGAAGATGCAGCAGGAGCTGTAGAAGCAGGTCCTTTAAGTACAAGGTATCATAAGGAATATAATGCAGCCATTAAATTCATATTTTCTAAAATTTTAAATGGAATAATTACTAATGTTAAATGAAAAAGTGACCAGTAAATAAGCTAATCTCATTTTTTAACTCTATATAAATTTGGATGAAATTATATAGATATGTTGAGTGACAGTCTTCTAAAATTTTTTATGGTTAGTTTAAACAGAAAAGTGCCATAAATTACATTGGTTGGATAGACTAATTCCTTGAAACCTGACACACACAGCTGGGATGTAGACAAGTGAACGCCAGCACTTTCTCACCCTTTCCCTGCAGGTCCTCTCCCTGTGAGGCATCGACCTCATCTCTATTCTCTGCTGTGGACCCAGGGCCGCCTGACTCAGGGGCTCATTGGCCTATTGTGTCATAGTCCAGACAAGGACTTCCACTAGAAGGCACCCCTCAGAAACACTGAATCTACAGAATTTGGTTTGCTCTAACAGCAGAACTGTGAAGGTGGGTAAGTGTGATTGACTTCTGCTGACAGAACTATAGAGCCCTGCAGCACTCTTCCCATTTCTCACAAGGCCACCAGAGGGCGGTGTGTAGCTGCTTCTGACAAACACACTGCCCCCTTCAAAAGCGGTCATTTCCAAGTTAGCCTTCATCAGAATGTGTTTTATAAACTTAGAGGAATTCTTTAAGGTATATTTGCTTGCTTTTCTTCTCCAATCTCATTTGGAAACTAGTGAAAATCCAATAAAAGTAACATATAAGGTGAGCCACTGACTGCATGTTGTCCCTTATGATCTTTACAGACATTTAAAAGTATGTGTCCATATATATGGAATCTAAAAAAAAAAAAAGGTTCTGGAGAGACTAGGAGCAGGACAGGAATAAGGACGCAGACATAGAGAATGGATTTGGGGACACGGGGAGGGGGAAGGGTAAGCTGGGACCAAGTGAGAGAGTGGCATGGACTTATATGTACTACCAAATGTAAAATAGATAGCTAGTGGGAAGCAGCTGCATAGCACAGGGAGATCAGCTGTGTGCTTTGTGACCACCTAGAGGGGTGGGGTAAGGACGGTGGGAGGGAGACGCAAGAGGGAGGAGATATGGGGATACATGTATACGTATAGCTGATTCACTTTGTTATAAAGCAGAAACTAACACACCATTGTAAAGCAATTATACTCCAATAAAGATGTTAAAAAAAAATAATGCCAAAGGGAGTTCCCTGGTGGCCTAGTGTAAAAAAAAAAAAAAAGTATGTGTCCAACTCCTCCCCATGTCTGTCCACCTCTGGCCCTTCCTCTCTCCCTCCAACCATCTATAAACATCTGTTTATGCAAAACATCATCTATGTAACATATTAGAGATATTTTTCAATCACATTGCCCCTTCTTTGTGCTGTGAATCTTTGGGTGGCACGTTGTCTGTTTATAAGACAGTGAGAATGTCCCTGACGCCATAGGAGACAATTGAAGGTGGGCAGTAGGTATCAGTGGAGTCGGTCAAAAGTGGAGATCTCCTGCTCAGCACAGCCAAGATCGGGTCCACATGTCTCCTATCCCCAAAGCACTGCCTGCTTTCCCCCTGGGGAACTTTGCTAAAATCCTGTCTATCCTAAAAGAGCATCAGAGTCATTATTATAATGGTTATAATAATTATGGGAGAGAGGGACTTCCCTGGTGGCACAGTGGTTAAGAATCCGCCTGCCAGTGCAGGGGACACGGGTTCGAGCCCTGGTCCGGGAAGATCCCACATGCCGCGGAGCAGCTAAGCCCATGCGCCACTGAACCGGCACTCTAGAGCCCGCAAGGCACAACTACTGAGCCCACACGCCACAACTACTGAGCCCGCACGCCTAGAGCCCGTGCTCTGCAATAAGAGAAGCCACCGCAGTGAGAAGCCCGTGCACTGCCACAAAGAGTAGCCCCTGCTCTCTGCAACTAGAGAAAGCCTGTGCACAGCAACGCAGACCCAACGCAGCCCAAAAATTAATAAATTAATTTAAAAAAATAATTATGGGAGAGAGATGGGTTATGGTTCTAATTACCTGGTACTCTGCCTACAACAGCCTTCACTGTATTACATTACAACTGATGCTCAACCTTCTGGCAGCAGAGTCTACACCTTGGTTTCAGTATATCACAGACCGCCAGCCCTGCACTTGGCAAAGAAGACAGGCCAGTACTGCCGAATGAATACATTTGGGAAGCAAGATCTGACAGGTTTGAGAATGTATTTGAAATCAGGACTCTCCCAGAGCTGTCCTGACAGGAGGTCGTCGTAAATCGTCTGCCACCTCACCTGCCAGGCCCTTTACACCTGCTGGACTTCTCATAGCACTCCTCAGCCAGGACCGAGCTGATCCCAGGTATCTCCTAGATCAAATCTCACCATCTGCTGATTTCTCTTGCTCACTTTGGCCTCCTTGATTGTCCTACTGTGTGGCTGTCCACTCCAGGGCTCAGGGGATGCCTCTGATTCCCTTGGGGATCATGTTAGTGTACAGAAATGCACATGATTTTTAACGTTGACTTTGTATCCTGTTACTTTGCTGAATTCATATATTCTAACATGATTTTTGTGGCATCCTTAAAATTACTCCATATGAAATCATGTCATGTGTGAACAGAGATAATTCTGCTTCCTCCTTTCAAATGTGGATGTCAGTGATTTATTCATTTATTAATTAATTAATGTATTTATCTATCTTTCTTAACTGCTGTGGCTAAAAATACTAGCGCAATGTTGAATAGAGTTGGTAAAACCCAGCATTCTTACATGCTTCCTGATCTCAAAGGAAAAGTTTTCAGTCTTTCACCATTGAGTGTGATGTTGGCTGTGCGTTTTACATATATGGCTTGAATTATGTTGTGGTGATTTCCTTCAAACGTAGTTTTAGAGCGTTTTTTATCATGAAAGTGTGTTGAATTTTTTTCAGTTGCTTTTTCTGCAATAACTGAAATGATCATGTTTTTTTTACTTCATTCTGTTAATGTAGTGCATTACACTGGTACATTTTCTTAGGTTGAAACATTGTTGTATTCCAGGAATAAATCCCACTTGTTCATGGTATATATTCTTATTACAAAGTAGATATAAATGATTATTATATAAATAGATGTATATGTGCTCCCAACCTCAGCTCAGGCTTCCCGAGTCCTGGTAGAGTGGCAGGTGATGGCCAGGACACAGCACTGAACCACAGAGGTTTATGCCTCTAATTAGTCGTGATTATTGTTATTACTAATCCATGACTGTTGTTTCACACAGTCAATGACTGACTGGACCTGCTTCCCTCCATCTCCTGCCTCCGTCTCTCAGACTCCACTCCTTCCTTCTGGGATTCACTCACTTCCTTAAATACATCTTTCCTCACGCTCAGTGAGAGCCTGAGAGAGGCAGGCTCTCGCAGTCTGTTTAATCTGGAAATGTTCTTATTTTGCTCTTATTCTTGAGTGATAGTTTAGAATGAAAAGTACATGGACCTCACTTATCACCCCAGTAAAACAAAATGTCCCGCACTCCCCACCTCCACCCTGTTCCTCCGTTTACTTATGTTCAGATGCTGGCCTTATAATCAGACACTGGCTGCCTGAATCACGGGCTGTCTTATTCTGTTTGGGCTGCTATAACAAATACAAAGAGACTGGGTGGCATATAAACAACAGAAATTTATTTCTTGCAGTTTTAGGTGCTGGAATGTCCAAGATCAAGGTGTCTGCCGATGTAGTGTCTGGTGAGTGACCATCCTCTGGTTTATAGGTGGCCCTCTTTTTGCTGTGTTGTCACATGTGAGAAGGAGCCAGGGGGCTCTCTCAGGCCTTTTTTACAAGGGCACTCATCCCATTCATCGGGGCTCTGCCTTCTGACCTCATCACCTCCCAAAGGCCCTGCCTCCTAATATCATCAGCTTAGAGGTTAAGTTTTCAGCATATGTACTTGGGGGGACATAAATATTCAGTCCATAGCAAAGGCCTAGTAGCTTTCCCCTCAGGGGGGGTCTCTTTCTTGCTCACCCAGAGCCCAGACAGTAAAGCTTCCTCAGTGAGTAGAATGTTTTCTAGTCACCCTTCTGTTAGGGGCACAGTCCACCAGCAGACCTGGCTTTCTGTGTGTGTCCATCCCTGATCCCTGCCTCCTCTCCCACCAAAAGGCAGTGAAACTCAGTCCCTCACCTGGTTCTGTGGACCAGTAGCAGGAACCTCACCTGGCAGCTGAAACATTAGATCACAAACTTGCACCCAGCTTTCCTTTCTCTCTTCACTCCCACAGCCTTTCCCTTGCTCTCCTCTGAGCTTGGCCAGGCCATCACACGACTGAGTGTTTGTAGCACAAGAGTGTTTGGACTGTGTGGTCTGCATCTTTCCTGGACCAGGAGCTGTCACATCCTTGGCAGCTGCAGTCTCCCTTGTTAACAATGAGAACATGCGTAGGCCTGTAGCTAACAATACTCTTTTGTGGATTTTTTTATGTAGTTTTTTTTTTTAAAGCTTTCTGTGTGTAGAAAATAATTCTGGTTCTCCGTTGCTTTCTTTTAAAGTATCCTTTTAAAAATAAAATTAAGAATTCTGGGAAGATGGCAATTGTCGTGGAAGCATAGTCTTTGTCTTCCAGAATCCCCACATAAACACAGAGCGGTATTAAAAACAAAACCCATGGGCAATATTTACAACAAGACTAGATGACAAGGTATCCCCCTGTTACCACAAAATACAAGTGAACAACAGCCATGAGACCTGCCCAATATCACCATGAGTGTTGGGAAAGGAGAAGGAAGCAATAGCGTAACTGGACGCCTGAGGGCCCTGCGCATGCTCAGTACAGGAGCAGGTGCGCCCGCATCCGCCCCCTTCCCCCGAGAGCCCCACGCATGCGCCGTGCAGGAGCCAAATGAGGACCCGCCGCAGAGCCTTGAGCTTGTGCCGAGCAGGAGCCAGGCCGGGAGCCGCAGCTGAGACCGGGAGGACTAGGTTCACTCCACCAGTGAGTGAGGCAGAGGTCTAAGGTAAGGCATGAAAGTCCTTGACTTCTCCCACTGAGCCCCCAGGTCTCCACTGGGACTGCACCCCACAATTGACATCCATTAGAAGGTGTGTGATCAAAATAAGTACGATGGAAACAGTAAAGAGGAAGGACAGAGAAGCTCAACTCAATGCTTGAGCCAGGGTGAGGTGAGAAAGGCACTGGCATTGGGCACAAAGTTTCAGGGACACCAAACAACTCAGTAATCAAGATAACTGAAATTTTAATGCAATAATTCTTCGAAAACCAAATTCAATGCCAAAAAGTCCTTGATGAACAAAATACCAAACTTTGAAATAAAGACAGAATCATTAAAAGTCTCGTATTGAGCCATATTGGAGCCGAGGGCAAAAGGAAACGCCAGTGATACTGACCCTGTCTTTATTACAGTTTCAGGAGAGTGTTCCAGGAGCCCTCCTTGAGGAACCTACTGAAGAACCAGCTTCAGAAACCACAATAACTAAAGAGACATTGCAATAAGGATTAGTGTGAGCAGTAAATATATAGTTACTTCTAGAATTAAGATTAAATGCGGGGCTTCCCTGGTGGCGCAGCAGTTGAGAGTCCGCCTGCCGATGCAGGGGACACGGGTTCGTGCCCCGGTCCGGGAAGATCCCACATGCCACGGAGCGGCTGGGCCCGTGAGCCATGGCCGCTGCTGAGCCTGCGCTCCGCAATGGGAGAGGCCACAACAGTGAGAGGCCCTCGTACTGCAAAAAAAAAAAAAAAAAAAGATTAAATGCGGGTTAAAACGAGGTTATACTATGTAACTGATACAGATTTGGGCCCTTGGACTCTTCAGTCAACATAAATTGATAAGAGGCCAGACAAGGAATTCAGGCAAGCCTTTATTGGGACTCACGCTGAAGCACAAGGGATAAAAACAAGTAACAGGCGCCCTTGCTAGCTCTCCAGTGGGGGGCTGATTCCTTAAATGGGATGAGGGTGGGGGAGGATTGGTAACTCGGACTGAGGTGTGGATTAGGTATCCTGTCCACCCTCTTTCTGATGCTGTGTGCAGGGATCATGTGCAGTACCCTGCCTTTGCTCCTGGCACCTCAGAAGTGGCGGTTGGTTTGTGGCCTTTTAGTATCTTATTGTTCCTAATTGCCTCTACCTGGCTGGCATGAAGCTGGTTTTAGTCCCTTATAGTTGCCTTCTATTCTGTTGCTGGAGGAGACGTTTGTCCAGGTGCAGGTACAAGCGCTCAGGTAGAGGGTCCCACGTCCCAACCCATCTCATAATGGCTTTATGTTCTAAGAATATAGATATGGTACAAACAAAGAAATGGGGAAGGGAAGGAGAGAATTTCATGCAAAAAAAATTTAACTTTTCAGAAGTCACAACTAGTTCTGATATTTTATTGTTCTAAGGATATCATAGTTTATTTTTTTTCGGGTATAGGTGACATATAACATTATGGTACTTTCAGCTGTACAACATAAGAATTCGTTATTTGTATATATTGTGAAATAATCTCCACAATAAGTCTAGATGAAATCTGTCACCATATATAAGTACATTTTTTTTCTTTCATGAGAATTTTTAAGGTCGACTCTCTTAGCAACTTTCACGTATTCGATATAATATTATTATCTATGGTCAGCATGATGTTTCTTACATCTCATGACTTATTTATAGCTGGAAGTTTGTACCTTTTCACCCTCAGTCATTTCACCCCACCCACCTCCTGCCTCTGGCATCCACCAGTCTGTTCTATCTATGAGCTAGGATTTTTCTTTTTTTTCTTAAAGATTCCACGTGTAAGGGAGATCATGCAGTATTTGTCTTTCTCTGTCTGAGTTATTTCACTTAGCATAATGCCCTCAAGGTCCTTTCATGTTATCACATGGCAAGATTTCATTTTTTTATTTGGCTGAATAATATTCCATTGTATATCTGTACCACAGTTTCTTTATCCAGTCATCTGTCATTGGACAATGGGTTGTTTCCCTATATTGGCTATTTTAAATAGTGCTGCCGTGAGCATAGGGGTGCATATATCTTTTCAAATTAGTGTTTTCCTTTTCTTTGGATAAATACCAGAAGTGGAATTGCTGGGCCATATGGTAGTTCCACTGTTAATTTTGTGAGAAAATGCTATACCATATTCCATAGTGGCTGCACTAATTTCCATTCCCACCAACACCTCACAAGGGTTTCCTTTTCTCAACATCCTCTCCAACATTTGTTATTTCTTGTATTTTTTGATAGTAGACTTTCTAATTGGTGACAGGTGACATCTCGTGGTTTTGATTAGCATTTCCCTGATGATTAATGATGTTGAGCATCTTTTCACGTAAATACCTATTGGCCACCTGTATATCTTCTTTGGAAAAATGTTTCTTCAGCTCTTCTGCCCATTTTAAAAAATCAGAGTGCCTCTTTGTTTGCTCTTGAGTGGTATGAGTTCTTTATATATTTTAGATATTAATCACTTATCAGATGCATGATTTGCAAATATTTTCTCCCATTCCAATGGGCCTTTTCATTTTGTTGATGGTTTTCTTTGCTGTGCAGAAGCTTTTTAGTTTTAGTTTTTTAATATTTATTTAGGCTGCACCCAGTCTTAGTTGCAGCACGTGGGATCTTCGTTGCAGCACGCGGGATCTTTAGTGGGGGCATGCAGGCTTCTTAGTTGTGGCATGCATGTGGGATCTAGTTCCTATACCAGGGATCGAACCCAGGCCCTTTGCATTGGGAGTGCAGAGTCTTACCCACTGGACCACGAGGGAAGTCCTGAAGCTTTTTAGTTAGATGTAGTCCCACTTGTTTATTTTTGCTTTTTTCCCCTTTGTTTTGGAGTCAGATCCAAAAAATCATCACCAAAACTGAAGTCAAGGAGCTTACTGCCTGTTTTTTTGTAGGACGTTTGTGATTGCAGGTTTTCCACTCAAGGCTTTCATCCATTAACTTTTGTGTTTGTTTTAAGATAGTGGTCCAGTTTCATTCCTTTGCATGGGGCTGTCCAGTTTTCCCATCACCATTTACTGAAGAGATTGTCCTTTTCCCATTGTATATTCTTAGCTTTTTGTGATAAATTAACTGACCATATAAACATGGGTTGATTTCTAGGCTCGCCCCTCTGTTCCATTCATCTATATATTTGTTTCTATGCCAACACCATACAGTTTTGTTTACTATAGCTTTGTAATGTAGTTTGAAATCAGGGAGTGTAAATCCTTCAGCTTTGTTATTCTTTCTCAAGATCGCTTTGGCTATTGGGTGACCTTTGTGGTTCCATAGAATTTTAGGATTGTTTCTTCTATTTCTGTGAAAAATTCCATTGGAATTTTGATAAGGATCGCATTAAATCTTTAGATTGCTTTGGGTAGCATGGTCATTTTAACAATATTGATTCTTCCAATCCGTGAGGTGGAATATCTTCCCATTTAGTGCTGTCTTCTTCAACTTCTTTCATCTGTGTATTGTATGCTATTATGGATACTGTTAATCTGAACTTGTGTGTGCATCAGTTGAGATGAAACAAATGACTAATTGGATATTCTAATTCAGTTATTCCACTGTGTCCTTGAGAACCAGATTTCCCAGTGTGGAGGAAAGGAGATACAGATGTCACAGAAGAGGTTAAGTAAAAACCTTATAGTTCTCAATTTGAATTGGGTATATCTGTATAACCTACCAGAGTATTGTATCATATGTGTAAAATCTATCTCCTCCCACTGAAAAGACTAGAAACAGTGATCAAACCAGAAGCAAAGAGGATTCCTAACTTCACCATGTTCAGTATTTAATATTCAATATTATTTCCCACTAAAGGAAACAAAGGCTTCTTGGAGAAATGACTGATTCTAGTCCTGGGAAGGAAATATACAAGATGAGCTTGAAACATCTTGCCAAACCAGATATCAAGGAAGCATTCAGACTATTAGGGGCATGTCAAAAGGACTTAAGAGTTAACCTGAAGAGGGTCCACCATGTAAAAGATGGGACAATGTGAACATCAACAAATATAATAACGGCCATGTATTGAAATCTGTCACATATGTTTTAATTCTTCACTTCATCCCAGTGTGTTTAAATTAATTCATCATCTTTGGAGTATGACAGGCTAGAAATTTATTATCTTGATAACGGATAAATAAATGAAAGAAGCATCTAATCTGCCTTTCCTTTATGAATGGTTCTACTGGGTGATGAAATAGTAGATGAAGGGAAGTATTTGTTTATTAGATTAATCCAGCTGATAAATAAAAAGAAATGATGTAATTAGAATATCATAATTTTTCACCCCCAAATGGATTAATGTAAGCATTGAAAATCATCCCTGCTGACATCTCAGTAAAGACAGACAACCTGAGATTATGTGCCCCTTGATGAAAGAGCACATCAATACCTAGAGTCTCATCAAAAATATTTATCCAAGTCTGATCAAGCCTCTGAATACAGTTGAAAATTTGCAGGAAATAGAGAACAGAGGGATGTGTTGAACTGCATCCTGAGAACACAGTCTACAAAATTCTTACTGGAAAATCCCATGGGGGAAGGGCTAGGGTTCTTCCATGGATACAGTGTAAGAAAGAGAAAGGGATGGAGAGGAACTTAGTGGCTAAGAGAGGATTAAAAGACATCAACAACATGAGCAAGACTAAACTGTAGATTCTGGAGAGCACACTTGGGTGATAAAAACTAAAAGAAACTCAAGGAGAGTAATGACTATAAAAATCAGGACAGCGAGTCCTTTTGGAAGTAGGGAGGTGGTTGAGATTGGGATGGGGCACAGGGAGGGTATTCTGCCATGGATGGAAAAGTAAAATTTTCACCTGGATGGTGGTCACAATGGTGTCCTTTTTTTTTTTATTAAGGTATAGTTGATTTACAATATTATCCTAGTTTCAGGTGTACAACATAGTGACTCAAAATTTTATAGATTATGCAGCATTAAAAGTTATTTAGGACTTTTCTGCTGGTCCAGTGGTTTAAGACTCCTGACTTCCATTGCAGGGGGTGTGGGTTCAGTCCCTGGCTGGGGAGCTAAGATCCTGCATGCCGTGTGGTTCAGCCAAAAAAAAAAAGAAGAAAGAAAAAGTTATTTAGAATACTGGCTGTATTCCCTGTGTTGCACAGTGTATCCTTGTAGCTATTTATTTATTTCCTTGTAAATCTCAAAATATTTATGGCTACGTGAAAGCAGCCAGATACAGAAAGATGTCATTCATATAAAATGCAATGTTATCTCTAGTGGAAGAAATCAGATTAGTGGTTGCCTGGAGATGGGAGGGAGGGAGGTGTGGATTACAAAGGGACATGAGGAAACTTTTGGGGGCAATGGGTATGTTTTTTATCTTAATTAGGCTGATGCTTTACTGTGTATATACATATGACAAAACTCATTGAAGTGTATACTTTAAATATGTGCGGTTTTTTGTACCTTATTGGTGCACCCATGAAGCTGTCGATAAAGCAGCAAAGAGTGAATGATTTGAAGCGTGTTTCCCCGGTCTTTGTTGATGTTAAGAAGCCCCTCGTGCTGTGAAAAGTCCATGCTTCTGGTCCTGCTGCTGAGTCTTCCGTGAAGCACCAGGTGAACTCTGCTTCCAGCAAGGCTCCCAGGAATTCTCAGGCTCAGGGAAATTGGGAAACACTGGTATGAAGTGGGTGGTAGCTGAGAAGGGGCCTTCCCTCCTAACGAAAACTCCGCCATCGACAGCCAGGGGAACACAAGCCTTCGATTTCCTAGTGTTTCCCACGAGTACATGATGGTTAACTAACATATAACGAAGGTTTGTCACCAGTCTCTTCTTGAAGGAGTCTTCTCAGCCCCCCAGCATCTTAGATCATTTGATTAATTGGGGAAAAGGTAAGCTGATGGGTGAAATGGCTCCTCCATAGAATCCATGCTATTGCAGTTATCCAATCAAGACCCTATATCCTATGCAAGAAGCACAAAGAGATGTGCTTAGCCTTGCATCTTGAAGGGTATTTGCTTGTTTCTGTTGTGAAAGAGGTGCATTTCGTGCCAGGTAAAGCATGCTACAATTTTTAAAAATTTGTATAAAAGTAGTGATTGGAAGTCATTTAAAATGCTCTTTTCTTATGGCTAGCTAAGGTCAGGGATAAATTTGAAATTCACTGACAATTGCAATTCCTTAGATGTGAGTTTTTGTTATGCCCTTTGTCAGGTTTTCTATTCTTTTTTCTTAATTTGTGGTAACTTTGTATGTAATTGATTTTAACTCTTTGTCTTATCTATGGGGAAAATACATTCTTCCATCTATCACTTACTATAACTTCATTTCTTGTGTCTTTTTTCACTTATGGCAGCTGTGCTTTATTTTTTTCAGTAAAAACCTGAGGTTTTAAATTACAAGTATTAATTACAAAAAACATACATTGAACCTAGGAATGGAAGACAAAATTTTAAACAATGGAAATGGAGGACGAATTTAAAATGGAAAACCTAAAATAACCAATTGTAGAGCAAACACTATGCTTGATAGATACAATTAAAAGCTGGTTTTTCGAAAAGGACGGTCTTGTTTTTCGATTTGGAAATAGACCCTGTCAAGCAAATAAAAAAAAAAAATTAGAAAAACTTAAAATTAAAAAAATAAAAAATAATGAAGAATTTCATACCTAAATACTTCACATGTTAGGCTACTTTATTTTTATAATGGAGTATACCAGATTTACAATGTTGTGATTGCCATATCCTCTGTAGCTCTATTTTTTAGATTTTTAAGGAAACTGCATACGGTTCTCCAGAGTGGCTGGTAGCATTTTACATTCCCACCATCAGCGTAGCAGGGTTCCCTTTTCTCCATGCCCTCTCTGCATTTCTGTTTTTAGACTTTGTGATGATGGTCATTCTAAGTGATGTGAGGTGATACCTGTTTGTAGTGTTGATTTGCATTTCGCGAATATTTGGTTGGCCATAAAGGGCGTTGGGGGTTTTCCATAAGGTATTATGGAAAAACCCCAACGCCCATTATGGCCAACCCAGTCATTGGCAATGTCCAATGACTCGACTTTAATGTCGAGTCCAATCTACCTCTTGAAATCCGGTTCCTGCAATTCTGCCTTGTTTTCAAGTCCTTTTCGATTACTTACCCAAAGACATTTTTCGAGGGCAGGTGTCCTTTACAACCCTGCAGTCCTTGTGAGCGGCAATGTCCCTGAGCACCGGTTTTCAAGTTGTTGTTTCAGGAAATGGCCATAAGGGGACAGGATTTCTTCAAGCCCCACTCGGGTTACTGGGGCAACCTGAGCCTTCGGGAAAGTCCTCTTCCTGACTGGACATTAGAGTGGCCTGTGCCTGTCCAAAACCCCAGGGCTTGTGTCTCATTCCCGACCCCCCTTACCCTTCATCCCCGGACAAATACCGATCTGTGCAAAACTGGCTGTTGGAGGGTGCTGTCTTCCCCAGGTGGGGAGACTCTAAGGAAAGAGGCTGGAGGTGGGAACCCCACCACCAGGAGATGTGGAGATTAGGTGACTTTTCATATCCCTTCCTGCCCAGAGGGTGCACCATCCTTTGGGTGTCCCAGGCATGTTTAGCTGTAGGTTGGCTCCGCTGCACCTGGAGATTTTGGATGCATGGAGTGGGGATCAGGCAGTACAACTCCCGTGGGGCTGCATTGGCGGGCACATCCTCACCAGCTCCCTAAGCCCCTTGGCAACTCAGCCTTGAGAGCCAAGCCAGCGCTTGCTCCAGGGATGTGAGGCTGTGTTGGGTCAGTGGGCCTGAACCAATTTAGTAACCATTTCTCTTTTTGTTGTTGTTTGTTTGTTTTGCTAATTTAATGTTAATCATATAATGGATGCAGCTGTTTACAATGTTGTGCTTCTTTTTGTTGTACAGCAGCTGGAGTCACTTACACGGAGACATCTATATATTCTTTTTCCAATTCCTTTTCCATTGACGAAATTATAATGTGTTGAGTCGAGTTCCCTGTGCTATACAGTAGGTCCTTATTGATTATCTGTTTTCTCTCTATAAGGGTATGTATGCTAATTAAAACCTCCTAATTTATGCCTCCCTCCCCCCACCTTTCTCCTTGGCAGCCAAGTTTGTTTTCTAAGTCTGTGCCTCTGTTTCTGTTTTGTAAGTTAGTTCATTTGTATCAATTTTTAGATTCCACCTATAAGTGATATCATATGAAATTTACCTTTCTCTGTTTGATTTATGTCACTTAGTATGTGTATCAAGGTCCATCCGAGTTGCTGCAAATGACCTTATTTCATTCATTTCATAGTTGAGTAATATTCCATTGTATATATGTACAACATGTTTTTTTATCCATTCATCCTTTGATGGACATTTTCATTGCTTCCAAGTCTAGGCTCTTGTAAGCAGGGCTACAGTGAGCATTGTGGTCCATGTGTCTTGTCGATTTCTGGGTTTCCCCAGATTTACACCCAGGAGTGGTTTTGCTGGATCCTAAGGTAGCTCTATTTTTCTGTTTTTAAGGACCCTTCATACTGTTCTCCAGAGTGCCTTTTAGCACATGTTAGCATATTTCATTCCCAGCAACAGTGTAACATGGTTCCCTTTTCTTCACGCTCTCTCCAGAGACTTTGTGGTGATGGTCATTCTGACTGGTGAGAGGTGATACCTCGTTGTAGTCTTTTTTGCATTAGCATACAATTTCTGATGTTGAGTAGCTTCTGGTGTGCTTTTTAAAAAAAATATAAAATCACTGTGAGGGAAATTTACATCTTGATATCTGGTTCCTGAAATTCTGCCTGGTTTTGAATTTGTTTTCCAAAACTAACCCCAAGACACAGGTGTCATTTACAGCCTTGAGGGCCTTGTGAATATGCAGGGCCCCCAAGCACCAGTTTTCATGTTGTTGTTTCGGGAATCAGCCACAAAACAAACCTGCCAGATTTCTTCATGTCCCACTCTGGTAATTGGGACAAACTGAGCCTTAGGGAAAGTCCTTCTCCTGGTTGGAAATTAGAGTGGAATGTGCCTGCACAAACACCCCAGGGCATGTGTATCATTCCTTCTCCCCTCCTTTTTGTAGTTAGGATTTGCATGTCTCTAATAATTCATGATATTGAGCATTTTGCCATGTCCTTTTTTTTTTTAAAGTGTGAGTAAAATTTACATCTTAAAATTTTCTTCTTGAAAATTTGACCTGTTTTGAATTTTTTTTCCATTACCGACTAAGGACACTTTTTGAAGGCAGGTATCATTTATAACCCAGCAGTCCTTGGAAATATGAAGTGACTGTTAGCACTAGGTTTAAAGCTGCTGTTGCGGGAAATGACCACAAAGCGGCAGGATTACTACATTCCCAACTCTAGTTATTAGGGAAAAAGAACTTTCCTGGAAGTTGTGTTCCGAGGTTGTAAATTGGAGTGTAAAGTGCCAGGACAAACCCCCAAAAGCTTATGTCTCATTACTTCTTGCTTGCTTTTTTTTAAATTTAATTTTTATTTAACAGAGTAAATATCTGTGGAAATTTATTCATTGGTATCAATTTTTAGATAACACCTATAAATGATGTCATAAGATATTTGTCTTTCTCTTTATGGCCGATTTCACATAGTATGATTATCTCTAGGCTCATCTATGGTGCTGAAAAGGACATCATTTCATCCTTTTTAGGGGCTAATATTCCACTGTGTACATGTACCGCTTCTTTGTACATTCATGTGTCAATGGACATTTTGTTTGCTTCCATGTCTTGGCTATTGTAAATATTGCTTCAGTGCCCATTGGGGTGTCTCTGCCTATTCGATTCTGGTCTTCTCCAGTTACAGGCCCAGTAGTGGGTCGGCCAGATCATATGGTAGCGCAATTTTTACCTTTAACGGCACCTCCATTCTGTTCTCTTTGGTGGCCGTTACCAGACTACATCCCACAAACAGCATAGAGGATATGCTTTTCTCCAAAACCACTTCAGTATTTAATGTTTGTAGACTTTTTGCTGATGGCCATTCTGACTGATGTGAGGTGATGTTTTTTTTCTAGTTTAGATTTCCATGTCTCTAATGATACATGATGTTGAGCATTTTTCTGTCATTTTTTGTTTGTTTAAAAATTACAGTGAGAAAAATTTACCTCTTGAAATTATCTTCTTGAAAGTTTGCCCTGATTTGAAAGTTTTTGTAAATTCCCAGCCCCAGGACATTTTTGAGTGCTGGTGTCTTTTAAAGCCCTGCAGTCTTTGTGAATATTAACTGACTGTTGGCACTGGGTTTAAAACTGCTGTTGCGGGAAACCGCCACAAGGTGACAGGATTTTTCCATTCCCCACTCTGGTCACCATGGCAAGAGAGCCTTCCTGGAATTCATGTTCGTAGGTTATAAATTGAAGTGGAATGTGGCAGGACAAAACCCCAATCTTATGTCTCATGACTTGTTGTTTCTTTTTTTTAATTTACTTTTTATTTTCTATCGGAGTAAATTTGATTACAATGCTGTGTTTGTTTTAGGTGTGCAGAATTTGGTTTATTTATACACATACATATACCTATTCATCTTCAGATCCTGTTCCCATGTAGGTTATTACAGAGTGTTGAGTAGACATTCCTTGGTACAAGGTGGTCTTTGGTGATTATATATTTTACATGTATTAGTATATGTATGTTAACTCCAGTATCCTAATTTATCCATTCCTCCCACCTTTCTTTTTGGTTAACCATAAGTTTGTCTTCTAAGCCTGTGAGTGTCTTTCTCTATGGAAGTATGTTCATTGGTATCAATTTTTCGATAACACCTACAAATGATATCCTATTATGTTTGTCTTTCTATTTCTGACTTACTTCATGTACTATGATTATCTCTAGGTTCATCTATGGTGCTGCAAAGGGCTATGTTGCATTCTTTTTTGTAGCTAATATTCCACTGTGTACATGTACCACTTATTCTTTGTCCATTCATGTGTCGATGGACATTTTGCTTGCTTCCAAGTCTTGGCTATTGTAAATATGGCTGTAGTGCTCTTTTGGGTGCCTCTGCCTTATCCATTCTGGTCTTCTCGGGTTATAGGCCCAGTAATAGGTCTGCTGGATCATATGGTAGCTCAATTTTTACCTCTTAAAGGCAGCTCCGTTCTTTTCTCATTAGTTGCTATTACCAGTTTACATATCCCCAGCAGCATAGGAGGGCACGCATTTCTACACAACCCCTTCAGCATTTATTGTTTGTAGCCTTTTTGCTGATTGCCATTCTGCCTGCTGTGAGGTGATACCTCTTTGTTGTTTGGGTTTGCATGACTCTAATTATTCGTTATATTGACCATTTTTCCATGTCCTTTTTTTTTCTTTAAAAATTACAGCGAGAAAAATTTACCTCTTGAAATTATGTACTTTAAAGTTTGCCCTGTTTTGAAATTTTTTGTCAATTCCAGACCCCAGGATATTTTTTGAGGGCAGGTGTCATTTACAACCCTACAGTCCTTGTGAATATTAAGTGACCATTGCACTGGATTGAAAGCCGCTAAATGGCCACAAGTCTGCACAATTTCTCCATTCCCAGCTCTGGTTACTATGGCAACAGACCCTTCCTGGAAGTCCTGTTCCTAGGTTTTAAATTAGAGTGGAATCAGCCAGGACAAACCCCCAAAAGCTTATATCTCATTAGTTCTCATTTGAATTTTTTAAATTAAATTTGTATTTTTATCAGAGTAAATTTGATTACAAAGACATGGAGACAAACAAAACGTCCATGGCCAGATGAACAAATTTTTTTAAAGTGATACATGTACACAATGGTATATGACTCTGCCATGTAAAAGAATGAAATAATGCGATTTGCAGGAACATAGAGAAAACTAGAGATAATCATAGTAAGTAAAGTAAGTCAGAATCAGAAAGACAAATATTATATGATATCACTAATAGGTGGAATCTTAAAATACACACCATTGAAATAATTGAGAAAACATAAACAGACTCAAGGACTTAAAAAAAAACCATGGATACCAAAGGGGACAGAAGGGGACAAGGGAAAAATTAGGAGGATGGGATTAACAAATACAAACTATTTCATATAAAACAGATATTCAACAAGGATGTACGTATACCAAGGTAGGGCTATCAACTCTCTAATAATATATATGAGAAAAGAAGCCAAACATGCATATATATCTCTCTATGTATAACAAAAAAATGATTCCCTATACCTACAACATACACAACATTGTATATCACTGTTACTCCAATAAAAACTAAAAATTAATCTAAATTTAATTAATCTAAAATTAATCTAATTTAAAAATTGACACGAGATTTGGGTGTTTGTTCTGGCACACTCCTCTTCAGTTTACAAGCCACAAACAGGATTTGCCCTAAGGCTCTGTTTGCTGGGCAAGATGTTGGGCCAGAGGAAATCCGGATAATCAAACTCAAAACGATTGATTATGGGCCCTTAATATTCACAAGAACTGCTGGGCTCTAAATGATACTTGGCCTCAAAGAATGTCCAGGACTAAGTGTTCAAAAATAATTGAACACAGGGCACACTTTCAAGAAGGCAGTTTCAACAGGTAAATTGTACTCACACTGATTATGAATAAAAACAGCCCATAAGAACATGCTCAACATAGAAATTAGCAGAGACATGCAAGTCAGAACTACAATGAGACATAACTTTGCACCGATTGGGAAGGCCATCCTCAAAAATCGACAATGAATAAATAAATGGTGGAGAGAGCAAGGAGGAAAGGAGATACTTTATGGTCCCGGTGGGATGTAAATGGTAACAGCCTCAATAGAGAACATTACGGAAGTGCCTTTAAAAGTTAAAAATAGAGCCACCACGTGATCTGGCAGTGCTACTTAGGTAGTGCCTAAGACTATATGTAGAAAATACCAGAATTCGAAAAGACAGATGGACCCATGCGTGCACTGATACAAAAGATGTGCAGACATACAAAATGTCCATGGACAGATGAACGGATTAAAAAAAAGTGATACATGTACACAATGGTGTATGGCTCTGCCACGTAAAAGAATGAAATAATGCCATTTGCAGGAACATACAGAAAACTAGAGATAATCATACCTGGTAAAGTAAGTCAGAATCAGAAAGACACATATATGATATCATTTACAGGTGGAATCTAAAAATACCCACCATTGAAATAATTGAGAACACATAAACAGACTCAGGGACTTAGAAAGTAATCCTGTGTTTACCAAAGGGTACTTAAGGGGTCAAGGGATAAATTAGAAGGATTTAGTGCTTAACCAATACAAACTGTTTTCATATAAAATAGATAATCAACAAGGACCTATTTATACCTGGGAAGTCTATCGACACTCTCTAATAACCTATATGGGAAAAAAAGCCGAACATGCATAGATATCTGTATATGTATAACTGAAAATGATCCTCTATACCTACAGCATACACAACATTGTATATCAATGTTACTGCCATAAAAAACTAAAAATTAATCTAATTAAAGAATTGGTAATGAAACACAAGATTTGCCTGTTTGTTCTGGCACATTCCACTCAAATTTACAACCCCCAAAAGGATTTCCCCTAAGGCTCTGGTTGCCGAGTTAACCAGAGTTGGGCCGGAGGAAATACTGTGCCTTATGAGCATTTCCCTCAAAAGCAACCTCCAGACGATTGCTTCTGGGCACTTAGTATTCACAAGGACTGCTGGGCTCTAAATGATACTTGCCTTCTAAAAATGTCCAGGCCTAAGTGTTCAAAAATATTTGAAAACAGGGCACACTTTCAAGGAGGCAATTTCAACAGGTAAATTCTACTCACACTGATTATGAATAAAAATGGCCCATAAGAACATGCTCAAAATAGCAGTTAGCAGACATGTGCTAATCAGAACTACAACGAGGGTTCCACTTGCAAGAGTGCAATGCCATCATCAAAAATCTGCAATGAATATATGGTGGAGAGGGCATGGAGCAAAGGGAACCCTTTTATGGATGTAAATGGTAGCAGCCACTCTACAGAACATTACGGAAGTGCCTTTAAGAGGTAAAGGAGAGCTACCGTATGATCCGGCAGTACTACCCCTAAGACTATATGCAGAGAATGCCGGAATTCGAAAAGACACATGCACCCAAGCGTGCACTGTAGCACCATTTACAAGAGCCAAGACGTGGAGGCACACAAAATGTCCATGGACAGATGGATGGATAGAGAAGTAGTGGTGCCTGTACACATGGAGTATGGTTCAGCCATGAAAAAGAATGAAATAATGCCGTTTGCAGGAACATAGAGAAACCTAGAGATAATTAAACTAGTGAAGTAAGTCGGAACAAGAAAGACAGATATCAGAAGGTGTCACTTATAGGGGGAATCTTAAAATGCACATGAATAAAATAATTGAGAAATCATAAAGAGTCTCAGAGACTTAAAAAAAATAAATGTTACCTAAGTTTAAAGAAGGGGGCAATTGATACATTCTGAAGATTGCATTAAGAAACACAAACTCTTTCATATAAAATAGATAATCAACAAGGACCTATATATACCAAGGGATGTCTGTTAACACTCTGTAATAATCTATATGGAAAGAGTCCAGAGATGATATGTGTGTGTATAAATGAGAAAGTTTGTGTACACCTACAACAAAGTCAACATTGCATATCAGTGTTATTCCAGTGAAAAATAGAAATTAATAAAAAGAAGACCTGATGAGACCCGAGCTATTGGGTGTTTGTTCTGGAAATTTCTACTCAAATTACAGCCCCAAAGCAGGATTTCTACTAAGGCTCCAGGAGACGGACTAACCAGAGTTCGGCACAAAGAAATCCTGCCGTCTTGTTGACATTTCCGGCCACAGCAATCTGAAAACTATTGCTTATGGGCGCTTAATATTCACAAGGACTGCTGGGCTCTAAATTATACCTGCCCTCAAAAAATTTCCAGTCGCAAGTAATTGAAAATAATTAAAAACAGGGCAAACTATCAAGAAGAAAATATCAACAACTATGTACAACTCACACCATTTAAAAAAAAACACATGAAATGATGCTCATCATGGCAAATTACTAGAGACTCGCCAATCAAAACTACCAAGAGACACCGCCGTGCACCAGTGAAAATGGCCATTATCAAAAAGACTATAGACAATAAGTGCTAAAGTAGGGGTTAAGAAAAGGGGACCCTCCTATGGTGCTAGTGGCATGTAATTGGTAACAACCACTATAGAGAACACTATGGACATGCCTTTAAAAGGTGAAAAGAGAGCTACCGTATGATCCGGTGTCCCAGGTTTAAGAGTATATGCGTTGAAAAGCGGAATTTGAAAAGGCACGTGCACCCAAGTGTGCACTTCACTATTTACAATAGCCAAGGCATGGAAGCAGACAACATGTCCGTCGACAGATGAATGGATAAAGAAATGAGACATGTACACATGGAATATGACTCAGCCATGAAAAAAAAGAAATAATGCCTTTTGCAGTCACCTATGGACCTAGAGATAATCATAGTAGGTTTAGTAAGTCAGAAAGAGAAAGACAAATATCCTAAGATGTCACTTACAGGTGGAATCTATAAATTCCTACAAATGAACTACTTTACAGAACAGAAACAGACTTAGAAAACTAACTTCTGATGATTGAAAAGGAAAGGTAGGGAGAGGGATAAATTAGGAGGTTGGGATTAACAGATGCACACTAACTTATATCAAACAGATAATCAAAAAGGACCTATAGAATAGCACAAGGAACTCTACTGAAAACACTGTAATATCCTATATGGGAAAAGAACCTGAAAAAAATACATATATGTCTATGTGTAACTGAAGCAAGGTTCTGGACACCTAAGATGAACACAACATCAGAAATCAACTCTACTCCAATATAAAATAAAAATGAAATTACAAAAGAAAAAAAAATGTTGGGCCTGAAGTAATGCTTCTGCCTTGTGGCCTTTATCCTGTAACACCAACTTTAAAACCTGTGCTGATGGGCGCTTAATATTCACAAGGCCTGCGGGGCTGTAAGTTAAAAAAGCACCTGCCCTCAAGAAACGTCCTGGGGTGGGTCATCAAAAAAGAATTCAAAACAGGGCAGATGTTCAAGAAGCCAATTGAAAGAGGTAACTTTTACTCCCACTCTTTAAAAAAAAAAAATCACATGAAAAGGTTTCAACATCGCTAAAGATTAGAGAAGTGGAAATCAAAACTGCAAGGAGGTTATCACCTCACACCGCTCAGAATGGCCATTGTCAAAAAGTCTACAAACAAGAAATGCTAGAGAAGGTGTGGAGAAAAGGGAACCCTTCTACACTGATGCTGGGAATATAAATTGGTAAAAGCCACTGTGGCAGACAGTGTGGAGGTTCCTTAAACAATTAAAAAGAGAATGAAATTAGAATTCTCCCTAACCCCCCCCCCCCAAAATAAACTCCAAATAGATTACAGATCTAAAAGTAAGGACGGATACTATAAAACTCTTGAGGAAAATATAGGCAGAACACACTTTGACAGAAATCGCAGCAAATTCTTTTATGATACACCTCCTAGAATAATGAAAAATAAAACAAAAATAAACAAATGGGACCTAATTAAACTTCAAAGTGGTTGCACAGCAAAGGAAGTCATAAACAAACAAAAAAGACAACCCTCAGAATGGGAAAAATTATTTGCAAAGGAAGATACCCCCAAGGAATTCATCTCTGAAACGTACAAACAGCTCAAGCAGCTCAATATCAAAAAAAACAAACAACTGAATAAAAACATGGGCCACGGATCTAAATGGACATTTCTCCAAAGAAGGCATACAAATGGCCAGAAAGCACATGAAAAGATGCTCAGCATCACTAATTATTAGAGAAATGCAAATCAGAAGTCCAGTGAGGTATCACCTCACACTGGTCAAAATGGCCATCATCAAAAAATCTACAATAGATGCTGGAGAGGGTGTGGAGAGGAGGGAACCCTCCTTCACTGTTGATGGGAATGTAAACTGGTACAGCCACTATGGAGAACAGTATGGAGGTTCTTTAAGAAACTAAACGTGAAAGTACCACATGACCCATCAAAACCACAGCTGAGCATAGATTCGGAGAAAACCAAAATTTTAAGACACCTGCACCACCACGATCATGGCAGCACTAGGTACAATAGCTAAGACAAGAAAGCAACCTAAGGGTAGGACAAATGAATGGATAAAGAAGATGTGGTACATAAACAGAATGGAATATTACTCAGCCATAAAAAAGCATGAAATAATGCCATTTCCAGCCACAGGGAAGGAAGTAGAGATGATCATACTAAATGAAGTAAGTGAGGCAGGGAAAGACAAGTATCATATGATATCACTATTAGGTGGAACGTAAAAATGAATACAAGTGAACTTCTTCATAAAACAGAGACAACCTCACAGACTTAGAAAGATAACTTATGGTTACCAAAAGGGAAAGGTGCGGGGCGGGGAGAAATTAGCAGGTTGAGATTAACATATGCAGAGTACTATTTATAAAATAATCAACGAGGACCCACTGTATAGCACAGGGAACCCTACTCAACACTCTGTAATAAGCAATATGGGAAAAGAACCCGAAAAGAAACACATATATGTCTATGTATAAGTAAATCAAGTGGCCGTACACTTTAAAAAACCCCCACAGCATTGTAAATCACCTATATACTCCAATTCAAAATAAACATTAAAAAAAAGAAAGAAAGAAATGCTGACCTATTCCCATCAGTCCTTGGTGATCTGGGCCAGTGTCACATCCCTGGAGCCTGAGCAGGCTTGTGTTCCAAAGCTGGACTGTCGTGGGGCTGAGGGAGCTGGGGAAGATGTGCCAGTGAGCCAGTGAGAATGCCAATGAGGCAGCCACTGAGCCCCTGGAGTTCCTGTTCCCCTCTGTGTGAGCCCACAATCTCCAGATCCAGGTGGGCCCTCCTACAGCGAAAGCAAGCCTAGTGCACCCAAAGGATGATGGAGTCTCGAGGCCGGAAGAGCCTTGAAAGGTTTCCTGGGCTCCATGTCTCCTGGTGGCGGGGTTCCCACTTCCAGCCTCCTTCCTTAGGGTCGCCCCACCTATGGATGACAGCACCCTCAGCAGAGTGGTGTTTCAGGAGTTGGGATTTGTCCCTGGGATAAAAGGTAAGGGGGGAGAAACAATGAGACACAAGCCTCGGGTGTTTCTTCAGGCACGTTTCACCCTAATTGACAATCCTGGAAGAGGACTTTCCCTCAGTCTCTGGTTGCCCGAGTAACCAGAGTTGGGCATGATAAATGCTGCCGCCTTGTGGCCATTTCCCATAACAACAACTTTAAAACCGGTGCTGATGGGCACTTAATCTTCACAAGGCCTTGCAGGGCTCCAAATGTCACCTGCTCTCAAGAAATGCCCTGGGGTAAATCATCGGAAAAGAATTCAAAACAGGACCGACTTACAAAAAGCCAACTGCAAGAAGAAAATTTTATTCACACTGTATAAAAAACAAGCACATGGAAAGACATCCAACATCACTGATTATTAAAGAAATGAAAATCAAAACTACAATGAGGTATCACCTCACACTGGTCAGAAGGGCCATTGCCAACAAAAATCTACAAAGAATAAATGGTGGACCGGGCATATGGAAAAGGGAACCCTCCTACACTGTTGGTGGGGATCCAAGTTGGTGCAGCCACTGTAGAGAACAGTATGGAGGTTCCTTAAAAACCAAAACATAGAGTTCCCATTGGATCCGGCAGTCCCACTCCTGGGCTTAGATCCATAGAAAATCATAATTGGAAAGGACAAGTGTACCCCTGTTTTCAAGGCAGCACTATTTATTTACAAGCCAAGACAGAGAAACCAAATTGTCCCCTGACAGAAGAATGAAGATGTTGTACAGATATGCGGTGGAATGCTACTCAGTCCTGGGGGTGGGGCGGAGCCAGGATGTGGGTTCCTGGGCCTCTGACCACAGGTGAGAGCAAGGAGGAAGGCCAGTCCTGAGGGCAGAGGTTCACTGAAGTCTGTGAGCCCTGGTGCCCTGATGGGCTTCATTCCCAGTGTGGACACGAGCAGGGCCTGCAGTGGTTCTGTTTTCCACCCGGGCCCCTTTGATGAAGCCGTGGCAGCACTGGGCCCAGACGTCTCCTGGTGGTGTTTCAAACTGTCATAGCAGTTTTACAAAGGAACAAGAGAATGAAGCTGAACCCCCGATGGCCACTCCTTTCTGGCTCTGAGTTGCTTCTATCAGGACCGCAGTCACCTACACATAGTCTGCTGTGATCTACCTGCTTCCACCTGGCCTTTCCTCTTTCTCCCTGCGATGATTCCAGTGACGTTTCCAGCCTGGACCCCTCTTCCAGGCCAGATGCCACTGTCCAGCCATTGCATCCCCATCTCACCTTGGGGGCTAACAGGCCCCTCAGAGGACTGTGATCCTGCAGCTCCCCAACCCACGAGGTAGCCCCACCTCCCCTGGCTGCTGAGCCCAGACACCTGCTGTAACCAGGCAGGACCCTATGGGGCGTTCCTGGGACAGAGCCCTCCTTCATATCCTTTGTTGTAACTCCTCTATGAAGTACCTAGATAATAGTATCTGATGCACACTTCCAGAGTTTCACTGATACTAAAACCACCACCAAATGGAAGAAATTAACTACTTGATGATCATGAACACGTAGCCCCAGAGCTACTGGTGCCTAAGACTTTATAATGTTAACCGCCTTGTTACCTCACCATCAGCCAGAGAATTGCGCACCAGATGATCACTTACCCTGCGAACCCCTTCCCTCACCTGGTCTTTAAAATTGCTTTGCTGAAACCCTTCAGGGAGTTTGGTTTTTAGAGCAAGCTGCCCGTCCTCCGTGTACTGGCGCTTTTACAATTAACATTGCACTTCCCTTCACCACAGCCTGGTGTCAGTAGACTGGCTTTACCACGCATGGGTGCGTGGAACCAAGTTTGGTTTGGTAACACTGGCGCCTCCCTGGCTCCCACTCTCTTTGTGCCCCAGTGACTGTCAGCTCGTCCTCCAGAGTCTGTGGCCAGTCCCCAGGCTAATTCTCCTCTACAGCCACAGCCCTGGCCCAAGCCCGATCTTGTGCCTGGTTCCTCCATCAGGCCCCTTGACAAAGCTCCCCACCCCTGTAACAGGGAAGAGCTAAATCAGACTCCAAGTCTGATCTGTTTCTTTGACTTTAACCTTTGCTTTTCATTGCTTTTGTTATTATAATCATACAGAATGGTCTGCCTCAGGGAACCCTGCCCCTCTGCCTGAATGTTAAACCAAAGTGCCTTTGTGCATCCTGACCCTGACCGCCTGTGGCTGGCTGCAAGAAAGAAGAAATTAACACATCCCCTCCTGAGGCTGGCCATTCCAGGGGACATTTGCAAATCTTATGCCCTTTTTACTTTACTTCCTCATCTCCTCCCCATCTCTGTTCTATAAAAGAAACTGGCATCCAAACCCCGAGAAGTTGGTTTTTCAGAGACAGTAGCCTGCCATCTTCTCGAACAAAGTCTTAACTCCCTGCCTCAACGCCGTCTCCGATTCATTGGCCTGTTGTGTGGCGAGCAGAGCGAGCTGGGACTCAGTAACGCACTTGGCTTAGCCAGCAACAGGCTTGCTGCTCTTGGCTAGCCGGCCCCCGGCAGGGAACATTGGGGCAAGGCCCTAGCAGCTGCCAGGACAGTTTGTCCTGAGGACCTTCCCTTCAGAGTTCCCTGAAGCGGCACCAGCTACCCCAGCGCTTGGCGGTTGAGGTCAGGAACCGACCAACTTCCATTTGGGGCTACGAGTTGACGGACTCGATTTGATTCTGGAGGGTAAGTCACTCCGGCGTGCACGCCGGGAACATATTCCCCCCCTCTATCTGGGCTTTTCCTTTACGGGACGAGCCAGTCTGGTTGGGTACCCTGCTGCAGGGGAGAATCGTTGTTAGACTCTACCTGATTCTTGGGAACCGGTTTGCTGGGAACGAGTTCATTGGTTCTGTAGGGTAAGTCTACCTGATCTAGTAGCTAGTTCTTTGGTTTTGTCTTTGTTTTTTGTGCATCAGTGCTAGAGTTTGTTTGTGCCTTTTGTGTTGGAATTTGCGCCTTTTGTGTCTTGGTGTTATCAAACTTTTGAAAGTGGAAAATACTCCATCTATCCTGAAGGAGAGCCTTTTGGGGAATATATTATAAATGAGCAAAACGTAGCCGTGAGCCTATGACTAAGAAAGACGTGATATACTATTGTAATAGGGTGTGGACCCAATGTATGTTAGGATCAAAAGAACGATGGCCCCTGAATGGCTCACTCAACTATTATACAATCTTCCAGTTAGAAATGTTCTGCAGAAGAGCAGGGAAAAGAGATAAGGTTACCATATGTAGGAGTATTTATGATGTTGCATCAGGGGGAAAAGGAGTCAGAGGGCTGCCCCCTTATGGTGCAGCGGTCTGAAAGGAAACACGGAGGAAAACCTGTTCTACAAGGGAAGAGGGAGAAAATGAGAGTGGGGACATGTCATTTCAAAACTTCACCCCCCCCTCCAGCCTATCCAGCTCCCCCAGTGGCCGAGCAGGCTGCACCAGCAGTTGTTCCACACGCTGCCAACATATTCCCCGCCTTCTGTTTCCCCTACCCATGGGGATCAAATAGAAGTTTCTATGGTAACCTCTGGGGCACGGGACCTGGTTTATTTAGTATCACCACGTAAGACCTGACAGGGCACCCAGTTTGGACCGGGAGCCACTTCTGCAGCAGGGCAATTTCCCTTGCCCTGATATCCTGTAAGAGGCCAGGGGACTTCCGTGGACTTGAGGCGTCCGATTCTGACTTCCCCACAGGAGCCCAGGTAACATTGACAGTGGGGAACAAGTTGATTGATTTTCTAATAGATACAGGTGATCTTAAGAGGCTTGTAAATATTAAACAAAGGGGAAACAAAGTCATCTGAGGAAAAACTTGCCTGTATCTTTGAGATACAAATGTCCTATCTGATCTTCTCAGAAACCCTTACCTCTGCCATCTTTTTAAAATACAAATTTTAAAGAAGAAAGTTATTTTTTAAAATTTAATTTAATTAATTTATTTTTATACAGCAGGTTCTTATTAGTTATCCATTTTATACACATCAGTGTATACATGTCAATCCCAACCTCCCAATTCATCACACCACCATCCCCACCCCCTTGCCGCTTTCCCCCCTTGGTGTCCATACGTTTGTTCTCTACATCTGTATCTCAATTTCTGCCCTGCAAACTGGTTCATCTGTACCATTTTTCTAGGTTCCACATATATGCGTTAATATATGATATTTGTTTTTCTCTTTCTGACTTACTTCACTCTGTATGACAGTCTCTAGATCCATCCACGTCTCAACAAATGACTCAGTTTCGTCCCTTTTTATGGCTGAGTAACATTCCATTGTATATATGTACCACATCTTCTTTATCTATTTGTCTGTCGATGGGCATTTAGGTTGCTTCCATGACCTGGCTATTGTAAATAGTGCTGCAATGAACATTGGGGTGCATGTGTCTTTTTGAATTATGGTTTTCTCTGGGTATATGCCCAGTAGTGGGATTGCTGGATCATATGGTAATTCTATTTTTAGTTTTTTAAGGAACCTCCATACTGTTCTCAATAGTGGCTGTATCAATTTAAATTCCCACCAACAGTGCAAGAGGGTTCCCTTTTCTCCACAGAGGGTACAGTAATTTAGAACTTGACTTGTTTTCCATAAATATTAGTAGAAAGGGTTTAGCAATCTAGACAAGTAAGCTTGATTTGCTCCATCTGCCAGAAAGCCAATAATCCAACCTCTTTTGTAAACTGATGGGTTTTATATTGCTGTACCTGACTCGGGGCTGAAATTTTGAAATAAGAACTATGATGTCTCTCTGTTAGTGTGTTTGATGTGTTTTTGTGTTTGGATAACATTGCTGAGGTTAATCTGTAAATGAGCTCTATTTAATTGGCTTAAAGAAAAGTAAGTGCTTACAAACCAAACAATTCTAAATATAAGAGAAATTGAGTTTCAGGTTCACGTGAACTGGGAAATATTTAGTATTAAATTAATACCTGATATTAATGTTTAAGTTTGTTGACCTAATTAATATAGACATGTCTTTAGAGCCATCAGCATTAAGTATAGTACTTTCACTGCACCTAGGTTTAGTAAAAATTAGATAAAATCTGTCATATCTGTTGCAAATTTGTCAGCAAGAAGAACAACTTGATATAATGAAACTTTAAAGTAAATGTAAATGAGATAAGAGCTTTTAGGTAAACTGTAAAAATAATTATGTTCTGAAAATCATCTAAAATAGTTTCTCCAGATTTTGGAAACTATTACTTGCCTCTTATTTGTTACTAGAAGTTAAGGTTTTTAAGAGTCGGGGATTCTAATTTAAATATATAATTAAAGTTACTAAAAATAAGACATTTCAGTATTGTAGAATATGTGTTTTCAGTGAAGAAGGTATGAGAAATATATAATTAAAGTTACTAAAAATAAGACATTTCAGTATTGTAGAATATGTGTTTTCAGTGAAGAAGGTATGAGAATTACATTTTACTGAGAAAGTTTTATCCATGGTCAGGATTAACTAAATTTAAATTGAAGTTAACTAAGTAAATGGATTTTGTTAAGGTAATACAAGACTGGAATTTGATCTCTCTGTGTTAGAAGTGCTCCTTTTGATACCAGATTATGTAAGTTTCTGTGCCCTTAGGCGATCCGTATTTGTTTTCTTTTGATCCCCCAAAAGGAGACCCCCCTCCCCCTCCCCTAGCCCTTGGCACCACTAACCCACTTCCTGTCTCTGTGGATTTGCCTGTTCTGGACATTTCATATAAATGGAATCATATAGTTTGTGGTTGTTCTTGGCTGAATGTTCGTGTCCCTCCAAAATTCACATGTTGAAATCCTCACCCCCAAGGTGATGCTATTAGGAGGTGGTGCCTTTGGGAAGTAATTAGGTCATGAGGGTGGAATCCCTATCATGGGATTAGTGTCCTTATAAAAGAGACCTCAGAGAGCTTCCTCATATCTTCTCCATGTGAGGACACAGGGAGAAGATGCCACATGCAACCAAGAAGAGAGCCTCACCAGATAACATTCAACTCGATTCAAACTTTATATATGATGTTTTAAAACAAGGACAAATAGGCATCGCTATATATAATTCGAATTACTGTGGTGACAGCAATCCTTGTGCATTTACTGGCAATTCAGAAACTCTGAGCCACTTTACCAGGAGATTTGATTTTCCAAAATGTCAGAGAATTCTTGGTAAAGTTCTGAGTAACTGTGAGAACAAGCTTTCCTAGAATCACATTGTTTTTCTATTCCTGCAAAATTCAGCATATCTTAAAGCCGTACAGAAATAACTTGTGTGTGAAGTAGAACGGAGTCAGATTCTCAGCTTACAAAATCACGGGCAGGTCCTTCCCAGGAAGGGCGGGGGGCAGAGGGCAGCCCTTCCTGCAAGGAGGCCTGGCAGCTCAGGCCTCCCCGACAGTGTGCCCGAGAACCCCAACCTTTGTGTCGACCACAAAGGCACAACTCCACGTGTGCATGGGAGAACCCAGCTGAGACCAGAGGTCCCAAAACAGGGACATGTGCCCCCCTGTCCAGGGCATGGGAGAGTGCATGGTTTGGAAGGAGTCACTTTGCAGCTGCCCCTGAAACTGGCCTGCCTGGAGCCCATGCGTGCAGAGCAGCTCACGTGCAGTGGGACCCTGGTGCAGTCCCCTCTTCCTGGGACATTAACTCCTTAAGGCCCCATAAACGCAAGGCGTCATAACTTGGCTACCATAACAAACACAACACACAGGGCTGCTTAAACAACAGACATTTATTTCTCACATTCCTGGAGGCTGGAAGTTCCAGAGCAAGGTGTCAGCAGGGCTGGTTCCT
>NW_020175058.1:274463-297782 GCF_003031525.2 Neophocaena asiaeorientalis asiaeorientalis
CCTGCTGAGGCCTCTCTCCTTGGTGTGTAGATGGCCGTCTTCTCCCTGTGCCCTCATATGGTCATCCCTCTGTGTGTCCATGTCCTAATCTCTTCCTATAAGGGCACCAGTCACGTTGGAGTGTAGCCCATCCTAGTGACTTCATTTTACTTTAATCACTTCTTTAAAGACCTCTTCTCCAAACACAGTCCCATTCTGAGGTCCTGGGGGTCAGGACTCAACATGTGAATTTTGAGGACATGATTCACCACACAGCAGGCATGCCTGTAACACAAGACTGCCTGCCTTTCCTGGCCCGGGGATGTTTGTGTTAAGGGAGAGGACAGGGGATGGGGCAGGTGGCCTCACTGGTTGGCAGGAAGTCAGCTGTGGGTGGAGTCAGGACAATTCTGCACTCGTGCCCAGTCCATCCTCCAACCACATGAGAACCACTGCCCCCGAGTGGGAGCCCACAAGGGCAAGGTGTCCACAGCGCTGCTGAGAGGGGTGAAAACAAAAATGTGTCACATTTTTTTTTTGAATTTTATTTTATTTATTTTTTTATACAGTAGGTTCTTATTAGTCATCAGTTTTATACACATCAGTGTATACATGTCAATCCCAATCGCCCAATTCATCGCACCACCATCCCCACCCCCTTGCTGCTTTCCCCCCTTGGTGTCCATACGTTTTTTCTCTACATTTGTGACTCAACTTCTGCCCTGCAAACCGGTTCATCTGTACCATTTTTCTAGGTTCCACATACATGTGTTAATATACGATATCTGATTTCTCCCTCTCCGTTTTTTTCCCTCAAGACTGCTTTGGCTATTCGGGGTCTTTTGTGTCTCCATACAAATTTTAAGACTTTTTGTTCTAGTTCAGTAAAAAATGCCATAGGTAATTTGATAGGGATTACACTGAATCTGTAGATTTCTTTGAGTAGTATAGTCATTTTCACAATATTGATTCTTCCAGTCTAAGAACATGGTATATCTCTCCATCTGTTTATATCATCTTTAATTCCTTTCATCAGTGTCTTATAGTTTTCTGCATACAGGTCTTTTGTCTCCCTAGGCAGGTTTATACTCTATAATGCAAATGTTGTTGTGTTTAATGTTGTCCCAGAGGTCTCTTAGGCTGTCTTCATTTGTTTATTCTGTTCTGCGTCAGTGAGTTTCACCATTCTGTCTTCCAGGTCACTTATCCTTTATTCTGCCTCAGTTATTCTGCTATTGATTCCTTCTAGTGTAGTTTTCATTTCAGTTATTGTATTGTTCATCTCTGTTTGTTTGTTCTTTAATTCTTCTAGGTCTTTGTTAAACATTTCTTGCATCTTCTCGATCTTTGCCTCCATTCTTTTTCCGAGGTCCTGTATCATCCTCACTATCATTATTCTGAATTCTTTTTCTGAAAGGTTGCCTATCTCCACTTCATTTAGTTGTTTTTCTGGGATTTTATCTTGTTCCTTCATCTGGTACATAGCCCTCTGCCTTTTCATCTTGTCTGTTTTTCTGTGAATGTGGTTTTTGTTCCACAGGCTGCAGGATTTTAGTTCTTACTTCTGCTGTCTGCCCTCTGGTGGATGAAGCTATCTAAGAGTCTTGTGTAAGTTTCCTGATGGGAGGGACTGGTGGTAGGTAGAGCTGACTGTTGCTCTGGTGGGCAGAGCTCAGTAAAACTTTAATCCATTTGACTGCTGATGGGTGGGGCTGGGTTCCCTCCCTGTTGGTTGTTTGGCCTGAGGCAACCCAACACTGGAGCCTACCTGGGCTCTTTGGTGGGGCTAATGGCTGACTCTGTGAGGGCTCACACCTAGGAGTACTTCCCAGAACTTCCGCTGCCAGTGTCCTTGTCCCCAAGGTGAGCCACAGCCACCCCCTGCCTCTGCAGGAGACCCTCCAACACTAGCAGGTAGGTCTGGTTTAGTATCCCCTGAGGTCACTGCTCCTTCCCCTGGGTCCTGATGAGCACACTACTTTGTGTGTGCCCTCCAAGAGTGGAGTCTCTGTTTCCCCGAGTCCTGTCGAAGTCCTGCAATCAAATCCCACTAGGCTTCAAAGTCTGATTTTCTAGTAATTCCTCCTCCCGTTGCCGGACCCCCAGGTTGGGAAGCCTGACGTGGGGCTCAGAACCTTCACTCCAGTGGGTGGACTCTGTGGTATAAGTGTTCTCCAGTCTGTGAGTCACCCACCCAGCAGTTATGGGATTTGATTTTGCTGTGATTACATCCCTCCTACCCTCTCATTGTGGCTTCTCCTTTGTCTTTGGAGTATCTTTTTTGGTGAGTTCCAGTGTCTTCCTGTCGATGATTGTCCAGCAGCTAGTTGTGATCTTGGTGTTCTTACAGGAGGGAGTGAGAGCACGTCCTTCTACTCCGCCATCTTCTCTGCTTCATCAACAATGTGTCACTTTTTAAATACAAGTAGTTCTTTTCAGCTTTTCTCTACGTGAAAGGAAAGGTCCCGGGAAGGTCAGGACAGAATGATATTTTAAGGCAAAGCAAGACAAATTTAACACATAAACTTTTTCTCTGCCCTTTGGCCTCCTCCCTCCCCACTAGTGTGCATGTGCGTCTGCATTATGAGTTCACCTGACCTCCCCAATGGCAGAAATACCTGCTCAGCCACAGAAATCAATTTTTCTCCTTCTGGCGACAGCCATGTAACTCCTTAGAAGATAACATTCCTTTCCTTATCCTGTAAGGGGTCACGATGACCCACCACTCACCTTGTACATGCAGATGTCTTTGGTGGGCTTTATGGACAAGGCCACTATATCATGTCCCTTAAATAGAATGGTTGGTGCAGAACAGACTGATCAGATGACCTGGGGAGATACTGGGCTGCACTTAAAGAAGTTCTTAGCTGAAATACTTATTTATGACCTTATTAATGTCACTAACTATATTATTTGTATTCTGCCCACTTTACAAGATTTTTGTTTCTTGCATTACCAAATGTGTGACTGAGCCTCTTCTAAAAATAATGACGAGTAGGTGATCTAAAACAATTGTCAAATACATAGTTTTTTTAAGATCAGTGACTGTAATAGTGTAACTCTAGATATGGGAAGAAGCTACAAGAGGGAACCATTTCCTGGACCATAACAGACTAGTAGGACAGGCAGCCCAGAGGCTTTGGGCTACTGTTAACAGGGCCTGGTTCAGTAGCAGCACACTGAGTGGCCTATCAAGGAAATCGTCGCCTGACCTGGGAATGAGCATTCCTAGCACTGTGGAATAAATTGGTCATGAAATGCCTCCTAAACCTTGGTGAAAATTAAGACCAAAAGGGAGGGGATTGTAACATAAAGAAGGTTGCCCACCATCCAGTTCTATAAGAATTAAGTCATCAACCACCACAGTCGCTGACTTACAGGACACCCTGAAAGGAATTCAGGGTAAAGACCAGGATGAAGCACTTTGTGCTCTGGGGAAACTGGCAGAACTGGCCCTCAGAGAGTTCAGTATTTTCAGGAGAAAATTTTTATGAACCTGGATTCTTGCCTCTTCCCACATTTAGAAAAGCACAAAAACCATTAAAGTGTCCGTTCCTCCTGAACAGCGTAACCTGCAGGTACCCCTTCATCAAATTCACATGCATACTGGCCTCCCCCCTCACCTCTTCAGAACAGTCCTCAGAGCTTTCTGGAAAACTGTGTCCCGGGTTATAATCCTCAGGTTGGCACAAATGAAATTTTCCATTTCTGTCTTAGATTGACCATTGATTAATTTTTCATTGACTGTATAATCATTACCTTTATGGGGGTACATGTGTTTCAAAACCTACCACATTGTACATTTTAAACGTGTGCATTCATTGTATGTCGATTACACCTCAATAAAGCTGTTAAAATATCCCAGAGTTTTAGGTAATAATGCATCATTGCATGTTCAGCGGCTTAATGAGAAGCGGCGTTTTTATCTCTCTTGTTTTTGTGACTTAAATAGGAACCGTGTTCACCCCAGCTCCATTTTATTCTGATCTCAGCGGGGCTGCTTTCAGGGATGCGTTCTGCAGTTTGCCTCTCACCGGTTTGGTGAGCCTCCTCTCAACAAAAACACACACATTTTTCTTGCAGTGAACATTAAAATGAGTCTTGACTATCAGAGAATCCAACCAGGCTGGCGGGCCAAGCAGGGAGGATGGACACGCCAATGATCTTCCACAAGCAGGATAACCTAAAATATGCAGATTTGAAGAAAATGCACTTAAAGCACATCCTGCCGTAAGAGCCCTTTATTAAAATAAAATACCACATGCCCAAAGGCAGAATAAGATGGACAGTGTTGCAACTTTCCTGGGCCATCAGGTTAAGCAGGACTTTCTCAGTGAAAGAGTAGCTGATCAAATCGACAGATGCTCAGTTGCTGAGCCTGGTGAAGCCTTTGTCCTGCGTCCCAGACGCTGAAAAAGGATTCTCATAAATCATCTTGAAAGGTTCCCATGGTTTGCTTTCAACGAGATTGAAAGAAAAGCTAATCACGTTGTCAGCTGGTAGGTTGCCAAACCTTGTATGTAATATTTGGGTATTGTAATTGGGAAGAAATTGAAAGAATAAGTTTTTTTTTTTCTTTCTTAAGGTTTTTTTTTTTTGATGAAAGTTCATAATAATGCACTTGACAAGGAAATGTAGTTATTTC
Source organism: Neophocaena asiaeorientalis asiaeorientalis (assembly GCF_003031525.2). Lineage (NCBI taxonomy): Eukaryota > Metazoa > Chordata > Mammalia > Artiodactyla > Phocoenidae > Neophocaena > Neophocaena asiaeorientalis. The sequence continues at coordinate 279,088 of NW_020175058.1, forward strand.
TGAGATATACATTTTAAAGTAATAACTAGAATTATGACTTATAACATTATACCAGAACATATAAGATTTTTAGAAATTTCATGTAATGTCTGAAACATTTACATTAACATATTTCCATACAAATAACCCAAAGAAAGTTTAGTATTAGTTGTTTTTTTTTTGTTGTTTGTTTTTTTATACTGCAGGTTCTTATTAGTCATCAGTTTTATACACATCAGTGTATACATGTCAATGCCAAGCGCCCAATTCAGCGCACCACCATCCCCACCCCACTGCGGTTTTCCCCCCTTGGTGTCCATACGTTTGGTCTCTACATCTGTGTCTCAACTTCTGCCCTGCAAACCGGTTCATCTGTACCATTTTTCTAGGTTCCACATACATGCGTTAATATACGATATTTGTTTTTCTCTTTCTGACTTACTTCACTCTGTATGACAGTCTCTAGATCGATCCACGTCTCTACAAATGACCCAATTTCATTCCTTTTTATGGCTGGAAGCCTGGGAGGCTGGAATCAGGCCACTTCTTATCTGTTCTTGCAGGAGACAGGGCTGCACTACAGGAAGTTCCTGGCTCAGCCCTGGTTCCTGACCATCAAGTGGCCAGAGAAATTGGTAACATTTTTGTTTTGCTTGTTGAAATGTTTAATGACAAAAATTTTGTTCAGTTTCCTGATGTGGGTGAAGGGTGGAGCCTGATGTGATTTATTCTCCAAGAAATGTACATCCTAGTTCCCACATGGGGGTGAGCACCCTGTCCAAAAATGAGAGGCCCCATGTCTGTGACCCATACCTCCTGGGAGATCAGCCCTAAGCTAGTTTAAACCTGATCAAGTTCTGTCTACACAGTAAATTTAGACCTCTCCATGTCCTGTCTACTGATTATGTTTAGAGCTGACCATGTGCTATCTGTAATAAGAACATTTAGACCTGACCGTGTTCTGTGTACGCTAGGACTATGGGGACCTGGGTAGAGACCTGGCCTGGCCTCAGTACTGGGAGCTTCACGGGGGATGTGGAGACTTGGGTAGACCTCCGGCCTGGTCTCAGTAATGGAAAGCTCCATGCCTGCATCTGAATGTCAGTGCTTAGGTGTCTGGGGTCTGGAGCTGAGGTGGGCTTGTCTAGGTAACAGCCTCTGTTCTCAGTGTGGTTACCTGGTCCTCCCAGGGGTCAGTGCTGTGGTCGGGGCCTTAGTCTTTATCCCTGCAAGGTTCACCTTCCCTGGGGCTCGTGGAGAATCCTCAGGTGAGCTACCTGGAAATTATTCCAATTTACCAGCACATGCATGGTGAACAGGGAGGCAGGTTTACCTGGTGAATTGATTGCAGGTTACACGGATCAGGCAAAAGGCTGATGGGCAACAGGTGAGGCAGCAGCTGTGCTCTCCTTCCAGTCAACCGTCCCTACTCAGCAGAGACCAGAGCTGCCCCTTGTCTTTCAGACTTGCTGTCCTGTGAGCTTTCTCCACACATCAGTGAGACAAGAAAGGACTGAGCCTGTCAGAATCAAGGTAGTGTGTTCAACTCTAGCATGAAAGCTTTAAAAGCAGTTAAAATCACACAGAACCAAAGTGAAAAGAGGAGGACTTGTCTGGGACAAGTATGGGGAGAGGAGACCAACCCTACATTTCTTTCTGCCACCCCAGGAGTTCCCAGGAACCCAGCTTGTTTCCACACTAGGGGGCCAACCAGCAGAGCCATGGTGTCCTGACCAAGGGGACGTATGACCCCAGGTGCAGGGTCTGGGGAGGTGGGGTCACCCTGGAGACTGTGGACGTGTGACCGCAGATGCAGGGTCTGGGGAGGTGGGGTCACCTGGTGAGTGTGGACCTGTGACCCCAGGTGTTGGGGGTCTGGGGAGTTGGAGTCACCCTGGTGAGTGAGAACGTGTGACCCCAGATGAAGGGTCTGGGGAGGTGGGGTCACCGTGGTGAGTGTGGATGTGTGACCCCAGGTGTTGGGGGTCTGGGGAGTTGGAGTCACCCTGGTGAGTGAGAACGTGTGACCCCAGATGAAGGGTCTGGGGAGGTGGGGTCACCGTGGTGAGTGTGGATGTGTGACCCCAGGTGTATGGTGTGGGGATTGTGCTGGTCGCACCCCATCTGCATGGGTCGGGATCATGTGTACGAGGAGACCCCTTATCTGCTCTTTTCCTGCAGTGTTTCTTGTCCCCTCTGAGATTTCCAACCTCTGTATTGAGGGTGTTGCCCTGATTAACCTGTGGTTCCTTTTCTTCTCTTAATCTTGTCACGTTCATATGAGGTCAGGCATGTTTGAGTGGGTAGCTGCTGTGTTCTGGTGAGTGACAGTGCTTGGTGGTGTCATATTAATATCATAGCACATCATATATCTAATCCATGGGGGTCACCACTGTCTGGGGTCCCCTGACAGAGCTCAGGTGAGCACAGACTAGCCCCCCTAAGAATGGTCTCTCACATGCCATGGGAGGGGACCATGATGGCCCCTGAGGTGAGGGACTGTGCTTGGGTCTCCCACATTTGTGATGAAGGGGAGTGGAAATGGAATCTCAATTAACAAGACATTATTCTAAGAATTTATTTTAAGTGAAATAAAACACACGTCACATACCCTTTACCATCATCACCATTTTAAGTGCACGTTTCTGAGGCATCAGATCTATTCACTTTCTCGTGGAGCCATCACCACCATTCCTAGAACTTTTCATCTTGCAAAACCAAAATTCCACCACCATGAAAGTCTCACTCCCCATTCCCTCCCACTGCCCCTGGCACCGATACCCACTTTGGTCCCTGAGTTGTCGACTCCAGGGCACCCACTGGAGTGGAATCCTGCAGTGTTTGCTGACGGGTCACTTTGGAAGAGCTGACTTTCAGTCTGAAGCTCTGCCTGTTTGCATCTGAAGAACCTGCATTTAAGGAGAGGGTGTATGAGGAAGGGGGTGTACGAGGGACAACGGTGTCCGGGGTGCAGATGAGCCAGCACCTGACCAGCTGGCTTTTGGGTCCTCTGGTTCCATCTCTTGGCCTGGGCCCTATCTGCATCATCACTGGCCCCGCTGGCACCCCTGGGGTGTTGTTGTCTGAGTGAGATTCCCCTGGTGCCCCTGCTCTCCTCCCCTCCTCCTGCTGGTTGGGGAGGGAGCTGCTTGCTGTGTGGTCTCTACTCCTGAAGCACAAAGGACCCTGTAGCATGGACCTGCAGAGTGTGGGGTGTGGTCCCAAGAGCATGGGGCCCACGTAGGAAGCAACACCGGGGCGTGACAAGTGCTAAGGCTGCCTCATCACTGAGAGGGAATGTTGCCAAGATGCTGCTCGGGAGGGTGCGGTGGGTGGGCTGGGACCCCAGAGACCCCATTTCTATCCTGGAGCTTGGAGAGTGCATCACGCATGGGCCCCAGATTCACCCCATGTCTCAGCCATATCCCTCTGTCTTGTCTCTGAACTCAGGAAAACAAACTCTACTGACCATTGTCCACAGCACAGGCCTGGTCCTGTCGGTATTAAGATTCTTTAATTTAGCCCTCCTGGGATAGCAGCTCTTTTTAGGCCTAAAGAAGGAAAAGCTCAGTAGTGTAAGACATTTTGAGATGAAACTAATATTCAATGACGTATCTCTATAGTACTCGGTTGTTGACTTCTATTAGTCATAATTCTCCTGGTTTTAGATCTGATGTGGGGATTACAGAGGAGCCAACATTTAAATCTTCATAATCTGTGTATTCGTAGCTTCAGTATCAATACTGACCCATAGTTTTTATGGTTCGGGAGGAGTTATTGATTTCATGTATCACGTAAAGGATTCACAATGATGATAGGGCAATTAAGATTACAATAATGGCTGGTAAATTGTTCACATTTTCTCTACCTGTGCATCTATTTTATGTATATGAGTCAGTTTAGTTGTCAATAGTAGTGAAGTAATATAGAGGACTAGAGAACTTATTATAAAAATGATTATGAATGTATGATTATGAAAAAGTAAAAGTTCTTCCATAATCGGTGATGTTGCATCTTGAGAGCCTAGATGAAATGGATATGCCTTAGTGATGTACAGGATTTTAGCCTGTGATTTAACTTTGACAAAGTTACATCACTTTTTACTTTTATCTCGTTTATTGAGAAAGACATAATGGTTATGGTGTTGGCTTGAAACTGGTTGAAAAGGACTTGAGTCCTTCCTTCCTTATTTTATATTTCCATAGGTAGGATCTTCAAACATAGGATATGGTGGAGGGCATCCGTGTAACCATTCTGGGTTAGGAGTAGCAGTTTCCACTGCTGAGACTTCTTGTTTGGAAGCAAACGCTTTTCAAAATATGAAGATTATTAGCATTACTGCTCTTACTGAGATGAATGAGCCTAAAGACAAAATATTTCATGTTGTGTGTGCCTCAGGGTACTCGGAGTAACATAGTGACATCCCCGAGAGGCCAAGAAAATGCTGCAGGAAGTCATATTTACTACTACAAATATACTTGAGAAGTGAATTTCTGCTCATGTTGAGTTAAGTGTATAACCTGAGAATAGTGGAAATCAGTGTAGGAAGCCTCCTATAACAGTGAAGACTGCTCCCATGGACATTACGTCATGGAAGTGTGCTACTACATAGTATGTATTGTGGAGGAAACCACCTACTGTAAAAAAGAAAAATAAAGCCTAAAGCTCATAACATAGTGGAAGGTCATATAATATTACCTCCATGAAGAGTTGCTAATCGTCTAAATACTTTTATTCCTGTAGGGATAGAAATAATTATGGAAGCTGATGAGTCGACAGCTGTTCTTCTGGTAAACAAATGATGGGTCCACGAGATAAATCCTAAAAAGCCAGTGGACATAACTCATACTATTCCCAAGTAGCTGAAAGGCACTTTTTGTCCTAAATAGTATGTAATGATATGTGAGATTATAACAAACCCTGGTAGGCTATGAATACAGACTTCAGGGTGACCATAGAATCAGAATAGGTGTTGGTATAGGACTGGGTCTCCTCCTGCAGGGTCAGAGAAAGTCGTGTTGAGATTTCTATCCCTTAACAGTATGGCAATTCTGGTTGCTCGGACTGAGAGTGGTAATTATAGTAATATGGCTATAGTTGGGACAGATTAAACAAATAATGGTGTTTTGGTATTGGGATGTAACTGCTGGTTTTATATTAAAGGCTATAGTAATAAAAATAATAGCACCAAGAATTGAAGAGACACCTGCTAAATGTAAGGAGAAAATGGTTAGGTTGACAGAGCCTCCTGCGTGGGCCAGATTGCAGGCTAGAGCTGAGTATGTGCTTCCACCGGTACCAGAACCAGCTTCTACTACTGGTGATACGAGCAGGAGTAAGAATGATGGGGGAAGTAGTCAGAAGTTTATGATTTATTCAGGGAAATGCTCTGTCAGGTGCCCCAGTTATTTGTGGGACAAGTCAGTTTTCAAACCCTGCAATCATAATGGGTACAACTATAAAGAAGATTATTACAAGTGCAGGGACTGTAATGACTACGTTACAGATCTGAGCATCTCCAAGCGCTCCAGGTTAGCATAGCTCAGCCTGGATTAATAGACTTGAGGTGCTGCCTGCGACTCCAGCTCAAGCACCAAGTAGTAAATATAAAACGCCGATATCTTTGTGATTTGTTGAAGATAATCAGCAGTGTATGAACAGAGGTAAAATGACTGAGCTAGCATGCGACTGTAAATCTAAAGACAGAGATTGGCCCTCTTTTTAGCAAACCCTGTGGTGAATCAACAGATTGAATTGTACATTACGTCATGGAAGTGTGCTACTACATAGTATGTATTGTGGAGGAAACCACCTACTGTAAAAAAGAAAAATAAAGCCTAAAGCTCATAACATAGTGGAAGGTCATATAATATTACCTCCATGAAGAGTTGCTAATCGTCTAAATACTTTTATTCCTGTAGGGATAGAAATAATTATGGAAGCTGATGAGTCGACAGCTGTTCTTCTGGTAAACAAATGATGGGTCCACGAGATAAATCCTAAAAAGCCAGTGGACATAACTCATACTATTCCCAAGTAGCTGAAAGGCACTTTTTGTCCTAAATAGTATGTAATGATATGTGAGATTATAACAAACCCTGGTAGGCTATGAATACAGACTTCAGGGTGACCATAGAATCAGAATAGGTGTTGGTATAGGACTGGGTCTCCTCCTGCAGGGTCAGAGAAAGTCGTGTTGAGATTTCTATCCCTTAACAGTATGGCAATTCTGGTTGCTCGGACTGAGAGTGGTAATTATAGTAATATGGCTATAGTTGGGACAGATTAAACAAATAATGGTGTTTTGGTATTGGGATGTAACTGCTGGTTTTATATTAAAGGCTATAGTAATAAAAATAATAGCACCAAGAATTGAAGAGACACCTGCTAAATGTAAGGAGAAAATGGTTAGGTTGACAGAGCCTCCTGCGTGGGCCAGATTGCAGGCTAGAGCTGAGTATGTGCTTCCACCGGTACCAGAACCAGCTTCTACTACTGGTGATACGAGCAGGAGTAAGAATGATGGGGGAAGTAGTCAGAAGTTTATGATTTATTCAGGGAAATGCTCTGTCAGGTGCCCCAGTTATTTGTGGGACAAGTCAGTTTTCAAACCCTGCAATCATAATGGGTACAACTATAAAGAAGATTATTACAAGTGCAGGGACTGTAATGACTACGTTACAGATCTGAGCATCTCCAAGCGCTCCAGGTTAGCATAGCTCAGCCTGGATTAATAGACTTGAGGTGCTGCCTGCGACTCCAGCTCAAGCACCAAGTAGTAAATATAAAACGCCGATATCTTTGTGATTTGTTGAAGATAATCAGCAGTGTATGAACAGAGGTAAAATGACTGAGCTAGCATGCGACTGTAAATCTAAAGACAGAGATTGGCCCTCTTTTTAGCAAACCCTGTGGTGAATCAACAGATTGAATTGTAACTTCAGAGAGAAGCAACTTCAATTCAGCCGGTGATTTTCCTGCTTTTTTCTTTTTTCTTCTTTCTTGAAGGTGGGAGAAGTAGATTGAAGCCAGTTGACTAGAGGATTTACCTGTTAAATAAAAATAAGTTGGGTAGGGATGTCCCTGTAAATCTCCATGAAACAAATGTTACTCTCTGTTCTACAAGAAAGGGGAAGGTCCCAAGGCACAGCTTTCACCCTTCGAGGGCCAGGCCTGGCTGAGAGAAGGGGGTCCCTGCGCAGGAGGTCTGAGGGCTTCTCCTGGAAAAGAGGAAAGGAGTCCAAGAGAGCTGCGGACGGAGCTGGGGTGCCGCGAGGAGCATCCGGCAGGTCAGAGGTCAGAGCCCCTAAGAGAGTCCACACCCATCCCCTCTCCATCCCAGCCCTGCCTCCACCCCCCATTCTGGGACCCAGAACACAAGGTGTGGAGAGCATCATGGTCACTGTCTGGTGGATCCTCACCAGTGGGTGCTCAGCTGGTGCTCAGGGGACCCAGTGACACTCAGGGGACAGCCGACCCCGCCCTGTGCTGTGGGAGATGAGTGTCAGTGGGGAGCGCAGTGGGGAAGGCAGGCCAGGCCTCTGACTCTGCTGTCCACCTGACTCCCCCCTAGGATGTCCTCCATCCTAGGCACCTGGCTGCACCATTACACTGAACATTTCTACCCGCCCCCAGAATTTCCCTGCTTGAAGATGGCTTACACAGAGCTCAGCATGCCTGGCTCAGACCTGGAGCAGCAAACCCACCTTCTCCTGGCACAGCTGGAGCCCTTAGAGCCCCCTGAGGCAGAGGGTGATGGTGAGGGGGACTCAGGGTGGGTGATGGGGTGAGTGGGGAGGGGAAGGGGCGGAGCCACACAGAAGAGCCTCCAGAGGCTGGAACTGGGCCAGGAGCAATGAGGAGACTCAGATCACTGTTCCTCTGGACTGCAGTCTGGGAAGACTTCCTGGGGGTGGCATGTTGGAGTGAGACTTCGTAGCTTGGCAGTGAGAAGTTTCCTGTCTTTGGGAGACCTGTGGGAAAGCAGTCCTATTGATGATATTTTCTCTTCTTGGAGCTACAGCACCAGCTCCAGAACAAGCTCTTGAAATACCTCAAGACCTAGAGCCAGCAACACCTCTACTGCCCACTACAGCTCCAGAGCCAGAGCAAGCTCAAGCCACAGCTCCTATTCAAGTTCAAGGGCTAGATCATGCAAATATGGTAGCTCCAATTCCAGAGACAGAGAATGCTCATGCCGTAGCTTTCATTTAAGCTCCGAGTGATGAAAAGCACCTACAGAGGCTCCAAATGGAGATCCAGAGAAGGTACAAGAAACAGTTCTCCTTCCATAGTCAAAGGCTGAATCATCACGGAAACCTGTCGTAGCACTTGCTCTACAACCTCAGCCAGTGTCCTCAACAGCCTCAGTTCCAGAACTTAAGCCAACCTCAACCAGGGAGCTACCCCCTGGCTTTGGAGCGCCATCGTGCTTTGGAACCAGCTGTGGCCCCGGAGTGTTATCCAGCTCCAGTTCTAGATCTAGAGACCACAGCAGACCCAGTTCTTCTAGCAACTCAGGTGCTGCTCCCAGATTAGCAACAAGCACCAGCACTAGCAGTGCCTTCAGGGCCAGATGAGGAGTTGCCCCACTGCCAGCAGCAAAACTGGAGCCTTTCTTCTCCTCCCTCATAATTCCATTTTTAATGTATGTTTTAAAATTACATATACTAACTTGTTTATTCTATGATACAAATTTCACTTAAAATAAAATTTAATTCTTTCATTATTTTAAATTGTATATGTGAGTGGCCTTAAGAACATACACAATGTTACATAACCCCCTCTAACATCTATTTCAGAACATTTGCATCCTTTTTGTCACTGAATAATATTCCATTCCATGAACGCACCACACTTGGCTTTCCTTTCATCTGTTGATGGACGTCAGGATTTTTTTCACCTTTGGGCTCTTGTGAATAGTGGTGCTCTGAATACTTCTGTACAGGCATTTGAATGTCTGCGTTCACTTCTTTTTGATATTGATCTAGGAGTGGAATTTGTGCTTTGACTGAAAACTACATGTTTGTCTTTTTGAGGACCCTGCTGAAGTGTTGTATACAGTCGTTGGAACATTTGATAATCTCCTAGAATTTAGGTGTACAATTCCCACTTCTTCATCTATGTTGGAATTTTCTCTCTCCCTCTCTTCCCTCTCTCTCTCCTTGGTCCCTCACTCTAGGGAAGAAGCCTCTGAAGAGACTCTTGTGGCCTACCACTGAATGAAGCAGATCCTGACTCAGGTGAGTCCACAGCCTCAAACCCCTGGGAGACACTGGCAGAGGCCTCCAGCTCAATTATGTTCAATTCCTGGCCCACAGATAGTGTGAGATAATAAATGTTGTCATTATCTTTCTTCTTTTCCATTTGTCACCTCCCCTTTCCTGACCCCAGGCCCTATGGTCCCTTCCTCTGATGTTAGTGTGAGTGTCAGTGTATACTTGTGTAGACACACAGAGGAATCTACTCCACGTGGGTGGGGATGTTCTGGAGTCCTAGGAGCTCTAATTTCCAAATTAACCCTGTGGGAGGGGGGCAGACCTAGTCGAGGAGGTCCAAACTCTCCCTTCATCTCAAGACTCTGCCCCTGTTCAGTGCCCTGTGTTTTCCCTTAGCCTCTCTGGGCCTCAGTTTTCCATTTGTACAATGATGGGTTAAAAAAGAGCTTCCAAAGTCTGCACACAGGCTATCCAGGCTTTCACATCCCTGGGTACGGTATTTCTGGGTGACATGAGCAACCTCGGGCCTCCCTCACAGTTTGGAGGCACCCCAGTGGCTCTGTGGTCCTCTCTTGTCTTGCAGCCAGGAAGGGGTTTCAGCCTCACTTAACCTTGTGCACTGAGGGACAAGGGACAGTTTCCCAAGATGTGCTGAGGCACTGTAAGTAATAGAAGATGACATAGATGCGGACCAGGCCAAAGAATGGGATCTTCACAATATACGGGCCATCTTCACCCCTGCTCCCACCATGGTACATATGAGGAAGCTTCCCAGAGATGGGGGTTGTCATGTCAAAGTTCACAGTGTTTCAATGCAAAACTAATACTTCCCTTAATAGTAGATAGCCATAATATAGCAGAAAACCAAGAACAAAACATGCACAGACAAGAGGGAGATTTTTTTCCTTTCTCGTGAAAAAGGACTATGGACTTGGATAGTCCTTGCTGACCTTCAACTGCACAGCACTGTAGTCAGCCTCATCTGTCTTTCTTCCCATCATCATTAGCTGGTATCCAACCTTAAGGCTGTCTCTTGGCCCAAAATGGCTGCTGGAGCACCAGCCTTGACCGGCAACCATGTCTTCATTTCTGAGGCCAGAGGGGACAAAGCTGAAGGGCAAAGGAGCCCATACATCTGTCTCTGCTCTAAGCAATTCCGTAAGTTCCACATAATCCTTCCATTCACATCTGATTTGAAGTTTGGCCACTCTGAGGTACAAGAGAGGTTAGGCTTTAGAGTATTTAATCTGGTGAATTGCTGTCCTCAGTAAAACCGAGTTTCTCCTCTTAAGGAAAACTTAATGAAAACCAATTGGTGTTGACCAGTGGTGTTTTCCTACTCTAAACACCAGGATGAAGGAGAGCAAATACAGTAGTTTTCAGATGAATTGTTCATTTCCCCACCACAGACTGTCCTTGGTGTTTATTCATGCCCAGAGAAATTAGAGATGTGGTTTCTAACCAGGATATTTGAGTGGAAAAGATTCTTTTAATTCCTCGGCAGGCGATTGGGAAACATTTTGTAGCTGTTGTCTGCCTGTACATTGGAAGAAGCTCAGAGGAAATCCTGTTCTATTATTTAATGAGGTGGACATACGTGGAGGGTGGAGTCTTTGGGGGAAGCAGCATGTTCAAAAAGGTGCATCAAAATTCAGTATCTCTCAAACAGAGAAAGGATCTCTGTGATTATTGAAGTAGACCTGTTGGAAACCCACATTTTGACTCTAGGGACCCAATGATGGTGATTATTAGTAAATATAATCCACACCCAATAAAACCCCATGGTAAAACTTACTAGTGACTGAAAACTGATGGAAGGAAAATACGATTTAAAATTTTTTTGATACCCGTTATTTGACTCAGGTCATTTGACCGAGAACCAGTTAAGATCCCCTAAAGAAATCTTACAAAGGCAGACTCTGTAGTCAGTAAATTATGATTTGGACAAGAAAACGTGCCATTTATTTTTTTTAAATTGATTTCAAGTAAAACGCTTTCAGGAAATTAAAAATAAACACGGGTATGCAGACCGGGGGTCCTGAGAAGGAGCGCGAGCCTCCCTCGCTCCTCGGCTCCGGGACCGCCGCCACCGGCCGCAGGGTGAGGACGCCGGGCCGGGGCCACGAAGGCGGCCGTTCAGCGGTGGGCGTCCCGCGCGCTCGCAGCCCTCCCTCCTCGGCGCCCCTCGGGCCTCCTCGCGGCGGGGCTGTCCCCACGCGCCCGGGGGGGCTGGCCTCTGGGTCTGCGGACGCCGGACTCGACCCTGTTGCCGTGGGCTCGCGGGGCCTGGACGGGGAGGCGCCGCAGAGGAGCCCGAAGACGGGGCTGCGGGGCGGGCGTCTCGGGCACGTTGGGTCCAGAGGGGTGCAGGGACCTCTGCGCTCGGGATGCGCGCGGGTGATGGGCGCGTGCACAGCTCGGGGATCTTGGACCCCCGGCCGCCAGGAGCGGTGTTCAGACGGGGGCCTCTGTGCCCTTTCCTGAAGCCCTCAGGAGAGTCAGCTCCAAAAGGCTGAAGCTTTGCTTTCAGCGTTTTCACCCTTGATTAACTGAATGACGCGTAACTGACTCGCAGAGCGCTCTCTGAATGGTAACGTGTGACATAGTAACATCTAACCAAAGTTAGAAATAAGGAAATTCTGGACTTTTTATGTTTTTGCTTATGTAGGGCTTTTTGAACGGTTTATGTTTTTCTTGTTTGTGGAACTCTGTTCCAGCAACAGGCCATCTTTTCGCGAGGCAGTGTTCCTCTAAGTTAAATGATCATTTAAAAATTCGTTTCTGAGCAATTATCATAGACTCTCAAATATTTGCACATTCTAGTTACTGAGGTGCTAGGTTGTTTTTTGTTTTGGGTTTTTTTGTGTGTTAAATTTTGCATGAGAAAGGGAAGACTTAGGAATCAGGATAAGTGTTTATTTCATGACACTGTTCTATGCACTATTGCAGTTTTGTATTTATTTATTTATTTAATTTATTATCTAATTTATGTTTTTGGCTGTGTTGGGTCTTAGTTGCGGCCCGCGGGATCTTCGTTGAGATGTGCGGGCTCTTCGTTGCGGTGCACGAGCTTCCCTCTAGTTGTGGCGTGCGTGTTTTCTCTCTCTAGTTGTGGCGCACAGGCTCCAGGGCGCGTGGGCTCTGTAGTTTGCAGCACGTGGGCTCTCTAGTTGAGGCTCAAGAGCTCAGTAGTTGTGGCGCGTGGGCTTAGTTGCCCCACGGCATGTGGGATCTTAGTTCCCCGACCAGGGATCAACCGCGCGTCCCCTGCATTGGAAGGTGGATTCTTTACCACTGGGCCACAGGGGAAGTCCCAAACTATTGCAGTTTCGAATGTCTAATTGCAGGTGAATCTCAGATTGTCTCCAGCAGTGCATATTTTGTTTGAGAATTTGTTTTTTGTTCTGTGGGTTTTTATGTATTTTTTGTTGATACCAAACAGCCTGGTTATCAGGCTTCAAATCATAATAGAATGTAGTCAAAACTAGTGATTGGTGCAAGGTACAATGTTTGGTAGGACAGGAGTAGGTTGTTTTCCTCTATTGAAATTTTTTCTTGAGTTAGCAAATTTTCCACACAAAACACTCAGGAATGACTTTTAAAAACACTGCAGTTAGGTCTCTGTTAATGAGGAAGCAAGGACATCATTTCATTTTGAAGACAAAGGAATATGCATTTCGAAGATGGGGATCAGGTACATAAGAGTCTCCTGACGTAGAAATGACTGTGGCCTGTATCCACCAAGAGGCAACTGTTAATGAGTATTTCCCAGGCAGCGTGGGTTTTTAATGATTGCCATCATGGTTTAGTGAAGTTTTGATAAGGGCACTTGCCAATGATTGTGTTTTATGAAACAGTACTGCCTGTGGGGACATAAGAGGGGCAGAGAAGCATTAATTAGGCATCGCCCACAGCAAAGATGAGGCAAAAAGAGCAAAAGAGAGCAAGTGAGAGAAAGAGAAGAGAGACTGAGACAGAGACTGAGAGGGAGAAAAACAGAGATGGGCAAAGGCAGGTGGACAGAGAGAATCAGAGACAGACAAAAAGATGGACAAAGAAACTGTCAGGGTTGAACGGGAGAGGAAGATGGAGAGAGAGGGTGTGTTAGCGAGCTCATTCTGGCTTTGGGAAAGCAAGCATTGTCTCCTCAATCACGGATCTTTACTTTGCTTACTAGGAAGATGACTAAAGGAGAAATGATTATTTTCATGGATTGCAGATTGTGTATTTTGTGGAATTCTGTGCTCTTATTCAGAGATAAAAGCATTATTCTTTGTATAGTCTAGAGCCACCCATCAGAGAATACCTCAAGTCTGCCCCAAACTGGTGCTTGGTAGCAGTACGGGCCCTTTGAGCTCCACCTGCTTCTCAGTGTTCCTAGGTTCTTTGGTGAGTTCTCCTGGTAGCTGGACAGCATTGCTTTAAGTGATGTTCTGAATTTTACTCGAGCTATTTTTCTTGGGACTTGGAGTGCTAAGAGGGTACTGGTTCATTCCCTAGGCAGGGATTCGGGGGGGAAATTACTAGGCAAGCACCTGGGGTAAATTTAGAGTGAACTGGGTTGGAGCGAAATGAAATTTGGCTTAAATTGGAAAGATTATGTATATATGTCTGAACACACTGCTTGCTAGTGAAATGAGAGACTGAGCCTGCTCAGCTCTGAAGGAAAGAGGGGTTTGCTCCTTCTGGCCACAGGTGTTCTCACGCAAGCAGCTGAGAGAGAACAAGTATTGGAAGTATCTGACAATCAATCCTCTTGACGATGAGTGGTCCTACAGGGGATTTCACTCTAACCATTAAGTAAATTCTGCTCACCTGAGGGCACAATAAGACTGATCACCTCGTGCTCTGAGCATCCACAGCAGTTTTTCTGCCATATGGGGAAACTGAGACAAGTGAAAGAGTGGAACAGACTCAGGGGTAACTCCTTAGGGAGCTAGACTCAGAAGTAGCACACATTTAATCCATTCACTCTGCCCTCAGAAGGTTGTTCAGACCGTATCTGAATTAGGTACCAAATTAATAATGAGAACCCATGCCTCGAAAGCCAAACAGCTCCCTTGACAGACAGCTACCCACTGAAACACAGGCTGACTTCATGTAGAATTGGAACAAAGGCAGTGCTTGCAAGCACTTAACTCTTAAATGGTCAGGATGGAGCTCTTTTGACATTCTAAAGCTGTAGAGAAAGCCGGCTTGAGAAAATATCATTTCAAAATTCTGAGCCTGAGAGAAAAAGTATTCCTAAGAGAAAGCTTGAAGTTATAACTCTTGTTGTGTCCTGAAATGTAAACACAGCCTACATCACATGAGACTACAGCCTCGGCTCAGTTAGTAGAACTTAAAACTGAAAGGGAAAGAAAAGGAGGTTTTTTAAAACTCAGGCAAGGAAACTGAAATCTCTGTCTGTGTCTGTATGGATGGATGGATGTCTTTGTGTCCAACGTAGTGAAATTTTGTCCCATATTTGCTTCTAAGAGTTTCATAATTTTAGTTCTTACCCTTATGTCTCTGACTGATTCGTGAGTTAACTTTTATAAACAGTGTTTGCCGTGTCCAGCTTCTTTCCTCTGCACGTTCATATCCTGTTCTTCCAGCACCCTTTGTGGACAAGACTGTCTTTCCTGCTTGAATGATTTTGCGACTCTTGTCAAAAGTCATTTGACCATATGTGTGAGGGTTTGTTTCTGGGCTTTGAATTCTCTTCCGTTGATCTTTAATTCTGTCTTTATGCCAGTACCACATTGTTACGATTCCTCTAATTTTGCAGTAAGATTTGAAATCAGGAAGTGTGCATCCTCCCACATTGCTTTTCTTCCTCAAAATTGTTGGCTGTTTGGGGGTCTGTTGAGTGTAAGGTGAATTTTAGGATGGGGTTTTCCATTTAGGTTGGAGTTTTGATAGGGATTGCATTGGAATTGTAAATTTCAGTGGGCAGTATTGAGGTCTTAGCAGCGATAAGTCTTCCAGTCCATGAAAATGGGATATGTGTCATTCTCTTGGCAAAGTTTGGCAGTTTTCCTTGTACAAGGCTTCAGCTCCTTGGTTAAGTTAATTACTAAGTAGTTTATTCTTTCTGATGCAGTTGTAAATAAAATTGTTTTCTTAGTTTCCTTTTCAGATTGATCATGTTAGTGTACAGAAATGCACATGATTTTTAATGTTGACTTTGTATCCTGATACTGTGCTGAATTTATTTATTAGTTTGGACATTATTTTTGTGACATCCTTGGGATTTGTACACATGAGATCATGTCGTATGTGAACAGAGATAATTTTACATTTTCCTTTCAAATCACTGGATGTCAGTGATTTATTCATTAATTGTAAAATTTATCTGTCTTTCCTAACAGCTATGGCTAAAACTACCAGTGCTATGTTGCAAAGTGGTAAAACCCAGTATTCTTACGTACTTCCTGATCTCAAAGGAAAAGTTTTCAGTCTTTCACCATTGAGTGTGATATTGATATGGGCTTTACATATATGGCTTGAATTCTGTCATGGTAATTTCCTTCAAACCTAGTTTGTTGAGTGTTTTTTTAATCATGAAAGGGTATTGAATTTTTTCAGTTACTTTTTCTGCATTAATTGAGATGATCATGGGTTTTTTTTCCCCTGTATTCCATGAATGTGGTCCATTACACCAATGTATAATATTTTCCTGGGTTGAAGCATTCTTGCATTCCAGGAAAATTCCCACTTGTTCATGGTGTATAATTCTTATTATATAGGTAGATATAAATAATTATTATATAAATAGATACATATACACTCCCAACCTCAGCTCAGACTTCCCTAACCCTGGTAGGGTGGCAGGTGATGGCCAGGACACAGCACTGAACCACAGAAGTTTTTGCCTCTGATTAGTCATGATTATTGTTATTACTGATCCATGACTGTTGTTTCACATAGTCGATGACTGTCTGACTGAGACCTGCTTCCCTCCATCGCCTGCCTCCGTCTCTCAGACTCCACTCCTTCCTTCTGGGATTCTCTCACTTGCTTAAATGCATCCTTCCTCACTCTCAGTGAGAGCCTGAGAGAGGCAAACTCTCACAGTCTGTTTAATCTGGAAATGTTCTTATTTTGCTTTTATTCTTGAGTGATAGCTTAGAATGAAAAATACACGAACTGTTTCTGTGATGTTTCATCCTTTGTGTCCTCAGAAGGAAGGGGACTCTCTCAGGCCTTTTTTTATAAGGTGTTCATTGAATTCGTGGGATGACCTAATGACCTAGTCACCTCCCAAAGGCCCCACCCCCCAATAACATCACCTTAGGGGTTAGGATTTCAGCATATGAATTTGGGGGAAACATTCAGTCTGCAGCACAGGCCTACAGTTTCCCCCCCTTAGGGTAGTGTTTTTCTGGCTCACCCAGAGCCCAGACAGTAAAGCTTCCTCAGTGAGTAGAATGTTTCTAGTCACCCTCCTGTTAGGGGCACAGTCCACCAGCAGACCTGGCTTTCTGTGTGTGTCCATCCCTATCCCTGCCTCCTCTCCCATCTAAAGGCAGTGAAACTCAGCCCCTCACCTGGTTCTGCGGACCAGTAGCAGGAACTTCACCCTGACAGCAGAAACATTGGTCCCAAAGTCGCACCTGGTTTTCCCTCCTCTCTTCACTCCCTGGGCCTTTCCTGTTCTTCCTTTTGAGCTGGGCCAGGCCATCACAGGTCTGGGTGTGTGTAGCACGTGGGTGTTTGGACTGTCTGGTCTACATCTTTCCTGGACCAGGGGCTGTCATGTCTCTAGCAGTTGCAATCTGCCTTGTTAACAATGAGAACATACATATGCTTTGAGCAGACGATAGAGTCTGGTTTTGTTTTTTATGTAGGTTTTTTTGTTAATCCTGTCTGTACGTGACAAAATAATTCTGGCTCTCCACTCTTTTTTTTTTTTTTAAGTATCCTTTAAAAAAAGGAGTTCTGGGAAGATGGCAGTGGTGGTGGAAGCATGGTCTTATGTCTTCCAGAATCCCTATATAAACACAGAGCGATAGGATATTAAAACCAAAACCTATGGAGAATTTTTACCAAATTAGGTGACAAGGTATTTGTCAGTGCACAAGTGGGAGCACAACAGCCACGAGACCTGCCCAACATCACCCTGAGTATGGGGAAAGTCGAAGGAAGCAACAGTGTAACTGGATTCCTGAGGGCCCTGGGCATGCTCTTTATAAGGAGCAGACTAGCCTGCACCAGCCCCTTTCCCCCCAGAGCCCCACGCATGTGCGGTGTAGGGGCCAACTGAGGACCCACAGGAGGGCCTTGAGCTTGTGCGGTGCAGGAGCCTGGCCAGGACTTGCAGCTGAGACTGGGAG
The DNA here is from genome assembly GCF_003031525.2 of Neophocaena asiaeorientalis asiaeorientalis. Taxonomy (NCBI): domain Eukaryota; kingdom Metazoa; phylum Chordata; class Mammalia; order Artiodactyla; family Phocoenidae; genus Neophocaena; species Neophocaena asiaeorientalis. The sequence continues at coordinate 296,603 of NW_020175058.1, forward strand.
GGACTTGGTTCACTCCACAGTTAGTGAGGCAGAGATCTGAGGTAAGGCATGAATGTCTGTGAATTCTCACACTGAACCCCCAGAGCTCCATGGGAGTGGAGCCCATAGAGAACAGCAACTGTTGGGAGTGAAATGAGCATTAAATATTTAGGATGGGAACAGTAAAGACAAAGGACAGAGAAGCTCTAACTCAGGGCTAGAACCAGGTGAGGCAAGAAAGGCACTGGCCTCAGGCACAAAATTTCAGGGACCACCAAAAAAAGTCAGAAATCAAGATAAATGAGGTTTAAAGCAATAATTTTTCAAAAAGCAAATTGTAATGCCAAGTCTTCGATGAGCAAAACATCAGATTTTTGAGTATAGACTCATTAACAGTTCTGTGCTGAGCCATACTGAGCAAAAGGAAAAATCAGTAATACTGATGCTGTCTTTATTATAGTGTTTCAGCAGAGTGTTCCAGAAGCTCTCCTTGAGGAATGTACTAAAAAGTCAGCTTCAGAAACCACAATAACTAGAGACATTGCAGTAAGAAATACTGTGTGCAGTAAATATACAGCTATTGTAGAATTAAGATCAAATGAGGGATGAAAAGAGGAGATTGTAGTACGTAATGGCTTTATGTTCTGAGAATGTAGATATGGTACAAACAATAAATGGGGGTAGAGGAGGAGGGAATTGAAATCTGTAAAAATTTTTTTACCATTTTCAGAAAGTCATAACTAGTTCTGGCATTTTTTTCCTAGGATAGAGTAGTTACCTTATTTTTTATTGAGTTACAACTGACATAATATTATGTTTCAGATATTCAACATGAAGTTTCGATATTTATAGATACTGGGAAATGATCACCACAATAAGTTTCTCTAACATCTGTCTCCGTACATAGTTAGACATTTTATTCTGTAATGAGAACTTTTAAGATCTAGTTTCTTAGCAACTTTCAAATATGCAATACAGTATTATTACTATGGTGTTGCCATTCTGTACATTACATCCCCATGACTTATTTACTTTGTAACTGGAAGTTTGTATCTTTTTACCTTAACCCATTCCACCAATCCTCAAGCTCCTTTCTCTGCAACCACCAATCTGTTCTCTATATTTATGAATGTCGGGTGTTGGAGATCTTTTTTCAATTAAAAAAAAATTATTTAATTTATTTATTTTTGGCTGCATTGGG
>NW_020175059.1:0-492 GCF_003031525.2 Neophocaena asiaeorientalis asiaeorientalis
GTTGTCGTACCCTAACTTTTCCCCTAAACCCTCCCCGTCCCGTAACCCTAATCCCTAAACCTAACCCTAACCCGAACACTTACCCGAAGCCATACACTAACCCGTCCCCCTAACCTAAACCGTACGCTAACACTAACCCGTACCCTAACACGTATGCTCACCCTAAACCGTTGTCCTACCCTAACCTGTTCCCTAAACCGTCCCCGTCCCCTAACCCAGCCCTAACCATAACCCTAAACCTAACACTTACCCGAAGCCTTACCTAACCCGGCCCCTAATCCTAACCCATACGCTAACACTAACCCATACCCTAACACGTACGCTCAACATTGTCGTACACTAACCTGTTCTCTAAACCGTCCCCATCCCCTAACCCTAACCCTAACCCTAACCCTAACCCTAAACCTAACCCTTACCCAAAGCCTTAACCTAACCCGTCCCCAAATCCTATTCCGTACGATAACAATAACCCGTACGCTAACACGGACGCTC
>NW_020175060.1:0-1032 GCF_003031525.2 Neophocaena asiaeorientalis asiaeorientalis
AGCTTTCTCTGCATCTATTGAGATGATTATATGGTTTTTCTACTTCAGTTTGTTAATGTGGTGTGTCACGTTCATTGATTTGCATATATCGAAGAATCCTTGTATCCCTGGGATAAACCCCACTTGATCATAGTGTATGATCCTTTTTTTAGTATATGTGCTGCCGAAGCGAGCACTGTGTGATCCTTTTAATGTGCTTTTGGATTCGGTTTGCTAGTATTTTATTGAGGATATTTGCATCTATATTCAATAGTGATATTGGCCTGTCGTTTTGTTTCTTTGTGACATCTTTGTCTGGTTTTGGTATCAGAGTGATGGTGACCTCGTAAATGAGTTTTGGAGTGTTCCTCTCTCTGCTATATTTTGGAAGAGTTTGAGAAGGATAGCTGTTAGCCCTTCTGTAAACGTTTGATAGAATTCAGCTGTGAAGCCATCAGGTCCTGGGCTTTTCTTTGTTGGAAGATTTTTTTTTTCTATGTGGACCTCTCACTTTTGTGGCCTCTCCCATTGTGGAGCACAGGATCCGGACACGCAGGCTCAGTGGCCATGGCTCAGGGGCCTAGCCGTTCCATGGCATGTGGGATTTTCCCGGACCGGAGCACTAATCCGTGCCCCCTGCATCAGCAGGCGGACTCTCAACCACTGCGCCACCAGGGAAGCCCTGTTGGACTATTTTTAATCACAGTTTCAATTTCAGTGCTTGTGATTGCTCTGTTCATATTTTCTATTTCTTCCTGGTTCAGCCTTGGAAGGTTGTGTATTTCTAAGAATTTGTCCATTTCTTCCAGGTTGTCCATTTTATTAGCATATATTTGCTTACAGTAATCTCTCATGATGTTCTGTATTTCTGCAGTGTCAGTTGTTACTTCTCCTTTTTCATTTCTAATTCTATTGATTTGAGTCTTCTCCTTTTTTTCTTGATAAGTCTGGCTAATGGTTTATCAATTTTGTTTATATTCTCAAAAACCAGCTATCAGTTTTATTGATCTTTATATTGTTTCCTTCATTTCTATTTCATTTATTTCTGATCTG
>NW_020175061.1:0-16510 GCF_003031525.2 Neophocaena asiaeorientalis asiaeorientalis
AATGGTTTCAGTTTTTCACCACTGAGAACGATGTTGGCTGTTGTTTTCTCATATATGGCCTTTATTATATTGAGGTAAGTTCCCACTGTGCCTACTTCATGGAGGGCTTTTATCATAAATAGGCATTGAATTTTTTCGAAAGCTTTTTCTGCATCTATTGAGATGCTCATATGGCTTTTCTCTTTCAATTTGTTGATATGGTTTATCACATAAACTAGATGAAAAGACAACCCTCAGAATGGGAGAAAATATTTGCAAATGAAGCAACTGACAAAGGATTAATCTCCAAAATTTACAAACAGCTCATGCAGCTCAATATCAAAGAAAAAAACAACCCAATCAAAAAATGGGCAGAAGACCTAAATAAACATTTCTCCAAAGACGATATACATATTGCCAACAAACACAGGAAAGTATGCTCAACATTGCTAATCATTAGAGAAATGCAAATCAAAACTACACTGAGGTATCACCTCACACCAGTCAGAATGGCCATCATCAAAAAATCTACAAACAATAAATGCTGGAGAGGGTGTGGAGACAACGGAACCCTCTTGCACTGTTCGTGGGAATGTAAATTGATACAGCCACTATGGAGAAGAGCCTAGGGGCAGAACAGGAATAAAGATGCTGACGTAGAGAATAGCCTTGAGGACACAGGGAGGGGGAAGTGTAAGATGGGACGATGTGAGAGAGTGGCATGGATATATATACACTACCAAATGCAAAATAGATAGCTAGTGGGAAGCAGTTGCATAGCACAGGGAGATCAGCTCGGTGCCTTGTGACCACCTAGAGGGGTGGGATAGGGATGGTGACAAGGAGGAGATATGGGTATATATGTGTATGTATAGCTGATTCACTTTGTTATAAAGCAGAAACTAACACAATTGTAAAGCAATTATACTCCAATAAAGACGTTAAAAATAAATACATAAATAAAAAATAGTGAAGGGAAAGACACATAAGTCAATGGAACAGAAGAGAGAACACAGAAATCAACCTACACGAATATGCCTAACTGATTTTTGACAAGACGAAAATAAGTTAAGGATGCCCTTTTCAACAAATTATGCTGGAGAAACTGGATATCTATAGGCAAAAAAAATTAATATCAACATAAACCTCACAAAAAATCTAACTCAAAATGGACCATAGAAAACTAAAAATTAAAACATAAAACTTTTAGAAAAAAATTACAGGAGGAAATCTTCAGGATTTCCTGAAGCTAGGAAAAGAGTTCTCAAACTTTATATAAAAAGCAAAAGCCATAAAATGAAAATTTGATTATTTTGAGCTCCTCAAACTTAAAAACTTTTACTCTGCATAATACCCTCTAGAGAGGATGAAAGGATAACCTACAAGCTGGGAGAGAATCTTTACAAAACACATATCTGGCAAAGGACTAATATCTATAATATATAAAGAATTCTCAAAACTCAGCAGTTTTAAACCCCACAACCTAGTTAGAAAATGAGTAAAATACAATTCACAGAAGAGGGTATACAGATGGCAAATAAGCACATGAAAAGATTTTCAACATCATTAGCCATTGGTGAAATGCATGATGAGATATCATGCCTAACTTACCAGAATGGCTAAAATAAGAAATAGTGATAACACTAAATGCTGTCAAAGATATGCAGAAACTGAGTTACTCATACATTTCTGGTGGGAATTACATCCACTCTGGAAAAGAGTAAGGCAGTTTCTTACAAAACTAAAAATGCACTGACTATATTCCCAACATTCTTGGGCACTTATCTCAGAGACATGAAAACTTATGTCCACAATAAAAACCTGTACATGGATGTTCATAGCACTTTTATTTATAAGGAACAAAAATTAAAAACAGCTCAGATGTCCTTCAATCAGGTAAATGGTTAAACTAACAGTACTACCTCCATACCATGGCTAACTATTTGAAAATAAAAAAAAAATCAAACTATCAATATATGGACTTCCTTCATGGTGCAGTAGTTAAGAATCTGCCTGCCAATGCAGGGGACACAGATTCGATCCCTGGTCTGGGAAGATCCCACATGTCGCAGAACAACTAAGCCAGTGTGCCACAACTACTGAACCCGCATGCCACACTACTGAGCCCACGCACCTAGAGCCCGTGCTCCACAACAAGAGAAGCCACCACAATAAGAAGTCTGTGTACCGCAATGAAGAGTAGCCCCCACTACCCGCAACTAGAGAAAGCCTACACACAGCAACAAAGATCCAATGCAGCCAAAAATGAATAAATAAATAAATAAATATATTTTTTAAAAAAACTATCGATACACACAACAACTTTGATGGATCACAGGAGGATTATGCTGACTGAAAAAAGTTTATCTGAAAAATTCACATACTGCATTATTCCATTTACATAACATTCTGAAATAAAATTATAGTTACGAAAAACAAATTACTGGTTGTCAGGGATTAGAAAAAGGGGGGGAGGATGTCACTGTGGCTATAAAAGGGTAGTTTGCGATGGAACTTCTATATCTTAATTGGGTTGGTGGTCACATGAAGTTAAACATGTGATAAAATCTCATAGAACTAAATACACACACATAAGTGTATGTAAAATTGGTGAAATCTGAATAACATCAATGGAATATTATCAATGTCAATTTCCTGAGTGTAATATTGTACTATAGTTATGCAAAATATTACCTTTGGGGGAAAGTGGGTAAAGGGTACATTTGACTCTACAATGATCTCAAAATAAAAGTTTTTACAAAATCAGTGAAACTTGATGAATGGGTGTGAATTTCAGGCTACCGCCAACAGAGATAGAAACTACAAGCTGAAGAAAAGGAAGAACGTTTGGTGTGGTAAATGAGTTTGGTTTGGGTATATTTTTCCTGAAGTGTCCATATTAGCACTCTTCACTTACCTTCCAATATTTAAACTCTTTTTTTTTAACATCTTTATTGGAGTATAATTGCTTTACAATGGTGTGTTAGTTTCTGCTTTACAACAAAGTGAATCAGCCATAAATATACACATGTTCCCATACCTCCTCCCTCTTGCGTCTCCCTCCCTCCCACCTTCCACATCTCACCCCTCCAGGCGGTCACAAAGCACCGAGCGGATCTCCCTGTGCTATGCGGCTGCTTCCCACTAGCTACCTTACGTTTGGTAGTGTATATATGTTCATGCCTCTCTCTCGCTCTGTCACAGCTCACCCTTCCCCCTCCCCATATCCTCAAGTCCGTTCTCCAGTAGGTCTGTGTCTTTACTCCTGTCTTACCCCTAGGTTCTTCATGACATTTTTTTCTTAAATTCCATATATATGTGTTAGCATACGGTATTTGTCTTTCTCTTTCTGACTTCACTCTATATGACAGACTCTAGGTCTATCCACCTCATTACAAATAGCTCAATTTCGTTTCTTTTTATGGCTGAGTAATATTCCATTGTACATATGTGCCACGTTTTCTTTACCCATTCATCCAATGATGGACAATTAGGTTGTTTCCATTTCTGGGCTATTGTAAATAGAGCTACAATGAACATTTTGGTACATGACTCTTTTTGGATTTTGGTTTTCTCAGGGTATATGCCCAGTAGTGGGATTGCTGGGTCATATGGTAGTTCTATTTGTAGTTTTTTAAGGAACCTCCATACTGTTCTCCATAGTGGCTGAACCAATTCACATTCCCACCAGCAGTGCAAGAGTGTTCCCTTTTCTCCAAGATCAGCTGTTAACCTTATGGGGATTCCCTTGTGTGTTATTTGTTGTTTTTCCCTTGCTGCTTTTAATATGCTTTCTTTGTATTTAATTTTTGACATTTTGATTAATATGTGTCTTGGCATATTTCTCCTTGGATTTATCCTGTATGGGACTCTCTGTGCTTCCTGGATTTGATTAACTATTTCCTTCCCCATAATAGGGAAGTTTTCCACTATAATCTTTTCAAATATTTTCTCAGTCCCTTTCTTTTTCTCTTCTTCTTCTGGGACCCCTATAAGTCGAATGTTGGTGCGTTTAATGTTGTCCCAGAGGTCTCTGAGACTGTCCTAAGTTCTTTTCATTCTTTTTTCTTTATTCTGCTCTGCAGTAGTTATTTCCACTATTTTATCTTTCAGGTCACCTATCCATCCTTCTGTCTCAGTTATTCTGCTATTGATCCCATCTAGAGTCTTTTTCATCTCAATTATTGTGTTGTTCATCATTTGTTTCAACTTTAGTTCTTCTAGGTCCTTGTTAAATATTTCTTGCATTTTGTCTATTCTATTTCCAAGATTCTAGATCCTCTTTACTATTATTATTCAGAATTCTTTTTCAGGTAGACTGCCTATTTCCTCCTCATTTGTTAGGTCTGGTGGGCTTTTATCTTGTTCCTTCATCTGCTGTGTGTCTTTCTGTCTTCTCATTTTGCTTATCTTACTGTGTTTGGTGTCTCCTTTTTGCAGGCTGCAGGTTTGTAGTTCCCGTCGTTTTTGATGTCTGTCCCCAGCGCCTAAGGTTGGTTCAGTGGGTTGTGTATGCTTCCTGGTTGAGGGGACTAGTGTCTATGTTCTGGTGGATGAGACTGGATCTTGTCTTTCTGGTCGGCAGTTCCACGTCTGGTGGTGCGTTTTGGGGTGTCTGTAGACTTACTATGATTTTAGGCAGCCTCTATGCTAATGGGTGGGGTTGTGTTCCTGTCTTGCTAGTTGTTTGGCATAGGTTTTCCAGCACTGTCTCTTGCTGGTCTTTGAGTGAAGGTGGGTGCTGGTGTTGAGATGGAGATCTCTGGGAGGTTTTCGCCATTTGATATTATGTGGAGCTGGGAGGTCTCTTGTTGACCAGTGTCCTGTAGTTGGCTCTCCCACCTCAGAGGCACAGCACTGACTCCTGGCTGCAGCACCAAGAGCCTTTCATCCACACGGCACAGAATAAAAGGGAGAAAAAGTAGACTGAAAGAATTAGTAGAAGTAGGAAGAAAGAAAGTAAGAAAGAAAGGAAGGAAGGAAGGAAGAAAGAAAGAAAAGAAGAAAAGCAGGAAAGAAGGAAAGAAAGGAGGGAGCAAGGGAGGAAGGAAGGAAGGGAGGAGGGGAGGAAGGAGAAAAGAAAGAAAGAAAGAAGATACAGTAAAATAAAGTAAAATATAATAAAGTTTTTAAATTAAAAAATAATTATTAAGAAAAAAATACGGACGGATAGAACCTTAGGACAAATGGTGGAAGCAAAGCTATACAGAAAAAATCTCACACAGAAGCATACACATACACACTCACAAAAAGAGGAAAAGGGGAAAAAATCATAAATCTTGCTCTCAAAGTCCACCTCCTCAATTTGGGATGATTCGTTGTCTAAAGGAGGGAAGGAAGGAAGAAAGGAAGAAAGGAAGGAAGGAAAGAAAGAAAGAAAGAAAGAAGATAAAGTAAAATAAAGTGATTAAAATTAAGATTAATTATTAAGAAAAAAATATTTTTTAAAAAAATGGACGGATAGAACCCTAGGACAAATGGTGGAAGCAAAGCTATACAGACAAAATCTCACACAGAAGCATACACATACACATTCACAAAATGAGGAAAAGGGGAAATACTCAGGCCCGGGGGAGGGAGGGGCACGGAGTGCCGGGCGAGGCTGCGGCAGCAGAGGCCGGCATGATGTTGAACCAGCCTGAGGCCTGCCGTGCGTTCTCCCGGGGAAGTTGTCCCTGGATCCTGGAAACCTGGCAGTGGCGGGCTGCACAGGCTCCCTGGAGGGGAGGTGTGGATAGTGCCCTGTGCTCCCCCACTGGCCCCTTGGTGGCGGCAGCAGCAGCCTTAGCGTCTCCCGCCCGCCTCTGGGGTCTGCGCTTTTAGCCGCGGCTTGCGCTCGTCTCTGGAGCTCCTTTAAGCAGCCCTCTTAATCCCCTCTCCTCACGCACCAGGAAACAAAGAGGGAAGAAAAAGTCTCTTGCCTCTTCGGCAGGTCCAGACTTTTCCCAGGACTCCCTCCTGGCCAGCCGTGGCACAGTAACCCCCTGCAGGCTGTGTTCACACCGCCTACCCCAGTCCTCTCCCTACACTCTGACCGAAGCCCGAGCCTCAGCTTGCAGCCCCGCCCGCCCTGGCGGGTGAGCAGACAAGCCTCTCGGGCTGGTGAGCGCCGGTCGGCACCGATCCTCTGTGAGGGCATCTCTCCGCTTTGCTCCCCACACCTCTGTTGCTGTGCTCTCCCCCACGGCTCTGAAGCTCCCCCCTCCACCTCCCGCAGTCTCTGCCCGTGAAGGGGCTTCCTACTGTGTGGAAACCTTTCCTCCTTCACAGCTCCCTCCCACTGGTGCAGGTCCCATCCCTATTCTTTTGTCTCTGTTTTTTCTTTTTTTCTTTTGCCCTACCCAGGTATGTGGGGAGTTTCTTGCCTTTTGGGAGGTCTGAGGTCTTCTGCCAGCATTCAGTAGGTGTTCTGTAGGAGTTGCTCCATGTGTAGATGTATTTCTGGTGTATCTGTGGGGAGGAAGGTGATCTCCGCATCTTACTCTTCCGCCATCTTCCCCTCCGCCTCGCGGAAACTACATATTTAGACTCTTTACTTTCCTAAATTTGCAACCTACAGATTTCTGCGTGTATGTCAGCATCTTAGAACTATATTGTTTCACATTGCAGTATATAAATGTATCAAATCAATGTGCTATGCGCCTTAAACTTACACAATGTTACATGTAAATTATATCTCAATTTTTTTAAAATCCATATTGTTAGAATTTGAGTTTAAGAAAATTTATTTTGTTTTTATGCAACAAAATGGATTACACACATAAACAAGGTAATAATGAATCTCTAACAGAGTATACTTTTTCAGGCTGTAAATATAGTTGGAGTTGGAATGTTTGGAGGAACTGGCATAGTAACCACACCAGCAACTGTACCAGCAGTAGTAACAGTGCTATAAGAAGTCGAAAACAAAATTTCTGCCAAGTTGGCATCATCTTGCATTGCTATTCAATGGGCAGAAACAGATTGCCATGGCTCTGCAATCACTGCATATAACATTGAATATGGAGACAGAAAAATTTTGACTGTTGATAGAGTAACAGAGTGTCTTCTGAAAAATCTACAGCCTGATGCCACATACAAGTAAGTCGCTTATATCTTACTTTAGGTAGATGGAAATGTTTTTTGAGACTTTTGAGCAATTCTACAATACATTTGTATGTTTTATATAACCTACATAATATTTTCTTTGAAATAGACTTCTATTGTTTTAGAAAACTTTGGCATTACTAAGAGCCAGCTTCTTCTCCTCATCAAGAATTGTCAATAGTGATTATCCAAATTCAAGATTTTTGTCTCAGAAATTTGTCTCCAATAAGTAGTATAATATGATGGTTAATATCCGACATAGAGTTACTAGGGGGTTAGCTTAAATGTAGAAATGTATGTTCTTTTCTAAATCTAAATTAATACAGTTTATTTTTTTTTCTTCTCATCACTAGAATCAAAATTCAAGCTATCAATCATTATGGAATAAGCCCTTTTAGCCAATTAATAAGAACAGAAACCAAGCCAGTACCACCTGAGCCTCCACAACTTGACTGTGTGGTCTATGGGCACCAGAGCCTCAAACTGAAATGGGGTAGCACTTCAAGCAAAGGGTTACTTTCCAACCTTATAAGCTACAATTTATTAATGGGAGATCGATCTGGCAGGTAAACTATTTTTACTATTTAGCATGTATTATAATAAAAAAATTTCAAATTTTCCTATCTTAATCCTATAATCCAACGTGGTTTCAATTAAATAATAAATGTGAAAGCAGCCCATTAACATGCTAGATATACTTTCATAAATTCCTACTGATAATTAAGCTCTCTATTTTTGCCTCTTCCAAAACACTTCTTCCTTTATACAAGATAAATTAATACTATGGAATATAGAGTTACCAAAGAAATACAAAAACCTGCACCTTCACATTGTGATATTTACAACCTGATTATTTTTCTTTTGTGTTTTACCTTTATGGCTTCAAGTTGATTTATTTAGGGGATATTGTGGTTTTAAAACCAGTTTTAAGTCAGTTATATAGAGTTATTTGTATCTGTAGGACTGTTGATTAATAATATTGTTCCCTCCATCTCTATTCCCACTTCCAGATTTTCTATCATTTACCATGGACTTTGTCAGACTCACAAGGTACAAAGATTGAGTGAATATATGCAATACAAATTTAAAATCCAGGCATGTAACAAAGCTGGTGAGGGGCTGCTGTCTGGTATCTATACTTTCACTACAACCAAAACCCCACCAGCCACACTTAAAGGTAAGTGTTATAAGCCATGATAATGAAGGTTACATTAATTTAGTTCCAGTAACTCATATGTAAAATTCCACAGTAAGGTTTATTTTAAATATTCAACAACAGAATACCAAAAGTACTTAATTATGGATACAAAGGGAAAGGTAGAATTTAATGATACTCCCAGAATCATAATTTTTTATATTTTAATTTTATTGGCATATAGTTGATTTACAATGTTGTGTTAGTTTCAGGTGTACAGCAAAGTGATTCAGTTATATATACATATATCCACTCTTTTTTACAACCTTTTCTCATATAGGCTATCACAGAATATTGAGTAGAGTTCCCTGTGCTATACTGTATGTCCTTGTTGGTTAAATCTCTTATGTATGGTAGTGTGTGTGTGTGTTCATATCAAGCTCCTGATTTATCCCTTCCCCCCACGTTTCCCCTTTGGTATCCATAAGTTTGTTTTCAATATCTGTAAGTCTGTTTCTGTTTTGTAAATAAGTTCATTTGTATCTTTTTAAAATTAGATTCCACATATGAGTAATATCTTATATTTGTCTTTCTCTGTCTGAATTACTTCACTTAGTATGATAATCTCTAGGTCCATCCATGTTGCTACAAATGGCATTATTTCATACTTTTTTATGGCTGAGTACTATTACATTGTATATGTGTACCACATCTTCTTTATCCATTCCTCTGTTGATGGAAATTTAGGTTGCTTCCATGTCTTGGCTATTGTAAATAGTGCTGTAATGAACATTGGGGTGCATGTATCTTTTTGGATTATGGTTGTCTCTGGATATATGCCCAGTAGTGGGATTGCAGGATCATATGGTAGCTCTATTTTTAGTTTTTACCAATTACATTCCCCCCAACAGTGTAGGAGGGTCCCCTTTTCTCCACACCATCTCCAGCATTGTTTGTAGACTTGTTGATGATGGCCATTCTGACTGGTGTGAGGTGATACCTCATTGTAGTTTTGATTTGCATTTCTCTGATAATTAGTGATGTTGAGCACCCTTTCATGTGCTTTTTAGCCATCTGTATGTCTTCTTTGGAGAAATGTCTATTTAGATCTTCTGCTCATTTTTTTGATCGGGTTGTATTTTTTGATTGGGTTGTATTTTTTGATATTGAGCTGCATGAGCTGTTTGTATATTTTGGAGATTAATCCCTTGTTGGTAGCTTCATTTGCAAATATTTTCTCCCATTCTGTGTGTTGTCTTTTCACTTTGTTTATGGTTTCCTTGCTGTGCAAAAGTTTTTAAGTTTAATTAGGTCCCATTTGTTTATTTTTGCATTTATTTTCATTACTCTAGGAGGTGGATCAAAAAGGATCTTGCTGCAATTTATGTCAGAGAGTGTTCTGCCTATGTTTTCCTCTAAGAGTTTTATAGTGTCCAGTCTTATTTAGGTCTTTAATCCATTTTGAGTTTATTTTTGTGCATGGTATTAGAGAATGTTCTACTTTCATTCTTTTACATGTAGCTTCCCAGGTGCTCAATACCACTTATTGCAGAGACTTTTTCTCCATTATATACTCTTGCTTCCTTTGTCATAGATTAGGTGACTATAGGTGCGTGGGTTTATCTCTGGACTTTCTATCCTCTTCCATTGATCTATATTTGTTTTTGTGCCAGTACCATACTCTTTTGATTACTGTACCTTTGTTTTATAGTCTGAATTCAGGGAGACTGATTCCTCCAGCTCCATTTTTCTTTCTCAAGATTGATTTGGCTATTCGGGGTCTTTTGTGTTTCCATACAAATTGTAAAATTTTTGTTCTAATTCTGTGAAAAATGCTATTGGTAATTTGATATTGGCATTGAATCTGTAGATTACTTTGGGTATTATAGTCATTTTTACAATATTGATTCTTCCAATCCAAGAGTATGGTATATCTCTCCATCTGTTTGTGTCATCTTTGATTTCTTTCATCGGTATCTTATAGTTTTCGGAGTATAGGTCTTTTGTCTCCTAAGTAGGTTTACTCCTAGGTATATTATTCTTTCTGATGTGATAGTAAATAGGATTGTTTCCTTAATTTCTCTTTCTGATCTTTCATCGTTTGTGTATAGAATGCAAGAGACTTCTGTGTATTAATTTTGTATCCTGCAGCCTTACCAAATTCATTGATGATCTCTAGTAGTTTTCTGGGAGAGTCTTTAGTATTTTCGATATATAGTATCATGTCATCAGCAAACAGTGACAGTTTTACTTCTTCAGAATCATAATATTTTAAAATATTTTGAGATCAACTAATCCAGCCAATCACACTATAACCACTGCCATTTTTAAGAATAAGAAGCTAAGTCCCCAAAATGATAAGTAACTTAGCTAAAGGACACTGTGAACCAGTAGCAGAGCCAAGATTAGAATTGTAGGCGCCTAATTCCCATTGAGGTTCCCCTTCCACTTTGTCATGCTATCCGTTCTTTGCTATATCCATATTTTCCCAAATGGACTAGTACACAAAGTTCATCAACTAATAAACATGATTACACTGATTAAACCTGAATAAACACTACATAAATTTAGTATTAAGTACATATTTTGTACAAATTTTTAATTTCATATTTGGTAATTAGTACATAGTTGATCATTTATAAAACTCTGAGTTTACTCTCCTTATAGGAACATTAAAATAAAGTGCTGTGTATAATACATAATGAGGCCAATGTACAGTCAGGAAAGCTCAAGCTTTGAGGCTTTTTTCCTTCCCAGTTGTGAAGTTCAGTTTTTCTAATCCATACGTACATGAGTCCATGCACTGTTATGAAATGGTTTTCAGTGTAAAGCTAACTGGAAAATATTGCAAGTAAACATGATTTAGACCACAGTAATACCTTGCTCTCTTCCTACATATTTAAGCCCCACTTTCCTGAAATGTAGAGAGATTAATAACATGAAATAAAGATCCTGCCCTTCTTTCCTCACTCAGTTGCTCTGATCTTAAAATAAAATTATTAATGTACGTGAAAATTCGTCCAAATGTATGATGCACCATATAAATACAATGCAAGAGATTATACCAGTAGGGATTCAACCATAGTAATAAAAGTTGTAATAAGATCTTATTAGAAAAATGAAATATGCATTATTAACTGATAGTTTTAAGTGCTTTAAGTTTTTATTGCAAACATTAAGATGCCTGGTGGTACAGCAAAAGTCTTTACAATGAGAATTATAAATATATATTGTTTAGATTAAGCCTACATGTGTTGTCTTTTAATGACCATAGAAAATTGTATGAGAGATTTCAATGTTCTCAAGATATCTAGGAAATGTGCAACCCTTTAAACTGAAATTCTTTTTTCCTAGCACCTAAATTACATCAGGTGAATAGCAATACTTGTGAGGTCAAATGGGAGTCTTTAGAGCCAATAAAAGGAGATTCCATAGTTTACAGTCTTCAACTCATCAGTGAAAAAGGAACTGACCTGGTAAATTCTTGTAAATTTAGTCTTTGTAATTTATAGTTTTATATTGTGCTGGGGACTGAGCTCTTATCAAAGAGTTCAATATTATTTTATGATGTTTAAAGTAACTAAATCTTATCCAAAAGTCCTATCTGGTCCTAAAGTTTTATGTGCATAATACTTATTTGGGGACAATTCACTTATTTATTTAACTTATTACTATTGGATGTAGTATTTTTAGGTTCCACTGACCACATGTACAACTCATTCCAAACCAAATGGAATTAAAGTTTAACAGTTACAAGTCTTTGTTATTTCTTACACTGAAGAAAATTACCTAAACAGTACTGGGTCCTCAGGATATTAGAGACTGTAACAGTAAACTTTTATTTTTGTTGTGAACATATTTATGCAATGAATGGATTAATTGGTACTTCCTGTTGTCAAAAAACATACCATATTATTTTTTTGATAAGAAAATGTAATTTTAATTTTGACTCTTTTTCATTTAGATCTACAAAGGACCGAACACTTCATTCTCCTTTTCCAACTTTCTCACAAATTCACATTACCGCTTCAAAGTCTGCGCTGGATGCCAATATCAGAATTCTGCTGGGATACAAGAGCTCTGGGGACAATATAGCCCCAGTGCTCTTTTCTCAACCTATAAGCAACATCCAGGGCCTGGCAAAGGCAGTGGAGGAAAGGAAGGAAGCAACCCTAGTGAAGAGAAAAATGAAAAACCCAAGGTAGAGATGAGTGATTATACCTTTGTTCTGATCCTTGAGATAGGATTTGCACTAGTTGCCTTTCTATGTGCTGTTGCAATTCAATACTTCCTAATCAACTAATCTACTTTTATGCATTTTTAACTTTTTAGGAAGTTCTAAAACAAATTACATCAAATATAGAAATTGCTAGATGCAGCTCAATTCTTAAAAGTAAATCTTATTGGGTAGAAATCCCTACAAACATTTACCTGACATCAAAAGAACTGTCTTGCCTTCAAGAAATTCATTGTGACAGTAGAAGAGATTAGAAAATAGGTATATTTTAAATTTGAGAATTTTAGCAACACTCCCACTATTATGTAAAACTATCTAAAACCTCTCATGAAAACTATTCCCTGCCTTCATTTTTCAAATGAGTATTTTGCAAAGTTTTAAGAACTATGGGAGGATAACAGCATTTTGGAATTTCATTCAGGACAAAGTAGTAAAAATTACCACTACACGTCTACACGTCAACTTACATGAAATAATAAAAAAGTATCTACCAACCTTATGAACTGTAATTTTTTCAGGGTAACATATTCAGCTGTTTGACTTGTACCCTGATAAATACTTTGATAGTGGGGAAATAGTAACTTACAGCACTTTGGGAGTAGAAGTAGGGAAGTAGGAAGCCATTTTATACCATTCTAAACTCTTTAAAATACACCCAGTGTTGGTTACTCTCTAATTGGAATAATTAAACATTACACATATGATTATTCATATTTTACATGGAATATTAAAATGATTTGTTCTCAAAATTGATGTGTTTACATCCATTTATAGTTACAAGTGAAGCATCTCTCTCTACTCTCACAATTTCTCTCTCAGGAGCTGTTTCAGCAATCTTGCAAAGGAGATGTTACCCATCCAAAGACTTTTTCTTACCTTTATTGAAAATGTTTAAATATTATCTCTAGGGACTTCCCTGGTGGTGCAATGGTTAAGACTCCATGTTCCCAATGCAAGGGGCCCGGGTTTGATCCCTGGCCAGGGGACTAGAGCCCACATGCATGCCGCAGCTAAGAGTTCACATGCCACAAATAAGGAGCCTGTGTGCTGCAACTAAGGAGCCCACATTCCGCAATTAAGGAGCCCTTGTGCCACAACTAAGGAGCAGGTGAGCCACAACTAAGAAGCCCACCTGTCACAACTAAGACCCAGTGCAACCAAATAAATAAATATTTTTTAAAGAAGGCTATTATTAATAAATAAATAAATATTATTTCTATTTCAGAGTTTGCTCTTTGTGTTTCAAAAATGAAAATCATAAATTTGAGACCAAAGTGTCAATTTTCATGTGGGCTAATTTTGGTGTATGCAACGACATTACCTTTCATTGTGTATTGCACTGATACGTGGTATGTTACAGAATATTTACTTTGTTGGTTGCTGTTCAATTTAGAGCTTGACATGTGGTTTAAATATGCAAAGCATAAAACAGTTGTCTTCAAAAGTAAATTGTGGTACAATATTAATTCACATTCTACAAAGGATATTCCCTTCATATTTGAATTTTAATTAGAGAATACTAAAACTGAAAATTTTAATGTAATAAGTTGTTAAATATCGACATTTTTACCACACAAATATTTTAAAACCTGTTTAAAATATATATCTTATCACTTTTTCTTTGCCTACAAGCAAACATTTCATTAAAATTTTACCAAGCAGAAAACATTTTAAAGATGTATTAAAAATCTTACCTCTTTAGTAGTTTGCTTTCAAAGGAAAATGGAAAATTAAATTTAAAATATCTTTTGAGATTGATAATTAGACTGAATACATTTTAATCTGCTAATAGTAAATGTTTTGCAACTTGTATATTTCATATATCTACATTCATCAAACTAATGTAGAACCTATAATTTACACTTATTAAAGTATAACTATCATAAGAAACATTTTTAAATACCAATAAAAATAACAAGAATTATTCACCTGCTATTTTTGAAATGGGATTTGTGCAAGTTTATTTATTTGGAATAATTAACTCTTTGATATTACATGTTTATCTCCTCCCAAAGAAACTAGAAAAATTAAAACCAGTTCAAGATGTCTTTAATTGACTAAGACTTTATTTTATGAATCTTGTTTCTGACTTCTTTCTAATTCTAGGGCACTGTATATTTGATGTGGTGAACTGAGTATCAGAAGACTAAGGTTCTAGTCCCATCTCTGCTACTAACAAATTGTGTGATCTTAAGAAAATCCTTTCCCCTCTGTAGGCATCAATTGTGTAAAATAATAATAAATAAATCTTACAAGATAGATGATCTCTAAAGTTCTTTTCACATCTAAGAGTCTCTCCTGATACATCAACTACAATTCAGGCATACTAAACTCAGGCAGATTAAATCCATAATTCCACACAGAGGTAGGCAAAGAGCAATCAGGCACTGGTGTGAAGAGCAGGAGACACCTACTAGGTACCATCTTGGGTCAACTCATTGGAGTCCCTATTCTTTCATGGACCCCAGATTTGCCTTGCCTATTTCCTTCTTCTTTCTTCTATAACACTGGAAAACCGAAAAATCTCCATAACATCTCAGCTACTTTCTTATCCATGCAGCAAGCCTATAACTGCTTCTTGATCGTGTAAGAACTATTTACTGCTCACTACATGAAAAAATAGTAGTGTGAACAGATCCTGTCAGGGAATGACTTTCTTCTGAAAACACATAATCACCCAAGATTTGAGCAAAGAAAAGATCATGAAAAGTAATTCTTTGTAGAAATAAGATAATGTCAACAACCAACTCAGATAAACGTATTTTCATCCCCCTTGCGGGGTTCCCATATTGACACACATTTGTCCCACAGATATGCACTGCTTCCCCTTTAATATATGTGCCAACTTTATATTAAAACCCCCTTTCTGGGTTAACTATAAACAGGCACAACAGGTCTTACTGGGGTGATGGAAATGTTCCAAAATTGGATTGAGGTGATAGTTGCATAACTTGGTAAGTTTATTAAAAATCATTGAATTGGGGGGAAGAGATGGATTGGGAGTTTGGGATTAGCAGATGCAAACTATTATATATAGAATGGATAAACAACAAGGTCCTACTGTATCACACAGGAAACTATATTCAATATCCTGGGATAAACCATAATGGAAAAGAATATGAAAAAGAGTATATATATAACTGAATCACTTTGATGTACAGCAGAAACTACACAACATTGTAAATCAACTATACTTCAATAAAATAAACTTAAAAATAATATTGAACTGTATGCTTAAAATGAGTGAATTTTATGTTATGTAAATTACACCTCATAAAGTTATTTACCAACAACCTTACTACATCACCAGGCTGGCCCCCATGGCCCCAGACTCCAGGTGGGTTCCCATGGGCCCAAGCTCCTAGGCCACCTTAGTGAAGGAGGGCCCCCACTGACCCAACCTGCAGTCCAGCTCCAACAGCCCCAAGATACAGGCCAACTCTTCTGGCCCCAGGCTTGCTCCCATGGACCCTGACTCATGGGTCCAGCATGCGGTCAAGTCCCAAATACTAAGTCTCCAGGCTCATTCCCAGATGCCAGAACTACCTACATTGACTAAGTCACCAAGCCCACTCTAGTGATCCCTGGCACCTGGACAGCTGACATGAACACATGATTCAGGCCTGTCCATGTGGACCCAGGACTGCAACCTACCACCACAGACTGAGGCATCAGGAAACCCCCTTTGGACCCAAGAATCCTGACCACCTGTTGACCCAAGCACCATACTTACTTACTGGAGGATTCCTGCAGCAAGGTCATGAATGGAAACCATCAGAAGGCCCACACAGAATCTCTAAACAGACCAACTGATGAAGGGTTTTTCCTGACAGAGAAAGTCTGTAAAGACTGGAAGAGGTCCCTACTTCATCAAAGGCCACAAGATCATGAACAATCAAGAAAACATGACACCACAAAGATAAACTAATAAAGCTCCAAAAACTTACCCTAAAGAAATGGATATCTAAGAAATGTTGGACAGAGAATACAGAATAATCCGCAAAGAAATTTAGTGAACTATAAGAAAACACAGAGGGCTTCCCTGGTGGCGCAGTGGTTGAGAGTCCGCCTGC
>NW_020175061.1:16526-24610 GCF_003031525.2 Neophocaena asiaeorientalis asiaeorientalis
AAAAAAAAAAAAAAAGAAAACACAGAAAACTGAATAGAATTAGGAAAACAATGCATGAACAAAATGAGAAGTTCAACAAATAGAAGAATTCAACAGACAGCTTCAACATAGAAATCAATCAAGCAGAAGAAATAAGCAGTGAACCAAAACACAGATTATTTTAAATTATTCAGCCACAGGAGCAAAAAGAAAAAAATAATGAAAAAGAGTGAAGAAAGCCAACATGAACCATGGGAAACCATTCAGAGAAACAATTTATGCATTATTGGAGTCCAAGAAGGAGAAGAGAGGGAGAAAGGGGGGCAGAAAGCTTACTTAAATAAATAATGGTTGAGCCATTCCCAAATCTGGAGATAAATTTTGACTTCCAATTTCATGAACCTCATAGGTCCCCAAAAAGTTCCAACCCAAAAAGATCTTCTCTAAGACACGTTATAAATAAAATGTCCAAAATTAAATACAAAGAGAGAACTTTTAAAGAAACAAGAGAAAAAAATTCTACACATATAAGGAAAACACCATAAGCCTATAAGGAGATTTCTGAGCAGAAAACCTGCATACCAGGGAACAGTAGGATTTTATATTCAAAGTACTGAAAGAAGAAAACTGCTAACGAAGAATTATTTACCTGAGGCCAGGAGTGGCCCAGATGGTGGAGTAAGAATACCCTGGGCTCACCTCCTTCCATGGGCACCCCAAAATTACAACTATTTACAGAACAGTTATCTATGAGAACCAACCAGAAGCCTACCAGAAAGATCTTCTACAACTAAAGATACGAAGAAGTAGTCAAAACAAAATGATGGAAGGGAGGAGATGTTTGTATAGTCAAGACCCATATGCTCAGGTAGGTGACCCACAAATGGGAGGATAATCACAATTTCAGAGGTTCTCCACAAGGAACAAGGGGTCTGAGCTCCACATCGGGCTACCCAGCCAAGGGGTCCTGCACTGGGAAGATGAGGCACCAGAATGTTTGTCTTTGAAGGTCAGTGGTGTTTACTTTCAGGAGAGCCATAGGGCTGTGGAAAATAGACTCCACTCTTACAGGGAGCCTACAAAATATCACACACTCAGAAACTCAGAACAGAAGCAGTAATTTGAAAGGAGCACACACACGTGCTGATCTTGGAGACCTTCCAGAGAGGCAGGAGGCAATTGGGACCCACCCTCGGAACACAGATGCTGACACCAGCCATTTTGGGGAGCTCATCCCACCATAAGGACACTGGTGCTGGCAGGCACCATTTTGGAATCCTCTATCTAGCTTATTAGTGCTGGAACACCAGCCAGTTGGCACAAGTCCTGGGATGTCAAAGGCCAAGCAGCTAGCTGGTTCAGGGATACAGCCCAATTGACCAGCAAGCCAGCTGCCATTGGACCCCCGGGACCCCTAGATGCATAGAACCTGGCCACATCCACCAGTAGGCCAGCACTAGCCCCAGGAACCCTGTGGCCCTACAGCCAGCCAATGGACCTGGCACTGCATGCCACTGGGCCAGCTCTAGCCCCAGGACACAGCCTCACCATGAAGTAGGTGGGCACCAGCCCCAGGACACCCTGGGCACTGGCACCAGCTAACTGGAGGCCAACACCGAACCCAGGAGCCCCAAGCCCCACAGTCAGAGAACCCAGGACCTGGCTCCATCCTCCCAGTAGGCTAGCACTAGCCCGAAGACCAGTCCTCACCCACTAGTGGGTGGGCACCAGCCCCAGAACATCTTGGGACATGGCTCCTCCCACCAGCTTGCTGACACCAGTACAGGGAACAACACAGCCCTGCAGCCAGCCATGTCAAAGCCCTGGCCCACCCACCAGCAGGAAGGCACCACACCAGGATACCCTGGACCCTTGTCCATCCCACCAGCAGGCAGACACTAGTTCCAGGATCCCTGGCCTCACAGCCAGCCAGCCTGTCACCTGGCCCCACCCACCAGCAGGCCAGCACAAGGACCAGGACTCCCCTGGCTATGTAGCTAGTCATGCCATTACCTGGCCCCACCCAGCAGGAGCCAGAAACCTCCACACAAGGTCTGGCAACCAACCAGATGAAGAGCAAGCCAGAGGTATCAGAACACCCACTGTAGTCAACCTACAAGAGTAGGACCCGTACAGTCCTCATAGAGAGCACCACTAGAGCATAGAGCTCTGGTAACCAGAGGCAAGTGTGCTGGTGGGTCGTCATAGCACGTTTACTACATAAGGCCATTTATCCAAGATCAGGAAATGTAGCCACCCTACCAAATACATAGAAATAAAAATAGCAAATTACGCACAATGAGGCAACAAAGGAATATGTTCCAAAGGAAGAAGATAAAGCCCCAGAAGAAAAACTAAGTGCAGGGGAGACAAGCAATCTACCCAATAAAGAGTTCAAAATAATGATTAAAAAGATGCTCAGTAACCTTAGGAGAAAAATGGATGAATAGAGAGAGAAAGTAGAAGTTTCCAACAGAGTAAATCTAAAGAAGAACCAAACAGAGTAAAGAATACAGTAAGTGAAATTAAAGATATACACTAGAAGGAAACAACAGTAGATTAGATGATACACAAGAACAGACCATCAAACTGGAAAACAGAGCTCTGGAAATTAAGCTGGACAAATAGAAAAAAATTTAAAGAGGACAGTTTAAGAGACCTCTGGGACAGCATCGAGTGTACAAACATTCATATTACAAGGGGTTCCAGAAAGAGAAAGGAAGAGAGATAGAAAGGGGCAGAGAACAT
This sequence comes from Neophocaena asiaeorientalis asiaeorientalis, assembly GCF_003031525.2. NCBI lineage: Eukaryota > Metazoa > Chordata > Mammalia > Artiodactyla > Phocoenidae > Neophocaena > Neophocaena asiaeorientalis. The sequence continues at coordinate 19,254 of NW_020175061.1, forward strand.
ATTTGAAGACAATATCTGAAAACTTTTCTAACCTAGGAAAGGAAACAGACGTCCAAGTCCAGGAAGCACAGAGAAGCCAAACAGTATCACCCAAAGAGGACTACACCAAGACATTGTAATTAAAATGGCAAAAATTAAAGATACAGAGAGAATCTTAAAAGCTGCCAGGGAAAATCAACAAGTTACATACAAAGGAACCCCACAGAACTATGAGATGACTTTTCTGCAAAAACTCTGCAGGCCAAAAGGGAGTGGCATGACATATTTAAAGTGATGAAAGGGAAAAACCAACACCAAGAATACTGTACTTGGCAAAGCTATAAAACAAATTTGAAGCAAAGATCCAAAGTTTTATAGACAATAAAAAGCTAAAAGAGTTCAGCACCACAAAGCCAGCACTACAAGAAATGTTAAAGAGACATATCTAAGTGGAAAAGAAAAGGATACATCTAGAAATATGGAAAATAGAAAAGAAAAAATATCATTAGAAAAGGAATATATACAATAAAGGTAGGACACCAACCACTTATAAGGTAGTAGAATGGTTAAAAGACAAAACAGTAAAATCAACCATATCAACAATCAGTAGTTAAGGAGTACATACACACAAAAATGTAAAATATGATGTAAAAAACAGTAAATGTAGGAAAGGTTGGTGTAAAATTGCAGGGTTGTTAAAATGCATTCAAACAGAAGAGATCAACACCTTAAAAAAATCACATATATACAGGATACTATATATAAGCCCCATGGTAACCACAAACCAAAACTCAATGACAGATACATGCACACACAAAAAGGCATTCCAGGGGCTTCCCTGGTGGCGCAGTGGTTGAGAGTCACCTGCCGATTCAGGGGACATGGGTTCGTGCCCCGGTCCAGGAGGATCCCACATGCCACGGAGCAGCTGGGCCCGTGGGCCATGGCCACTGAGTCTGCGCGTCCAGAGCCTGTGCTCCGCAGCGGGAGAGGCCACAGCAGTGAGAAGCCTGCATACCGCAAAAAAAAAAAAAAAAGGTATTCCATGCAAATAAAAATGAAAAGAAAGCTGGAGTAGCAATACTTATATCAGACAAAAGAAACTTTAAAATAAAGACTATTACAAGAAACAAGAACACTACATAATGATCAAGGGATCAATCCAAGAAGAAGATATAATAATTGTAAATATACAGGGACCCAACATAGGGGCACCTCAATACATAAGGCAAATATTAACAGACATAAGAGGAGAAGTCAGTAGTAACACAATAACTGTAGGGGACTTTAATACCCCACTTACATCAATGGTCAGATCATCCAGACAGAAAATCAATAAACACAGGCCTTAAACAACATATTAGGCAGACCAAATGGACTTAATTGATATTTATAGAACACTCCATCCAAAAGCAACAGAATATACATTCTTTTCAGGTGCACATGGAACATTCTGCAGGATAGCTCACATGCTAGGCCGCAAAACAATCACTGGTTAACTTAAGAAAATTGAAATCATATCAAGCATCTTTTTCCAAACACAACATTATGAGACTGCAAATCAACTACAAGAAAAAACTGCAAAAAAACCCCAAAACACATGGAGGCTAAACAATATGCTATTTAACAGCCAATGATCACTTAAGAAATCAAAGAGGAAATCAAAAACTACCAAATAAAAAAAAAAAACATGATGATCCAAAACCTATGGGATGCAGCAAAAGTAGTTCTAAGAGGGAAGTTTATAGCAACACAATCTTACCTCACGAAAGAAGAAAAATATCAAATAAACAACCTAACCTTACACCTAAAGCAACTAGAAAAAGAAGAAGCAAAATTCAAAGTTACTAGAAGGAAAGAAATCATAAAGACCAGAGCAGAAACAAGTAGAGACTAAAAAAATAGACAAGATAATGAAACTAAAAGCTGGTTCTTGGAAAAGGTAAACAAAATGGATAAAACTTTAACCAGACTCATCAACAAAAAAAGGGAGAGGGCCCAAATCAATAAAATTAGAAATGAAAAAGGAGAAGTTACAACCAATACCACAGAAATACAAAGGATCTTAAGACTACTACAAGCAACTATACATCAATCAAATGGACAACCTAGAAGTAATGGAAAAATTCGTAGAAAGGCACAATCTCCCAACACCGAACCAAAAAGAAATAGAAAATATGACCAGACCAATTACAAGTACTGAAATTGAATCTATGATTTAAAAATTCCCAACAAACAAAAGTCCAGGACCAGATGGCTTCATAGTGAATTCTACAAAACATTTAGAGAAGAGTTAACACCTATCCTTCTGAAACTATTACAAAAAACTTCAGAGGAAGGAACACTTCCAAACCCATTCTATAAGGCCACCATCATCCTGATACCAAAACCTGACAAAGGTATCACAATAAAAGAAAATTACAGGGCAATATCACTGATGAACATAGATGCAAAAATACTCAACAAACTACTAGCAAACTGAAGCCAACAATATATTAAAAGGATCATACACCATGATCAAGTGGGATTGTCCCAGGGATGCACATCAAACAGTATGATACACCACATTAACAAATTGAAAAATAAAAACCATATGATCATCTCAGTAGATGCAGAAAAAGCTTTTCATAAAATTCAACATCCATCTATGATAAAACCTCTCCAGAAAGTGGGCATAGAGGGAACATACCTCAACATAATAAAGGCCATATAGTACAAACCCACTGCTAACATTATACTGAATGGTCAAAAGCTGAAAGCATTCCAAGACCAGGAACAAGACAAGGATTCCCACTCTCACCATTTCTATACAATATAGTTTTGGAAGTCCAAGCCACAGCAATCAGAGAAGAAAAAGAATAAAAGGAAACCAAATTGGAAAGGAAAAAGTAAAATTGTCACTGTTGGTAGATGACATGATACTATACATCAGCAGTTCCCAACGTTTTTGGCACCAGGGACCAGTTTCGAGGAAGAAAATGTTTCCACAGACGGGGGTTGGGGGATGGTTCAAGAGGTAATGCAAGCAGTGGGAAGCGATGGGGAACAGTAGATGAAGCTTCGCTCACTCGCCCACTACTCGCTGCCTGCTCTGCAGCCCAGTTCCTAACAGGCTGCAGACCAGTACCGGTCTGTGGCCTGAGGGTTGGGGACCCCTGTTATACATAGAAAATCCTAAAGACACCACCAGAAACTACTAGAGCTCGTCAATAAATTTGGTACAGTTGCAGGATACAAAATTACTACACAGAAATCTGTTGCATTTCTATACACTAATGACGAAATGGGAAATTAAAGAATCAATCACATTTACCGTCGCATCAAAAGGAATAAAATGCCTAGGAATAAATTTACCTAAGGAGGCAAAAGACCTGTATTCCTAAAACTATAAGACACTGATGAAAGAAATTAAAGATGATACAAACAGATGGAGGGATATACCATGTTCTTAGATTGGAAGAATAAATATTGTTAAAATGACCATACTACCCAAGGCAATCTACAGATTCAATGTAATCCCTATCAAATTACCAATGGCATTTTTCATGGAACTAGAACAAATCATTTTAAAATTTGTATGGAAACAAATAAGATCCAGAATAGCAAAAGTGATGTCAGGAACAAAGAACAGACCTGGTGGAATCACACTCCCTGACTTCAAACTATACTACAAAGCTACAGTCATTGAAACAGTGTGTTACTGGTACAAAAACAGACACATAGATCAATGGAACAGGATAGAAAGCCCAGAAATAAACCTACGCACTTGTGGTCAATTAATCAACAATAAAGAAGGCAAGAATATACAATGCAGAAAAGACAGTCTCTTCAATAAGTGGTACTCGGAAAACTGGACAGCTACATGTAAAAGAATGAAATTAGAACATTCTCTAACACCATATACAACAATAAAATCAAAATTGATTAAAGATCTAAATGTAAGACCGGATACTATAAAACTAGAGGAAAACATAGGCAGAACACTCCTTAACATAAATTGCAACAATATTTTTTGGATCTGTCTCCTAGAGTAATGGAAACAAAAGCAAAGATAAACAAATGGGAATGGATTAAACTTAAAAGCTTTTGCACAGCAAAAGAGACCATAAACAAAATAAAAAGACAACCTACAGAATGGAAGAAAATATTTGCAAACCATGTGACTAACAAGGGATTAATTTCCAAAATATAAAAACAGCTCATACAGCTCACTATTTAAAAAAAATGAACAAACAACCCAATCAAAAAATGGGCAGAAGACCTAAACAGACATTCCTCCAAAGAAGAAACATAGATGGCCAACAGGCACATGAAAAGATGCTCAACATCACTAATTATTAGAGAAAGGCAAATCAAAACTAAAATGAGGTATTACCTCACATCAGTCAGAATATCCATCATCAAAATGTCAACAAATAATAAATGCTAGAGAGAGTGTGAAGAAAAGGGAAGGCTTCAACACTGTTCGTGAGAATGTAAATTGGTACAGCCACTATGGAGAACAGCATGGTGGTTCCCTAAAACACTAAAAATAGAGTTACCATATGATCCAGCAATCCCCCTCCTGGGCATATATCTGGAGAAAACCATACTTTGAAAAGATACATGCACCCCAATGTTCACTGCAGCACTATTTACAATAGCCAAGACATGGAAGCAACCTAAATGTACATCAACAGATGAATGGGTAAAGATATGGTACATACATACAATGGAATATTACTCAGCCATAAAAATGAATTAAATAATGCCATTTGCAGCAACATGGATGGACCTAAAGATTATCATACTAAGTGAAGTAAGTCAGACAGAGAAAGACAAATATAAGATATCAATCATATGTGGAATCTCCCAAAAAAAAATGAACTTACTTCCAAAAGAGAAACAGACTCACAGACATAGAAAACAAACTTATGGTTACCAGAGGAGAAAGGTGGGGGGAGGGATAAATTAGGAGGTTGGAATTAACATATACACACTACTATATATAAAATAGATAATCAACAAGGACCTACTGTACAGCACAGGGAACTCTATTCAATACTCTATAATAACCTATATAGGAAAAGAATCTGAAAGAGAATATGTATATGTATAACTGAATCACTGCTGTACACCTGAAACTAACACAACATTGTAACTCAAATATACTCCAATATAAAAAATAAATAAAAATGAAAAAAAATAAATGGTAGTTTACATTTTAAAATATTCACCAATATTTACATTTTCGGTAATTTCCCTTTAAGAACTAACCAACAAAATTTACTCATCAGCAGGTATAATATATAAGCTCTTCATTTTGATAATAAGCAAGTAAGCACACATTTATTCCAAATCTTATCTTCAGTTCCAGTTTACTCACAAGATGGAAACAA
>NW_020175061.1:25127-27782 GCF_003031525.2 Neophocaena asiaeorientalis asiaeorientalis
GACCAGTACCGGTCTGTGGCCTGAGGGTTGGGGACCCCTGTTATACATAGAAAATCCTAAAGACACCACCAGAAACTACTAGAGCTCGTCAATAAATTTGGTACAGTTGCAGGATACAAAATTACTACACAGAAATCTGTTGCATTTCTATACACTAATGACGAAATGGGAAATTAAAGAATCAATCACATTTACCGTCGCATCAAAAGGAATAAAATGCCTAGGAATAAATTTACCTAAGGAGGCAAAAGACCTGTATTCCTAAAACTATAAGACACTGATGAAAGAAATTAAAGATGATACAAACAGATGGAGGGATATACCATGTTCTTAGATTGGAAGAATAAACATTGTTAAAATGACCATACTACCCAAGGCAATCTACAGATTCAATGTAATCCCTATCAAATTACCAATGGCATTTTTCATGGAACTAGAACAAATCATTTTAAAATTTGTATGGAAACAAATAAGATCCAGAATAGCAAAAGTGATGTCAGGAACAAAGAACAGACCTGGTGGAATCACACTCCCTGACTTCAAACTATACTACAAAGCTACAGTCATTGAAACAGTGTGTTACTGGTACAAAAACAGACACATAGATCAATGGAACAGGATAGAAAGCCCAGAAATAAACCTACGCACTTGTGGTCAATTAATCAACAATAAAGAAGGCAAGAATATACAATGCAGAAAAGACAGTCTCTTCAATAAGTGGTACTCGGAAAACTGGACAGCTACATGTAAAAGAATGAAATTAGAACATTCTCTAACACCATATACAACAATAAAATCAAAATTGATTAAAGATCTAAATGTAAGACCGGATACTATAAAACTAGAGGAAAACATAGGCAGAACACTCCTTAACATAAATTGCAACAATATTTTTTGGATCTGTCTCCTAGAGTAATGGAAACAAAAGCAAAGATAAACAAATGGGAATGGATTAAACTTAAAAGCTTTTGCACAGCAAAAGAGACCATAAACAAAATAAAAAGACAACCTACAGAATGGAAGAAAATATTTGCAAACCATGTGACTAACAAGGGATTAATTTCCAAAATATAAAAACAGCTCATACAGCTCACTATTTAAAAAAAATGAACAAACAACCCAATCAAAAAATGGGCAGAAGACCTAAACAGACATTCCTCCAAAGAAGAAACATAGATGGCCAACAGGCACATGAAAAGATGCTCAACATCACTAATTATTAGAGAAAGGCAAATCAAAACTAAAATGAGGTATTACCTCACATCAGTCAGAATATCCATCATCAAAATGTCAACAAATAATAAATGCTAGAGAGAGTGTGAAGAAAAGGGAAGGCTTCAACACTGTTCGTGAGAATGTAAATTGGTACAGCCACTATGGAGAACAGCATGGTGGTTCCCTAAAACACTAAAAATAGAGTTACCATATGATCCAGCAATCCCCCTCCTGGGCATATATCTGGAGAAAACCATACTTTGAAAAGATACATGCACCCCAATGTTCACTGCAGCACTATTTACAATAGCCAAGACATGGAAGCAACCTAAATGTACATCAACAGATGAATGGGTAAAGATATGGTACATACATACAATGGAATATTACTCAGCCATAAAAATGAATTAAATAATGCCATTTGCAGCAACATGGATGGACCTAAAGATTATCATACTAAGTGAAGTAAGTCAGACAGAGAAAGACAAATATAAGATATCAATCATATGTGGAATCTCCCAAAAAAAAATGAACTTACTTCCAAAAGAGAAACAGACTCACAGACATAGAAAACAAACTTATGGTTACCAGAGGAGAAAGGTGGGGGGAGGGATAAATTAGGAGGTTGGAATTAACATATACACACTACTATATATAAAATAGATAATCAACAAGGACCTACTGTACAGCACAGGGAACTCTATTCAATACTCTATAATAACCTATATAGGAAGAGATTCTGAAAAAGAATAGATATACATGTATGTATAACTAAATCACCTTACTGTACAGTTGAAACTAACACAACATTGTAAATCAAATATACTCCAATATAAAACTGTAAAACGGGGGCTTCCCTGATGGCACAGTGGTTGAGAGTCTGCCTGCCGATGCAGGGGACGCGGGTTCGTGCCCTGGTCTGGGAAGATCCCACATGCCGCGGAGTGGCTGGGCCCGTGAGCCATGGCCGCTGAAGTACAGCACAGGGAACTCTATTCAATACTCTATAATAACCTATATAGGAAGAGATTCTGAAAAAGAATAGATATACATGTATGTATAACTAAATCACCTTACTGTACAGTTGAAACTAACACAACATTGTAAATCAAATATACTCCAATATAAAACTGTAAAACGGGGGCTTCCCTGATGGCACAGTGGTATGTAAAACGTAAATAAATAAACGTTTGAAAATGGATTAAAGGCCTAAATGCAAGATTGGATACTATAAAACTCCCAGAGGAAAACATAGGCAAAACACTCTTACCATAAATCGCAGCAATGTCATTTTGAATCTGTCTCCTAGAAAATGGAAATAAAACCAAAAATAAACAAATGGGACCTGATTAAATTTAAAAGCTTTTGCACAGAAAAGGAAATCATAAGCAAAAAAAAAGAGGACCTACAGAAGGGGAGAAAATATTTGCAAACAATGCA
>NW_020175061.1:27831-71761 GCF_003031525.2 Neophocaena asiaeorientalis asiaeorientalis
ACAATCACTTTACTGTACACTTGAAACTAATGCAACATTGCAAATTAGCTATACCTCAATTTCAAAAAAGGATTGAAGGAGAGATTAAAAAGCTTCTCAAAAAGCAAAAACTGAAAGACTTCATCAATACTAAACCAACCATACAATAAGTGTTAAAGGGTCTTCTTTAAGTGAAAAAGAAAAGGTTATAACAAGAAATAGGAAATTATAGGAAGGGAAAAGTCGCATTGGTAAATGTAAATATATAGTAAAGGCTGTAGATCAACCACTTAACTAAGAGAGTATGAAGTTTAAAAGACAAAAATTGTCAAATGAACTATAACTACAATAAACAGTTAAGGGATAGACATGAAGATATAAATTATGACATTAAAAAAACAAGATATGGGAACATATGTATATGTATAACTGATTCACTTTGTTATAAAGCAGAAACTAACACACCATTGTAAAGCAATTATACTCCAATAAAGATGTAAAAAAAAAAAACGTGGAGGGTGGGGGTAAAAATGCAGAGCCTTTAGAATGTGTTTGAACACAAATAAGTATCAGTTTTAAATCAGTAGATGTAGTTATAGGTCAACATATATGAACTCTATTGTAACCACAAAGCAAAAGCCTACATTAGATATAGAAAAATTGGAGATAAAGGAACACAAACATAATACTAAAGAAAATCATCAAACCACAATGGAAGAGATCACAATGGAAAAGAAGAAGAAAAGAACAAAGAACTACAAAAACAACCAGAAAACAAAATGGAAATAAGTACATAAATATCAATAATCACTTTAACTGTCAAAGGACTAAATGCCATAATAAAAAAAAATGGTGGCTAAATGGATTAAAAGAACAAGATCCATACAGTTGCTGCCTTCAAGAGACTCACTTCAGAGTTCCAGCGGGGATAGGGGAGGACGGGGGCAATGACTCCTTCTTCTAGATGTTAGGGAATGCAGCTGGAACTGGATCCAAAGCAGGCTGTCCATAGCAACCAGGCCTGGAGGACAACGCCCAGCTGGAGGACCGGGTGCAGCACAGAAGGCTGGCCACACTGTGCATTTGGACTGGAGAATTTAACCATTTACATGTAAGCCATGTGGCTGACAGGGTCTTGGTGCTCTGGCTCGGTGTCAGGCCTGAGCCTCTGAGGTGGGATAGCCAACTTCAGGACACTGGACCACCAGAGATTTCCTGGCCCCATGTAATATCAATTGGTGAGAGCTCTCCCAGAGAACTCTGTCTCAATGCTAAGACCCACTTCCACTCAACGACTAGCAAGCTCCAGCGCTGGACACCCCATGCAAAACAACTAGTAAGAGAGGAACACAACCCCACCCATTAGCAGAGAGGCTGCCTAAAATGATAATAAGTTAACAGACACCCCAAAACACACCACCAGATGTGGTCCTGCCCACCAGAAAGACAAGATCCAGCCTCATCCACCAGAACACAGGCACTAGTCCCCTCCACCAAGAAGCCTACACAACCCACTGAACAAACCTTACCCACTGAGGGCAGACACCAAATACAGCGGGAACTACAAACCTGCAGCCTGCGAAAAGGAGACTCCAAACACAGTAAGTTAAGCAAAATGAGAAGACAGAGAAATACTCAGCAGATGAAGGAGCAAAGTAAAAACGCACCAGACCAAACAAATGAAGAGGAATTGAGAAGGCTATTTGAAAAAGGATTCAGAGTAATGATATTAAAGATGAACCAAAATCTTGGAAATAGAATAGAGAAAATACCAGAAACGTTTAACAAGAACCTAGAAGAAGTAAAGAGAAAACAGTGACAAACAGCACAATAAGTGAAATTAAAAATTCTCTAGAAGGAATCAATAGCAGAATAACTGAGGCAGAAGAACGGATAAGTAGCCTGGAAGATAAAATAGTGGAAATAACTACCACAGAAAAGAATAAAGAGAAAAGAATGAAAAGAATAGAGGACAGTCTCAGAGACCTCTCGGACAACAATAAACATACCAACAATCGAATTATAGGGGTCCCAGAAGAAGAAGAGAAAAAGAAACGGACTGAGAAAATATTTGAAGAGATTATACTTGAAAACTTCCCTAATATGGGAAAGGAAATAGTCAATCAAGGCCAGGAAGCACTGATTCCCATACACGATAAATCCAAGGAGAAACATACCAAGACACATATTAATCAAGCAATCAAAAATTATATACAAGAAAAAAATATTAACAGCAGCAAGGGTAAAACAACAAATAACATACAAGGGAATCCCCATAAGGTTAACAGCTGATTTCTCAGCAAAAACTCTGCAAGCCAGAGGGAGTGGCAGGACATATTTAAAGTGATGAAAGGGAAAAACCTACAATCAAAATTACTCTACCCAGCAAGGACCTCATTCAAATTCGATGGAGAAATTAAAACCTCTACAGACAAGGAAAAGCTAAGAGAATTCAGCACCACCAAACCAGCCTTACAACAAATGCTAAAGGAACTTCTCTAAGTGGGAAACACAAGAGAAGAAAAGGACCTACAAAAACTAACCAAAAACAATTAAGAAAATGGTCATAGGAACATACATATCGATAATTACCTTAAATGTAAATGGATTAAATGCTCAAACCCAAAGACACAGACTGGCAGAATGGATATAAAAACAAGACCAGTATATATGCTGTCTACAAGACACACACTTCAGACCTAGGGACACATACAGACTGAAAGTGAGGGGATTGAAAAAGATATTCAATGCAAATGGAAATGAAAAGAAAGCTGGAGTAGCAATTCTCATAACAGACAAAATAGATTTTAAAACAAAGACTATTACAAGAGACAAAGAAGGACACTACATAATAATCAAGGGATCAATCCAAGAAGAAGTACAACAATTGGATATATTTATGCACCCAAAAAACAGAACACCTCAGTACATAAGGCAAATGCTGACAACCATAAAAGGGGAAATTGACAGTAACACAATCATAGTAGGAGACTTTAACACCCCACTTTCACCAATGGACAGATCATCCAAATGAAAATAAATAAGGAAACATAAGCTTTAAATGATACATTAAACAAGATGGACTTAATTGATATTTATAGGACATTCAATCCCAAAACAACAGAAAACAATTTCTTCTCAAGTGCTCATGGAACATTCTCCAGGATAGATCATATCTTGGGTCACAAATCAAGCCTTGGTAAATTCAAAAAAATTGAAATTGTATCAAGTATCTTTTCTGACCACAGTGCTATGAGACTAGACATCAATTACAGGAAAAAAATCTGTAAAAAATACAAACACATGTAGGCTTAACAATATACTACTTAATAACCAAGAGATCACTGAAGAAACCAAAGAGGAAATGAAAAATACCTAGAAACAAATGACAATGAAAAGACGAAGATCCAAAACCTATGGGATGTAGCAAAAGTAGTGCTAAGAGGGAAGTTTATAGCAATACAATCCTAACTCAAGAAACAAGAAACATGTCAAATAAACAACCTAACATTCCATCTAAAGCAATTAAAGAAAGAAGAACAAAAATACCCCAAAGTTAGCAGAAGGAAAAAAATCATAAATATCAGATCAGAATTAAATGAAAAAGAAATGACGGAAACAATAGCAAAGATCAATAAAACTGAAAGCTGGTTCTTTGAGAAGATAAACAAAATTGATAAACCATTAGCGAGATTCACCAAGAATGAAAGGGAGAAAACTCCAATCTATAGAATTAGAAATGAGAAAGGAGAAGTAACAACTGACACTGCAGAAAGACAAAGGATCATGAGAGATTACTACAAGCAACTCTATACCAATAAAATGGACAACCTGGAAGAAATGGACAAATTCTTAGAAAAGCAAAACCTTCAGTTAATGATCCAGGAAGAAATCGAAAATATAAGCAGACCAATCACAAGCACTGAAATTGAAATTCTGATTAAAAATCTTTCAATAAACAAAAACACAGGACCAGATGCCTTCACAGGCGAATTCCATCAAATATTTAGAGAAGAGCTAACACCTATCCTTCTCAAACTCTTCCAAAATATAGCAGATGGAGGAACACACCAAAACTCATCCTACAATGCCACCATCACCCTGATACCAAAACCAAAAATGTCAAAAAAAAAAAAAGAAAACTACAGGCCAATATCACTGATGAACATAGATGCAAAAATCCTCAACAAAATACTTGCAAACATAATCCAACAGCACATTAAAAGGATCATACACGACGATCAAGTGCGGTTTATCCCAGGAATGCAAGGATTCTTCAATATATGCAAATCAATCAATGTGATATACCATATTAACAAACTGAAGGAGAAAAACCATGCGATCATCTCAAGAGATGCAGAAACAGCTTTTGACAAAATTCAACACCCATTCATGATAAAAACCCTCCAGAAAGTAGGTATAGAGGGAACTTCCTCAACATAATAAAGGCCATATATGACAAACACACAGCCAACATCATTCTCAATGGTGAAAAACTGAAACCATTTCCTCTAAGATGAGGAACAAGACAAGGGTGTCCACTCTCACCACTATTATTCAACATAGCTTTGGAAGTTTTAGCCACAGCAATCAGAGAAGAAAAAGAAATAAAAGGAGTCCAAATCAGAAAAGAAAAACTAAAGCTGTCACTGTTTGCAGATGACATGATACTATACATAGAGAATCCTAAAGATGCTACTAGAAAACTACTAGAGCTAATCAATAAATTTGGTAAAGTAGCAGGACGCATAATTAAAGCACAGAAATCTCTGGCATTCCTATACACTAATGATGAAAAATCTGAAAGAGAAATTAAGGAAACACTACCATTTACCACTGCAACAAAAAGAATAAAATACCAAGGAATAAACCTACCTAAGAAGACAAAAGACCTGTATGCAAAAAATTATAAGACACCGATGTAAGAAATTAAAGATGATAAAAACAGATGGAGAGTTATACTATGTTCTTGTACTGGGAGAATCAATATTGTGGAAATGACTATACTACCCAAAGCAATCTACAGATTCAATGCAATCCCTATCAAACTACCAATGGCATTTTTCACAGAACTAGAATTAAAAATTTCACAATGTGTATGGAAACACAAAAGACCCCAAAGAGCTAAAACAATCTTGAGAAAGAAAAACGGAGCTCAAGGAATCAGGCTCCCTGACTTCAGACTATACTACAAAGCTACAGTAATCAAGACAGTATGCTACTAGCACAAAAACAGAAATATAGATCAATGGAACAGGATAGAAATCCCAGAGTTAAACCCATGCATATATGGTCACCTTATTTTTTATAAAGGCAGCAAGAATGTACAATGGAGAAAAGACAGCCTCTTTAATAAGTGGTGCTGAGAACACTGGACAACTACATGTAAAAGAATGAAATTAGAACAGTCCCTAACACCATACACAAAAACAAACTCAAGGGGCTTCCCTGGTGGTGCAGTGGTTGAGAGTCCGCTTGCCAATGCAAGGGACACGGGTTCATGCCCAGGTCCGGGAAGATCCCACATGCTGTAGAGTGGCTGGGCTGGTGAGCCATGGCCGCTGAGCCTGCATGTCTGGAGCCTGTGCTCCGCAACGGGAGAGGCCACAACAGTGAGATGCCCGCGTACCGCAAAAAATATAAAATAAAATCAAAATGGATTAAAGAACTAAATGTAAGGCCAGACACTATAAAACTCTTAAAAGGAAAACATAGGCAGAACACTCTGTGACATAAATCACAGCAAGATCCTTTTTGAACCACTCCTAGAGAAATGGAAATAAAAACAAAAATAAACAAATGGAACCTATTGAAACTTAAAAGCTTTTACACAGCAAAGGAATCCATACACAGGACGAAAACACAACCTGCAGAATGGGAGAAAATAGTTGCAAATGAAGCAACTGACAAAGGATTAAGCTCCAAAATTGACAAGCAGCTCATACAGCTCAATATCAAAAAAACAAACAATCCAGTCCAAAAATGGGCAGAAGACCTAAATAGACATTTTTCCAAAGAAGATATATAGATTGCCAACAAACACATGAAAGGATACTCAACATCACTAATCATTAAAGAAATGCAAATCAAAACTACAATGAGGTATCACCTCACACCAGTCAGAATGGCCATCATCAAAAAATCTACAAACAATAAATGCTGGAGAGGGTGTGGAGAAAAGGGAACCCTCCTGCACTGTTTGTGGGAATGTAAATTGATACAGCCACTATGGAGAACATTGTGGAGGTACCTTAAAAAACTAAAAATGGAAGTACCATAAGACCCAGCAATATAACTACTGGGCATATACCCTGAGAAAACCAAAGCAATTATACTCCAATAAAGATGCTAAACAAAAAAGAAAGAGAAAAATAAATACCGTATGCTATCATATATATATGGGATCTAAAAATGTTTCTGAAGAACCTAGGGGCAGCACAGGATTAAAGACGCAGACATAGAGAATGGACTTGAGGACACAGGGAGAGGGAAGGGTAAACTGGGACGAAGGAGAGAGTGTCACTAACATATATACACTACCAAATGTAAAGTTGAGAGCTAGTGGGAAGCAGCCGCATAGCACAGGGAGATCAGCTCAGTGTTTTGTGACCACCTAGAAGGTTGGGATAGGAAGGGTGGGAGGGAGATGCAAGGGGGAGGGGATATGGGCGTATATGTATATGTATAGCTGATTCAGAAAGCAACACAAGATTGTAAGCAATTATACTCCAATAAAGTTGTTAAAATAAAAAAGAGACTCACTTCAGAGCTAAAGATACACACAGACTGCATGTAAGGGGGTGGATAAAGCTATTCTGTGCAAATGGGAATGAAAAGAAAGGTGGGGTAGCAGTACTCAAGTTAGACAAAGTAGACTTTAAAACAAAGTCTGTAATAGAAGACAAAGAAGGCCACTATATAATGTAAAGGGATCAATGAAAGAAGATACAACATTCATAAATATATGTACACCTAATATAGGAGCTCCTAAATATTAAGCTAAAATATAAATTTTAACAGACGTAAAGGGAGAAATTGACAACAATTCAATAATAGTAGAGGACATTAACATTCTATTTACATCAATGGACAGACCATCCAGAAAGAAAATCAGTAAAGAAACAGTGGCCTTAAATGACACAGTAGTCCATTTGAACTTAATAGATATCTACTGGACATTCCATCCAAAAACAGCAGAATACACGTTCTTTTCAAGTGCACATGGAATGTTCAGCAGGATAGACCATACGCTAGGCTATAAAACAATTCTTACCATATTTAAGAGGATAGAAATTATATCAAGCAACTTTTCCAACTACAGTCGTATGAAACTACGAATCAATTACAGGAGGAAATGTGGGAAAAACAAACATGTGAAGAGTAAACTACATGCTAGCAAAAAAACAATTGGTCACTGAAGAAATGAGAAAATCAGAAAATACCTTGAGACCAATGGAAATAAAAACACAACCTTCCAAAATCTATGGGATGCAGCAAAGCAGTTCTAAGAGGAAGCTTATATCAATGCAGTCCTACCTCAATAAATAAGACAAATCTCAAATAAACTACCTACCTACCATCTAAAGGAATTAGAAAAAGAACAGAGCCCACAGTCAGCAGAAGGAAGGAAATTATAAAGATCAGAGAGGAGATGAATAAAACAGAGACCAAAAAGTAGAAAAGATCAATGAAACCAAGAGCCTGTTTTTTTGAAAAGATAAACAAAATTGATAAGTCATTAGCCAGGCTCATTTGCAAATACTATAAATAGTTTTATGCCAACAAATTGGACAATCTAAAGAAATGGATGACTACCTAGAAACATACAATCTTCCGAGACTGAGTAAAGAAATGGATAATCTGAACAGATTAATTACTAGTATTGAAAATGAATCAGTAATCAAAAACTCCCTACTAGGGGCTTCCCTGGTGGTGCAGTGGTTGAGAGTCCGCCTGCCGATGCAGGGGACACTGGTTTGTGCCCTGGTCCGGGAAGATCCCACATGCCACAGAGCAGCTAGGCCCGTGAGCCCTGGCTGCTGAGCCTGCGTGTCTGGAGCCTGTGCTCCGCAAAGGGAGAGGCCACAACAGTGAGAGGCCTGCATACCGCAAAAAAAAACCAAAAAAAAAAAAAAAAAACTCCAGTACCAGACAGCTTCATAGGAATTCTACCAAATATATAAAGAAGAGTTAATACCTATTCCTCTCAAACGATTCCAGAAATTGAAGAGGAGGAACCACTTCCAAGTTTACTCTACTAGGCTACCATTACTCTGATACCAAAACCAGACAATGACACTACATAAAAAGAAAATTACAGGTCAATATCCCTGATGAACATAGATGCAAAAATTCTGAACAGAATAGTAGCAAAACAAATTCCACAATATATTAAAATAATCATACAAATTCCACAATATATTAAAATAATCATATACCATGATCAAATGGGATTTATTCCAGGGATGCAAGGATGGTGCAATATCCACAAATCAATCAATGTGATACACCAC
The DNA here is from genome assembly GCF_003031525.2 of Neophocaena asiaeorientalis asiaeorientalis. Lineage (NCBI taxonomy): Eukaryota > Metazoa > Chordata > Mammalia > Artiodactyla > Phocoenidae > Neophocaena > Neophocaena asiaeorientalis. Next base: position 36,324 of record NW_020175061.1, read on the forward strand.
ATTAACAAAATAAAGGATAAAGATCACATAATCATCTAAACAGATGCAGAAAAAGCATTTGACAAAATTCAACATCCATTCATGATAAAAAACTCTCAACAAAGTTGGTGTAGAGGGAACATATCTCAACATAATAAAGGCCATTTATGACACACATACAGCTTACATCATACTAAATGGTGAAAAATTGAAAGCCTTTCCTCTAAAATCAGGAACAAGACAAGGATGCCCCCTCTCACCATTTCTATTTAACATAGTTCTGGAAGTCCTAACCACAGTAACCAAACAAGAAAAAGAAATAAAATGCATCCAAATTAGAAGGGAAGAAGTAAAACTGTCACTATTTGCAGATGACATGATGACACACTATATATTGAAAACCCTAAAGTCTCCATCAAAAAAAAAAAAAGAAAAGAAAAAGGAATGTTACCAGAAAGACAGCTGAGTTAAACAGGACTCTCTCATTTCTTTACTAAAATTTTAACTTATTTGGAATCCAACTTCAATTTCATGAGTTCAAATTACCTTTGTGCTTGAAAACCTTTTTTCCCTGAGAAAGAAAGATTTAATTTATGATGACATCTAACATGCTTCAGAATGTTAAAAAAGGATGGATATTTTAGACATTGACAGACTATATGGTGAATGTGTAGATGCAAAGGGCCTAATTGACTGGCAAATAGCTGGTTTACCAAGACAAGCCTCTAGTACTAAGTGGATGGGCATTTTTTGGAGAACTGAGAACTAATTTCTACAAGTCTAAAAACCTGCTATTTCTAGTAAGTAATATTTAGGAGTACTCCATACTCAAACACTTTTTTTGAAAGGATATTTAGCTTGATGTCATCACACTGGACTGACACCAGGAATCAGTCTAATGTAGGCTTGATAAGAGCAGAGATGCATATCAAAATGAATATTACGTTTGATCATATTCAGTTTTACCACTACATAAAAGAAGGATGTCCTACAGTCTGCAGGAAGTTCAGAGAAGTATTATTAGAAAAGAAACAAAGAGTAAAAATATCCTACTATACTCTGGTGCCAAAAGGAACATTTCATTGTAATTTTTTTATTAAATATAGCCAATAGATAATAGCTGTTTAATTTGTTTTATTGTGTTTACATTCTTCTTTTTTAGTCTTACATTTATGTATATTGAAAATATACAATAATATGACCTAAAAAATTTAAACAACCAAGAGTTGAAATAAATTGCTGTGACAGGACAGAAATATGAAAAATATGGTTAAAATTAATTAGTCCTATTAATTACTACTAATTGCCACTGTTAAGTAGTCCTATTGTTTTATTTAAATAGCATGTATGTAAAAGAAAAGTAAATACTACAGAAAAACAATTTTAAATGAACATCTATTTTCATATTTTTATATTACAGCAATAACACATGTATACAACTATTTATTACATCTTATGGGTCTTTTCATCTAGTACAGCTGTGTCCCGATTGGCTCTCTAAAGGTTGGTCACCCCAACGGTACAGTACCATTTGGGTAGGGGAAAAAGATATAAAGGAGGTAATATTTGCAAATTAAATAGACAAGAAACTGGTAAACAGTGATGCCTTCTGCGAAAGAGAAATGAGTGGCTGGAACAAGCCAGAGAGGCTTTTTCTTAGTTTTTAAATATATTTTAAAATATTTGTACCCTGCGTATATGCTACCTATTCGAAAAACATTATTAGTCTTACATAGACGTTCCCCGCACTGAGCTGGGAAAGGCGCTTGTGTAGCATGAGGATCAGTGTTCCTCCGGGAACCACAGTGTTAACAACACGTGGGTCGTGGGGAGACCTGTTCAGAGTTCAATATGGCTGTGCGGTGGACGGATTCAGACAGGCCCGATGAGGTAAGACGGTGGCCAAAACTGAAGGGCCTGCCAAGCCCCAGAAATCAGTTTGAATTTGTGTGTGTGTGTGAGGGAAGCCATTAGAGGGTTTTAAGGATAGGAATGCAATTATTTAGTTTATGACTAAGAGATCTCTCCGGTTGTGTAAAAATGTGGGGGAGCACAATTTCGGGGTCCTCTTGCTGTAGCCTTGGTAATTAGGGCTGTTAGCTTGGACCATTAGCATGGTAGCACTGGATGGAGATGCGGAGCCATGGACAGAGGTTTTGTGACTTTGGGAGGTCACCCTGACAGGACTTGCTGCTAGACTTAAGTGTGGCTTGTTCGGGAAAGAGCATAACATGGCTGACGGCTCTTCCCGCCTGGGTGGGTCAGAGTGCATTTCTCAGAAATGGAGGGCGTTGGTGGATGTTGAGGAGGAAGAAAGAGTTCTCTTTGGGACACTTAAAGCCAGAGACAGTTAACTGATGCATGTTTTTTGAAAGACCCTCAGGCTGTTCTGTGGAGAGTGGGAAGAAGGCATTTGGGGCTCCAGGGGCGAATCTTTCAGGCTGTCAAAGGCTTTAGCTTTGCATCAGTATGAAATGAGCAATTATGACAGGGCTTTGAGTGTAGGAGAGCTGACCAAATGCCTGCTGGGTGGAGAGCAGACCATAGGGTAGAGTTGCCAGATTTAGCAAATAAAAATAGAGAGCACAATGAGGTGGATAGACCTAGAGTCTGTCATACAGAGTGAAGTAAGTCAGAAAGAGAAATTTTAAATGTCATTGGAATTTTGAAAAAAAAAAGAGAGAGAGCACATAGGGCTTCCCTGGTGGCGCAGTGGTTGAGAGTCCGCCTGCCGATGCAGGGGAAACGGGTTCGTGCCCCGGTCCGGGAGGATCCCACACGCCGCGGAGCGGTTGGGCCCGTGAGCCATGGCCGCTGAGCCTGCGCGTCCGGAGCCTGTGCTCCGCAACGGGAGAGGCCACAACAGTGAAAGGCCCGCACACCGCAAAAAAAAACAAAAACAAAAACTAAAGAGCACCCAGTTAAATTTGAATATCAGATCAACAATAAATCATTTCATAGTGTAAGTATAGTCCGTGTAATATTTGGGATAAACTTATGCTAAAAACGTGATTATTGATCTGACATTCAAATTTAACTGGGCTTTCTGCATTTGACCAGGCAGCACTACCACAAAGGCAGGTGGATGCAGGGACTCTGCAGACATTCAGGGAGAGGGAAGGGGCCAGGGTGGCTGCAGGGGACGTGAGGAGGGGCCCCAGAAAAGACAAGGGTGCCCCTTTTCGTGTACTTTTCCGGGGAACAGCTCTGAGAAGGCGAACTTATCAGTTTTCCAAGCGTTAGCCGAGGGCTCTTCGGAGAAGGCTTCAGCGCCGTGGGCTCCCTGCTAGCCCGGCCTCCCTCTGCCTCCGCGGGGCGGGCGGGCGGCTGGGAAGCGGTAGCCAGCGGAGCAAAAGGACCGGCGCGGTAATCCCGCCCTCCGCGCCCGGAGGGGTGGAGCCTGAGCGAGGAATCCGCGAGCAGTCCTCTCTCCCCGGATGACTAGCAGCAGGATAACATGGAGTCGGGCAAGATGGCGCCTCCCAAGAACGCTCCGAGAGATGCCTTGGTGAGTGCGAAGGATGCGAGGCGGGGTGCGAAGCTGGGCACGACCGCAGCCGGGGACCTGAGAGGCGGGCCTGGGGGGAGGACCTGATGATGGGCTCGCGGGTCGACTTCAGCCATGCCAGGGCCGCCAGGAGCTGGAGATTCGAGTGCCCTGGACCCCAGGGCTCTCTCCCGCCACCCCGGCGGCCCAGCCGGAGGGAGGCTGGCGGCCCGCCGGATGCGCAGGCCGGCCTCCCGGCTTTGTCTCCTGGGCCTCGGGCCCGGGCCGCCTAGTCGTCCCGCCCCGTCTGCGAATCCTGGCTCGCGCCTCCAGTGTTCTGATGCAAAGCTACCGCAGTCGCCACATCTGAAAATGACAACCAGCTGTAACCACCCCTACCTCGACTGGGAAAGCCAACCCGGGCCTTTTTCTTCTCTTTGCCCCCGCCCCCACCCCCACCCCCGCCAAAAAAAAAAGTTTTCAGCAAAGAGATCAAGACGAGATTTGGTGTGAACCTGACACTCGCTTGGGAGGAAAAGGATAAGTACAAGTTTGGAACCCAGAGAAGGGGGAACCTTGTATCATAAATATAATTACTACCTTCGGTCCAGTCTTGATTTCTATACCTAGATTATGCATCTGGCGTTTTTATTTGAATCCACAGGTGATGGCACAGATCCTGAAGGATATGGGAATTACGGAGTACGAACCAAGGGTTATAAATCAAATGTTGGAATTTGCTTTCCGTAAGTTAACAAAACACCAAAATCGCCTAACTTGTGAATTTTAAAAATCGTTCATTGTAAGAACATTTTCAACCAAAATACTTTAACAGTTAATGTCATAACATGTCATTATACACTTGTCCAAACCCACAAAATGTAGAGTTCCAAGAGTGAACCATAATATAAACTACGGACTATCGGGGATTATGATGGGTCCGTGTAGGACTATCAATTGTAACAAACGCACCACTTTGCAGGGAACATTGATAATAGAGGATGCTATGCATGTATGGCATCAGGGAGTATATAGGAAATCTCTGTATATTCCCCTCAATTTTGCTGTGAACCTAAAACTACTCTACAGAAATAAAGTCTTAAAAATATGTGAAGAAAAAAAATTTAATGTTATAGAATTCATAAAGCAGTAAAAAGGAGCTCAGGCTAGGGAACAGTATATTGTGATATCTGTTTAAAATTGATCATATAGATAGGACAATTAGATATTAGAACCAAAATTCATAAACTTTCTGGAAATTAGTGAAACTTTTTAAGAAAACTGGCCATAAATATTAATCTATTTTCATATGTTTTAAATAATGTTTTGTTCTTAAAGGATATGTGACTTCAATTCTGGATGATGCAAAAATTTATTCAAGCCATGCTAAAAAACCTAATGTTGATGCAGATGATGTGAGACTGGCAATCCAGTGTCGGGCTGACCAGTCTTTTACCTCTCCTCCCCCGAGAGATGTGAGCAAAATTTTATTTGAAGTTCATTTTACTTATAATTTTTAATTGTAGTTCTAATAAGGATTTTTTTTTTAGTTTTTACTGGATATTGCAAGGCAGAAAAATCAAACCCCTTTACCACTGATTAAGCCATATGCAGGACCCAGACTGCCACCTGACAGATACTGCTTAACAGCTCCAAACTATAGGCTAAAGTCCTTAATTAAAAAGGTAAGAATTTTTAGTCATCTTAGCTTTTAAAAAGGGTAAGATGTGTTAGGGGTAAATAGTGCAGTAAATTAAAGGCTAAGATAATTTACTAGGATTTTTTAAAATTTAGTTCCTTGAAAATACTATGTCTGCAATTAGCTACTATGTTAAAATATAGAATATATGATCCAAGATTTTTAGGGCTAAAAGGAACTTTATTGTTCATCTAACTCATCAGGGAAGTGAGCCCGAACTCATCTATGAAGTTAGTAGCAAAGTTAAGACTGATTCCCAGGTCTCATAACTCCCAATCTTTACACTATACCATAACAGAGTAAATGATATACCATCAGGCATTGGACTTGCTTTCTGAAATATGACCTAAGCCTCTCCCACCACTGAGAAAGTTCTCCCCACATTGGGCTACCTCTGTACCTCTGAAATTCCACTATAAGGAAGTTTCTTACTGGGTTAAGATATTGACTAGTTAAGATTAAAAAATCATAAGGAAGTTAGCTGTTATCCCCAAATAACACTCTACCTCAAACTTTAAAACTATATAGAATTATATATTTTATATATATATTCTTATCCATGTTTATATAGATATGTATTGTTTGTATTATATGTGTGTGTATATATATAGATATTTGTGAAAACCCTAGTTTAAATGTTGCATTAGAACACTGAACAGAAACAGGACATTCTTGCCATCAATTATTTATTAATAATTCATATCAGCAATCCTAATTTCATTTCCTGCTAAGTTTAGGTGTCAAGTGTGAACAACGTTAAAACTAATTTGTTTTTTAAATCCCCTAGGGACCTAACCAAGGAAGACTAGTTCCACGGTTAAGTGTTGGTGCTGTTAGTAGCAGACCTACCACTCCTACTATAGGTAAGTGCGAGAGGGAAATGGCTTTTCTGGCTGGTAAAGAAGTGCCTCAGCACTTGATTTTGAACTGTAATCCAAGTAAAAAGGTGAGTCAGAAATTCCGATATGTGTTGCCATTAATACATTTACTCGTCCTCTAGTAATGCTATAAACATATTTTATCAGATTTCAAAATGAGAAAGCAACAAGGAATATCTGATCCCAAATGAGTATAGAATTGGGCATTACCCAACATTGTTGCCGGTATTAACTATGGTAACAAAAACAGAAGTTTAAGCAGTGTTCTTTCTGGGTTTTATACAAATAAAGTTGCCAAACTCACTCACAGCAGTAGCCTACTTATTATCAGAAATTAAATTTCTGAGTAAATTGGCAAGAGATGCAATCAAAAGAAGTAAGTTTAAAGTATACAAAAAGCTTAAGACTATCAAAGAAAATCATTTTTAATATAACCTTTTCAAAAGTAGTACTGATTATCCTGTATTGGTCAGTGAGCACCCCTTCAGACTGTTTCCTGCGTCCTTTGTGACAGGTCTCCATCATTCTTTGAGCATTTCTTGCTTCCTGGCACAAGATGTTCCAAGCTCATCTTATATTTTCCTTACCCCAGTCCTAGAATCAGCCATTTCTCTAAAGAGCCCTGGTTCCTCTTAGTGGAGAATGGCATTTAGAAACCACAATGTCATTGTTGCTTAGATAATAAGGAACACATGAATAATGGATTTAGATTTCCTGATTTTTTTGTCCTATGTTCCTGCTGTATTTTTTTCATAGTCAAAGTCTTTTCAGAAAAAAAAAACCCTTCTCTTTGACCAGTATTGATTTCTTAGCTCTTATAACTTGAGTACTATAGATGTCATATAGCTCTAGTGTAAGCAGCATTTGATTTTTGAGATGTGTAGACAACCTCTTCATATTTTCAGGGTGTGAATTCACATTTCAGCATTTTAAAACCAGACTGGTATAGTATTAATTTGTACACTTCTAATTATATGCATGTGACCTTTGTAGACAGGAGTTTGCCTATATAATTTGTGTAACTTTTTTATCATATACTGTTTATCTGTGGGTTCATATCTCTTAAGTGAATACCAACTTTTTAAAAACTCTAGGCTGTGCTAATCAGTTACATGTGTTGGCAAGTTAACCAATTTTAGTTACCAGTTGTGATTTTTATTCCTAGTTAGACATTTATTGTACATGTTTTAGAGATTTTTAAGTCTAGAGTGAGGGAGCTGCTAAAAACTACTATTAAAGATGCAAGTTTTAAACTTTAAAAAAAATTTAAATGTGTTTCATAAAGCATAAGACCTAAGCGTATACTCTGTTCAATTTTAAAACCTAAACTCCATACTTAGATAAATGTTAACAGTTTCCTTATGGTAATGGACAAGAAAACATCCACCTACTGTGAATTTTCTTGACAAAATAAAATACTTATATTGCTTCATTAAGCTTCACCAAATTCTTTGGACCACTCCTTAATACATGGCAAACTTACCTAAAGATGGAGATATGTTAGGCTTCTGTTAGATGCATGTTGATTTAGCTTCATGGGCATAGTAGACACCTCCTAATTCCCAGCAAGTGACAGAGATTAAAAGTGCCACATAAGATAATAGAAAACTTGGGTCTTTAATGCTGTTTATTTAAATGTTCAACTTCATGACTTCATGTAGCTAAAATTCAGTGCCAGATGCTATGTGAAGAGTTTTACTTGGATTATTTTAATTCTCACAAGAATCCTATGAAACAGGTATTGTTATCCCCATTTGATAGATGAGAAAAGCACAAAAAGATTAAATAACTTGCCCAAGGTCACTCAGCTAGTAGGTGATAAAGCCTGGATTCAAACTCAAGCAGATCTTTCATTAATTCCCTGTGCTTTGAAGGTAGTTTCTGGTAAGCTAAAGGAGAGCAGAAATTGAACCTGTATAATAAGTCACCTAACTAACATGGTCTGTTAATTACAACTACAGCAACCCCACAAACAGTGTCTGTCCCAAATAAAGTTGCACCTCCAGTGTCAGTGACAAGCCAAAGATTTACGGTGCAGATTCCACCTTCTCAGTCCACACCTGTCAAACCAGGTAACATGATGGGCAGGGCATGGGGGATTGAAAGTGGTTCTTTTAAAATATTTTTCTGAATTTTAAAATTTGTGAATGGTTCGTGATAACAGAACAGTTTGTATTCCTATAGCAATAATTAAATTGTTTTAATATTGTAACAGGAAGGCGGCCGTAATGCTGCAAATCTGGGTTCTTCAGAGGGGGTCTATAAACACACTAAAATTGTATGAAATTTTACATATATGTAACATTTTGGGGGGAAGGGAGAGATTTCAACATGATCATCAGAGTCTCAAAGAACCCTATGAACTAAAATAAGTTATGGTCTACAAATCTCAGGCAAAATCACTTAGGGTTAAAGCTCAAGAAAATAATACAACTTAGTACATATCCAATGAAAACTGTACTTTTATTCACTTCACGGAAGTATATGTAGAAAGTTAGAATAATATAAGTAGAATTCTAACGTAGTTTATTCATGAATATGTTTAGATTTCACATCTTCTGAAACCTAACCGTACACCATAATATTGGTCTGTAAGGAAGCATGATTCCTGACCTTGAACATGTGCCTTTAGTATGTTCCATGATGAATCCAGTGCACTGCTTCCCATGACTGAGAACTAATTGAAATTTTAAGTAAATTAAAAACAGGGCTTCCCTGGTGGCGCAGTGGTTGAGAGTCCGCCTGCCGATGCAGGGGACACAGGTTCGTGCCCCGGTCCGGGAAGATCCATGCCGCGGAGCAGCTAGGCCCGTGAGCCATGGCCGCTGAGCCTGCGCGTCCGGAGCCTGTGCTCCACAACAGGAGAGGCCACAATAGTGAGAGGCCCGCGTACCGCAAAAAAAAAAACAAAAAAAAACAAAAAAAACTAACAGAACTTCTTTAACCTTATATTAGATACTAATTTACGTACTTTAAATCATTAAAAAATGTAATTTAACTCTTAATGCAGTATAATTATGTTTCTTCTGATAGTTTTACTTCATGCTATTGAAATTGTTATTAAAATTACATTCAGCTTTGTTGAATACTTTTTATTCTCAGAAGCATTATACTTTGTGTACTCTTGCTTTATGTCTCATTTTTAATTGAATACTAAGGGAATGTAGTATTTTAATCATAACTTTATCTAGAGGCCTGTTGCCATTTTTGTGATTTATGAAATTTTTGTCGCCAAAAAAGGCAGGATTATGTTTTTTCCTTCCAGATTGAGTTGGTATAAGTGTATTCTTGGCTGTCAAAATACTCACAGCTTTGGGACTTTGAAATGGTAAATATTCATGATGTGTGAAAAAGCATATACATAACTGTATGATCTTAATTACATAAAATGGATGCTTAGTTATGTAGATACACAAACGAAACCTAGAAGGACACATCAGACGGTAAACTGCTTGTGATTATGGATGACTTTGTTTTTTGCTTCTTGTGTTTTCTGGTTTCCTGTTATGCACATGTTAACTTTTAAGAAATAAATGTTATTTTAAAAACCTTAAAAAAAGAAATTATTATTAGAATTACATTTCAGCTTTGTTGAATACTTTTTACCATATGTTTCTGATTCTGTGTAGTTCATAGTTTGGGGGTGTTTTCTCCTCTGTTTACAGTTCCCGCAACAACTGCAGTTCAAAATGTTCTGCTTAATCCTTCAATGATTGGGCCCAAAAATATTCTTATTACCACCAACATGGTTTCATCACAGAACACGGCCAATGAATCAAACCCATTGAAGAGAAAACATGAAGATGATGACAATGATACTATGTAAGGAATATAGTGTAGTCTCTATGCATTTCAAACGTGTAGTTGGTTTTGAGCCCAGTATACCAAACTAGAACATTCTTGATCGAAAACTTAAATGTAGCTGCAATATCTTTCACCTTAAAGTGTTATATTTATTTCTTAAGGGTACCAATGTTTTTTCATTAGGCTTCAAGTATAAAAAGTTAAGTGCTTGTTTATTAATGGTTTCATTAATGTTGAGTCCTGCTATGGTAATTCTATTTTTGGAAGCAGTTTTCTGCAATGTATCTGACAGCAACACTTAAGTTTCACTTTCTACAGCCTGATCAGTGGACTAATCTTTAACAGCATAATTTCTAATCTATATTTAAATACTTCTTTTGTAAGATAAAATAGTCACTTTTATTGTCACCCACTTTTTTGACCAGATCTCTCAATTTAGCAAATATTGTTGGAGAGGTTGGATTTAGAGGGATTCTAAATCCATTTTGAATATATTTAAGCTGTTTCTTGATGTTCCCTAACCTCCCACCTCAGCCCCGTTTCTAGATCCCATTCATTTTCTGCACCACCTCCTCCCCACAGGCTTACGTTTCTCCCTATTGCTCTTAAATTTAAAAGGCCAAAACTGGAACTTTAGGAATATAATTCCTGATAATACAGCTCAGTGTCATTTTCATATTTTTAAAACCTGCTTTACATGCCTGATGGTCTATGGTTCACTTTAACCAGAAGGTTTGCATTTGCTGTTTTTCTCTCCATACCAGAGCAGTTGGGTTTTATCCCTTACCTTTTATGCCCATTGAGCATTACTCTGCTTTTGACAGGTAGTTTGGGGTCAGTTACATTCAGTTTCAGTCATATTCCAAGTTGATAACTCCACCATATTTCACAATTTGAAATTTAACATGAAAGATGCTATAGCTTAAAATCTGCCGTGATAAGTATACTTACACTGGACCTAGGCAAAACCACTGAAGAGCAAGTGTTTTCTTCCTTTCTACCATACATATATATGCTTTGATCACTACTGCTTGAACCCCCCTATTGGTATAATTCAGAATTTTCCAGCTTATTGCTGAGGATGTCACACATAAGATGGGATCAAACCTGAAAGTTTTCTAATGGTTTTCCTTCCTCTAGAAGGCCAACACAAACAAATTAGTGTGATGTGACTTGCGTTTAGGTGCATTCTGCATAGGCTTCCCAGTAATGTTGCTAAACACCTTTCCCTATTCCATTTATACACATCTAAACATCCTATTGAGAAAGACTGCAAAGCTTTCAAAAATATAAACAGGCTTGTGTTGTTTTTGTTTAAGTAAGTTTGACATATTCAACATAGGAATACTTTTGCAGAATTTCTAAAACAAATTTTTATATCATAATTTAGAACTTATAGCCAAGGATCCTCAAAACTTAAAACACAAGTAAATTTCACCTTAGGATGGTGCTTGATACATCAAAGAGAAATAGTCCAGTAACAGGGAAGAAATATCTCATCAAAACTGTGATTCAGTGTTTTTGGATATTAGGAAAAGGTGATACCAGACTTATAAAAATAGACCTGATCATCATAGGAGAGAAATGTTCATTATATAGCATAGGATGCCATTACTTGAATGTTCTCAGGGAGGCATGTCAGAAAGCCTAGGTTCTAGTCCTGGCTCCATCGCTAACCAACTGTGTGACCTTACTTCACCCATGAGCCTTGTTCTCCTCACTAGTAATAGGAAAATAACACCAACCCTGCCTACCTCACAGGGATGTTGTGAGGGTTTAATTGGTATATGTGAAAGTGCTTTCAAAATTGTAAAAATGCTATATAATTCTAAGGAATTGTTAACGTATTTGTTCCAAGATTATTAATAAACAATTGAACTTACTGTATTTCTCACTTTTGATTTAAGGGATGCAAAGAGGATGAACAAGGCCCAGTAATTCTGAGGTCCAAAAAGCAAGATTTGCTTAATGGATGATTATAAATCAGGGAATTGCTTGCTTTTATTTGGAATCAGCATGTGACTCATCATAATGAAGCAAAATAAATATGAAAGGATATGGGTTTAAATCTGTTAACATAACATGCTCTGTCTTTAGTGGGAATTTATACATATAATTGAGGTTGCAATCTGAGTGTTCATTCTCTTAGCCAGCCAGTGGGTGGTTTGCCCTTTCCGATGAAGACTGCTTTATCTTGCAGATCTCCCTTTCCTAATTACATCCACCCATTCTAGCATCAAGAATGATTTAAGGGACTTCCCTGGTGGTGTAGTGGCTAAGAATCTGCCTATCAATGCAGGGGACATGGGTTCGAGCCCTGGTGCGGGAAGATCCCACATGCCGCGGAGCAACTAAGCCCATGAGCCATAACTGCTGAGCCTGTGTTCTACAGCCTGCGAGCCACAACTACTGAGCCTGCGCACCACAACTACTGAGCCCACGTGCTGCAACTACTGAGCCCACGTGCTGCAACTACTGAAGCCCATGTGCTCTAGGGCCCACATGCCACAACTACTGAAGCCCATGCACCTAGAGCCTGTGCTCCACAACAAGAGAAGCCACTGCAATGAGAAGCCCATGCACTGCAACGAGGAGTAGCCCCCGCTCACTGCAACTAGAGAAAGCCTACATGCAGCAACGAAGACCCAACGCAGCCAAAAATTAATTAATTTTTTTAAAAAAAGAATGACTTAAGGCAGCTCTTGTCCTCTGGCTTCTAGGTGGAATTTTTTTAAAAGATGTACTGATAGGAAATGAGGTGAGGACACTGTCGTCCCAAGTTCTTCCTTCTACAAGTAGGAAACAAGTGTCTTTGATCTGAGTAAGAATATAGGAATACAGCCACTATGCAGGGAGAATGGAAGATGTGGCCTAAGGGGTCCAGAGTGAAGAGAAGTAACTCAGGAGGTAAGGAAAAAAAACATCAGAACGACAGGTACAAAGCAGTGTGTGTAATTATGCCACCATACACCAACACACACATGCACATGCATACCCTTTTTATATGCATTAAGTAGCTCGAGATTGAAGTAAACCAGTCTTACAGTGATTGGTTGCTTCTAAGAAGGGAAACTGGTAGCTAGGGGACTAAGGTAGGAAGGAGTCTTCTCATTGTACTCCTTTTTGACTTTTGTATCATGTACTAGAGGGAAGTTTTGGACATAAAAAGGAAAAGAAAGGAAGCAGGAAACACTGAACTAAAGAAGAGATTGAACTCATTTATGATGATTATAATTTTTTTTCTATATACAGGCATACATATGTTGTCTGGGGGTTAAAAGTGAATTTGCTACACTTAAGCCTAAACCTTTGCAGTTTTATCAGTAATTCATAACTGTATTAAATCAGGAAGCACATACTTGTACAATTCTAGTTTATATATGCATAAATTGTTTGTTATATACTATCTTCCTTGACTAGGTTGTAAATTCCTTCAGAAGATAACTGCTATCATCTTATACTGCCTCTATTATGTCCTGAGCATATAGCAGGTACTCAAAATATTTGGCTGTTTGCGTTTCCCCATTCATTTTCTGGATTAATGACCGAAATAAATGGGGAAAAGATCCTGGAAGCAGAGTCTGGTAGAAATTACTTATAAGGTACAATCAGGGGTTGACGGATGGACGAATGGCAGTTGTAGAGTCTAAGTGTTAGGTTTATGGGTGTTTACAATTCTTTCAATTCCTCTGTACATTTGAAATAATAAAATGTTGAGGGAAAGGTAATCAGTAGGGGAAGAAAGTCATCAGTATGCTAAAGTTCTGGCCCGGCTATGACATTAATTCTCTGGATCAATGTGTAGCATCTCTGGGCCTCACCTACAAAAAAGATTGTACTAGAATTCCTGCTTCTCAAACCAGGGTAGAGCATGCCATTAGAGATGTGCAGAAATATGGTGTTTTCAAAAATTAACTACAACTATGGTGACAGTATTAAAATACAAATGAATTTTTAGAAAAAATTCAAGCCTTCAAAATTTGTTTTGTTTAAAGCAGCCACCAAAATTTTCTTTTGCTGTTCTCTCCAGAGTTAAGCAAAAAAGCCCTAGTCTAGAAGAATCATTTCAGGGAGTGAGGCACACTGAAAAAGCACCAGCCTTTGGAGTCAGACAGACCTGGATTTGAATCCCTGCTGTTACGGGCTCTGTGATCCTGTCCAATAGTTTAACTATTTCTTTATCCATAAAGGTGAAATACATACTCTAGTATGTAAAATGCCCAGCAGAAAAATTCCAGTTACACACAGCCTTTTGAAATTGCACCATTTACCTCTGCTCATTCCTGAAACTCCCATTAAAATGACAGGAAAGAGAAAGGAGGGAAAATTACAAGGACAATAAAAGAATAAGAATGTCGTTGAAATCGCTTTGGCCTTTTGGCTAAGATCAAGTGTAGGATGTCATTAGATTTTCAGCAATGACAGTGAATCAAAGGCTTTAAGTCTGAGAAACTGATAGTTAGGCTGAAATTCTACATATAACCAAACAGGCAAATATAAGAGTTGAATAAAGATATCTTCAGACATACAAAAAATTTTGCCTCCTACGCCCTCAATTTCTCAGAAAGCTAGTGGAGTCTTGTATTTCACAAAAAGGAGAAGTAAACCAAGAAAGAAGGGGAAAACAGATCCAGGAAAGGGAAGGTTCAACACAGGAGGTTAAAGGAATCCCCAAGAGTTACCCCACAGGGATTTCCTCTGGAAACAGGAAACCCCAGGGCAACAGCTGTACAGCCAACATAGGGGCCAGCCAGTACAAACTGGAACAGGAACATAGAGTACTGCAGGAGGGACATCTCTAATAAAAATGAACCTACTGTCCCATATGTTTGAATATGTTGGGAATGAATCAGTGATAGATACATAGAAAAAAAGAAACTAATTTTTAAAACTATTTTTAACTCCAAAGAAAATTAAAAGATACATAAGTAAATATAATCATGGCATATGACATAGCTCAGCTGTGAATAATATTTATAATCACAATGTAGACTCTATTGATCAAATCTAAAATTATGACAAAACTATACTGGGAGAATTAAGAAGGGGACATACATATGGAACAAAGGCTATAAAAGAGCTAAATCTTCCCATGTATGAAATCAAGAAGTTAACAGTTTAAGCATGTTACTTAGAAACATGGACGTAGATATCTGATCCCTTCCTCAAGATTCTGTTCTCACCCTAACAAAATATGACAGGAAAAAAATCCCAGTTTCAATGGATATTTTTATTATTTATTTAATAGATCACCAACTTCATCTCCCTCCTTACCGACAACTGGAATTTCATTTTGTTTCCATGCTGAGTGGTGAAACTATGACAAAGCTAATCAGAATAAGCTACTTCATAAAAAGAACTAAGTTAACACAGCTCACTTTCTTTTAACAGGCATAATACAAATATATGCACTCTAGAATGAACAACGGTTTAGTCTCTAAGAAATTCAAATGGGATCTTGAAGAATGTAGGCAAAGCCAGGGTGCAGTAAAGGTGAGCTGAGATGCCATACAACTGTTTAAGGGTTCCTGGTGCTACATCTCTTGGCCACTAGCCGAATCTTGACATAGAGGAAGATATTAGCTAATGCCAAGTGGAGATGCAGAAAGCACTAAGTTGACTTAGGGGCTATGCACAGGAACCAAAAGGCAGGAAAGTACTAAACACTGCTGAGAGCCTCCACCCCAGGAAGGACTTTACCTGTTTTTGAGAGAACACACACACACACAGTCAGCATTACTATAGGATCCACTAAGCCAGATCTGTCCCCTTCTATCCGCCCAATAACATATCAGCTCTTCTCTAGGGTATATGGCCAGGAGTTAGGTAACTTTTACATTTTGGGTCCCAGGTCTACTAGAGCATAACCTCTTTGAGAATAAGTCTTCCCATGTAGCCCTCCCCACCTCAAATGGAAGCCAGGAGCTTTATTTGAAACTCCTCCATTTGTACTGCCCAGCTAATGACTGCTAATGACACTATCTACCGTCTCCACTCCATTCTATTCACCTCTCACTGCATAAACCCCATCCTTCCCCCAAATAAGTCAGAAAAACATTAAAGAACCTCACCTTCCAGGAGCTCTAAACTGGCACCACCTCCGGTGCTTACATGGCTGACTTTATCCTCTGTGTTCCATTTGGCACAGCAAGTAGCAGTGTCTCCACCACCTGTTGAATGAAAGCCAAGTAAAAAGGGGAAAGGAGAGAAAAGAAAAAAGATTGGCACCAAAACTATAAGGCAATGTGCTCTCGAGCCCAAAAGGTAGCCGATAACCCCCCAAGTCCATCTCATTTAGAGGTTCCTCCATGAATTATATACCCATTTAGCTCTCAAGATTCACCTGGCACCAAGGAACCTAGGAAAAGTTAACCATTTCTCCTCTACATTCCTCTGATCAGAATTCTGCCAGCTCACATTGGCAATAGCTTTGTACAGGACTCCTTACCTATGATGGTGATGCAGCCCCTGGAAGTGGCTTTCACCACCTCATCCATGAGGGCTTTGGTTCCTCGGGCAAAAGATTCCCATTCAAATACACCCACAGGTCCATTCCACACAATCTGCTTAGCCCGAGCAACAGCCTCAGCATACTTCTTGCTGCTCTCAGGACCACAGTCCAAGCCCTAAGGGGCAGAGTTAAAAGAGAGGATGAGCTACCAATAAAAGCTACTTAGAGGAGCAAATACCATACCTCCACCAAGACCAGAACTCAAGGCTGAACACCAGAGTGTCTTCTAGAACCAAAAGATACCCCTCATTCTTTAAAATTATAAACCTGTTCATATCCTTTATGGAAGATCAAGTCTAAGGGAAAACCTCAAAAGTTATTTGATAAAAACATTCTTAGCCACACTATTTTATGATTGTGTGTAACTAGATAAGTGGTTTTCAACTAGGGTCAATTCCGTCCCTCCCTAGGGAACATATGGCAATGTCTCAAGACATTTTTGATTGTCATGATTTGGAGATGGTAGGAGGTTGCTTCTGGCATCTAGTGGCCAAAGGTGCCTTAAACATCCTATAAGGCAACAACAGCCCTCCACAACTAAAACTACCCGAGATGTCAATAGTGCCGAGGTTGAAAAACACTAAACTAGATCAGTGGTTCTCAAATCTTGTTGTGCATCAGAATCACCAGGATGGCTTGTTCGAGCACAAATTTCTGGGCCTTACCCCCAGTTTCTGCTTCAGCAGGTCGGGGGGCAGGGGGCAAGAATCTGCATTTTTTAATGAGTTTCAAAATGATGCTGATGCTGCTGTTCTCTTTTTAATTTATTTTTGGCTGCTTTGGTTCTTCGTTGCTGCACGTGGGCTTTCTCTAGTTGCCACCAGTGGGGGCTACTTTTCGTTGCGGTGCGCAGGCTTTTCTCATTGCAGTGGCTTCTCTTGCTGTGGAGCACGGGCTCTAGGCTGGCGGGCTCAGTAGTTGTGGCTCCCAGGCTCTAGAACGCAGGCTCAGTAGTTGTGGTGCACAGGGTTAGTTGCTCCACAGCATGTGGAATCTTCCCGGACCAGGGATCGAACCCATGTCCCCTACACTGGCAGGCGGATTCTTAACCACTGTGCCAGCAGACAAGTCCGATGCTGCTGTTCTTGAGACTACACTTTGAGAAACACTGAACTAAATAAAACCCACATGCCTATCAAAAGGAAAGTGATGGGACTTCCCTGGTGGTCCAGTGGTAAAGAATCCGCCTTACAATACAGGGGATGCGGGTTCAATCCCTGGTCAGGGAACTAAGATCCACATGCCACGGGGCAACTAAGCCCATGTGCCACAACTACTGAGCTCGCACGCCTCAACTACAGCCTGCGTGCCGCAAACTACAGAGACCACACGCTCTGGAACCCACGTGCCACAACTACAGAACCCACGTGCCACAACTACAGAGCCCACAAACCCTGGAGCCCAAGCACCACAACTAGAGAGAAGCCCACGCGCCGCCCGATGCAGCCAAAAATAAATTTAAAAAATAAATCTTAAAAGAAAAAAGAAATATGAAAGCTTAAATAATTCTAAAAAAAAAAAAAGGAAAGTGATAAGCAAACTAGTATGTCACCATTAACAATTTTGTACAGCTATTAGAATGATAAAATATGGAGAACATTACAATCAGCTAAATAAGTCTTTAATACACACATAAATTTTTCCCTGCTTGCAATAATTATACTTGTACTATCTTAATGTTTTCATATAAGAAAAATTTCTTATACAGGTTTCTAGGCAGCAACATAATCCAGAACAGCCCAAACCATGAAAGTACATAGCATCATCCCCAGCACACAGTCAAGTACTTAATAAACATTAAATAGATGAAGAAAGAAAAAACAGTTTTGCCCCCACATTACTAATGAAAAGTCTTAGCAGCAATCTGATACCACTGCTTTTCCCCATGGATTTTCCCCAAAGGAGGGTCTCACTCAACATTTGTAGCCCTTCTTTTAAAATTCCCATTGGTTGGTTGAGTGAATGATACCAAAATGTATTTGTTCACTCATACTACAAACCACCCAAGTGACTCACCATCCAGCCAGCAGGTATGCCAGAGGCCACAGTGGCTTGGCCAGTCTTGGCATTCTCATCAAACTTATCAGCAGTGACAAAGTCAACAGGCAAGGTAATCTTCACGCCATTCTTCTCAGCTTTGGATATCAGGTCTTTGACGATCTTGGATCCCTCTTCGTCAAACAGAGAAGTGCCAATCTACACAGGAAAGTCAAGATGATGAAGATCAGCCTCTATACTAAGAATGTGATTACCTCACAAAGCAGACAGGAACAAAATACAACACAATACAAAGGAATAATTCAAAGACGAAAGAAAAACAACTTGCAAAATAAATAAAAATGGGAGTTTTTAGGGCTCATGTCAGAAGCTAATTTCCTTTTTAAATTTACATAACCGGCTATTTCTCATGGAGAGCTATTTCACATCCACTTGGCATTGGTTTCCTACCTCCATGTTGTTGAGCACCTTAAGGAAGGTAAAGGCCATTCCACCACCAATAATCATTTCATTGACTTTGTCTAGCATATTACTGATCAGCTGGATCTTGTCTGCAACTTTAGCTCTGGAAGGGAAAGCAAGAATCATCACCCAAAGAACAAACAATGGACTAAGGAACTGATATTACATAAAGCCTGAGTTTTGATATTAAGAGACAGGAACAGAGAAATGTCCCACAGAGTGACAGAAGTATTGGCTAACTTTGCCCTACGTTTCTCCAACCCGAAAAGCCAATCCATTACTAATAAATCCTTTTAAGGTGTAGCTCTTGGCGAAGAAGGGCTTAGAAGACTTACAATCATCTAAAGAAATCACAAGTTCCAAATAGATCTATTTTGCCCCTTCTCTCCCCCCAAAAATCAAAGGGTCAAGATTGCTAATTGTACCTGAGAAAGATTGCTAATTGTGGAATCCCTGAGCTCCCTGAGAACTGTCCTAATCCTAGAGCAGGAACCAGATTATATACGAAATGAATATATACTGAGCAAAAATAGATATTCACACTCTTAGGTCCATGCTCAGCTGCTGGAACATTTGCTTTATGGCATTCGTTATTCTATTGGACCATTTGATTCAACACACTGATTGAGCACTTACTCTGTGACAAGGTTCTAGGTCTCTGAGAAACATCACTGGGCAAAAGAGAAGATCCCTACCCCTTTGGAGCTTATATTCTAGTAGAGGGAAATAAGATAATAAACACAGATGTACCTTTCACCTCCGAGAGAAAAAAATATCTAAACAAAAGAAAAACATTCACTTGAAGCACAACCTTTAAAATCCTTCACATAAGTAATAGCTTGCCTTCCACAGATATTCTTATATATCTAAATCCCACCTAAATGAACCAATCACCTTGGGCCTATCTACCTCTTCATTCAATAAACAAGATGATACCTACTCTGTGAGAGGCCCTATGCTAGGATTTGTGAAATGGAGGTTCAAAACAATAGCGATGTGGGAGAATGGATGGAAAGAGACTATAGATATCTCACTTGTAAAGACTGGTCACCACCAAGGGTAAGAATGGATTAACTGTTTTATATAGAAACAGACACACACAGAAAGAAAGAGAGAGACAGAGAAAGAGGGAGAAACGAGACTCAACGTCTTCTAAAGAATGTGGGATGTTCTACAGATCAAATGCCCTGCTTCTTCAACAAATCAATGGAATGAAAATAATAATGAAGAGGGAACTATTATAGAATAAAATATACCTAACAAGCAAATTCAATGCATGGACTTCATCTGGATCCTTATTCAAACAAACTGACTGTAAAAAGGCATTTCTGAAATGATGGAGAATTTCTGAATACAGACTGGGTATTAGATGACAGTAATAAAATTGTTAAATTTTGTTAGGTATAACACACGGTGGTTATTTAAAAGAAATCTCATCAGTTATGAGATGCATACAGAAGTATGAGAAATGAAATTATATGATGCCTAAGGCTTGCTTTCAAATACTCCTGACAAAAAAAAGGATTAGAGGACAGATGAAACAGGATTGGCAAAAATGCCAATAATTATTACAGCAGGGTGAGAGGTACCTGGGGGTTTATTATACTATTCTTTCAACTTCTGTAATGTTTGAGCATTTCCATAATAATGGGGTTTTCTCTGCACCGTGCGGCTTGTGGGTTCTTAGTTCCCCAACCAGGGATTGAACCAGGGCCCTCGGCAGTGAAAGCACTGAGTCCTAACCACTGGACCACCAGGGAATTCCCAACACAACGTTTTTTAATAAAATGTAAAATCTTTCCCTAAATTGTTAATGTTCTAAGGAGACTACATTGCAAGAAAGGTGGCAAAAAAAAACCTCCACTTCAACTTCCCCAAAATAGCTATTTTAGGCAGAGTCCAAAACCTAATCATAACCCCTAGGTGGCACTCACTTCCATATTCCAGATCTACGGAAGGTTGGAGAACAAAGCCCAACTCCTAATCTCCAGAGAAGCAAAGATCAGAGTCTGACCTTTATAAACCAGTGCACAAGAGGGGCAATGATTCCAGGACACAGATAACAACCTATACCCACCTTAACTATTTTTAGGACCCTGAAACTGGGCTCATGAACCTGGAGAGCAACTACGCTATCTGAAATTGACACCCAACTCGAGTCAGCATTCATAGGGAAATGCTGAGTGTGTTCATTCCCGTGGAAAAAAAAAAAGCCCCGCTCATAAGAGGGTCAGGAGCATCTAGCCATAAAGAGGCTGCCATCTAGATAGCCATGCCAAGTGACAAGATCTTATCCAAGCAGTCCCAGGTCTCTGTCACCTAAAATGTATCCTCCTAGCCTCCTGAGTTGCACTTCTGAAATTCGTATTTTTAACTAAGCCAGTAGAATATCACTATTCACAGGGTACCTTTCCCCACAGGAGAAAATATAAAAAGGTATGTGAGCTGGAGAAATGAGTTCCAAATGATATATTAAACACATATGAGGAGGTTTTCATATCTGAGAGGCTGAAGTGCTTCAAAAATCGTTAGATGAGCAATGGTGGATCTTTCCGATTCTTCCCTCCAGAGCCATTTTCTATCCTTTCCAGCCCTGTTCTCTGTCCCAGGAGGCTGACCTGAGTGGACTGCATCAAGGAGTTCCCTTGCCCTCTGACATCCAGCTAGGTTGCAGCCCATTGTGGGTAGGAGGGGGTACATCAGCAGGACATTAAAAGGAGATCAGAGTATCTATTTCCCTGGCTCCTTCCCTGCTAGATGACTATCCCTACATCCCTTGACCAAAGGCTACGGTTTCTATCAGAGAGACCTCTCCACGCAACCACTGTCTCTGGATTTTGGTAACCATCCCTTTCCTTTTTCCCTTCAGGCCTAGGGATGGTGATGACTGTTGCCCCAGTTTACTGTACTGTCCCTTCTGGGTTTCCCTAAACCCTACCCACACCTTTTTAGACAGTCCCTTTATTAAATTCTCCTCAGTCACCCAGTTTGATTGTGCTATCTGACAATAAACCACCCAAGTTATGGCCTACTACCAGGCAAAAACACTACTTAAAGCATGATCTTGAAGAGTTCTCCATACCCGCCCAGGATGGCCAGGAAGGGTCGCTCTGGGCTCTCCAAGGCCTTGGCAAAGTAGTTCAGCTCCTTCTTCATCAAAAATCCTCCAGCCTTCTCTGGCAGATTTACTCCCACCATGGAGCTAGAAATGAACGAGACATTCAAATGTTAGGTCAATCCCTAGCAATTCTCCCAATTCTAGAGGCCATCTCCTTATCACTGAAAATACTTTCACTTTTGAGATGCCAGGCCACCACGGTTGTCATGCCCAAACTGCAACAAAACACTTAGGTACAAGATAAGATTTTTGACTAATAATGCAGGGTCAAGGGGAACAAGTGAAAAGCAATGACCTAAGGTAGAATTTAAGATACCCAATTAATAGTCTTCAGGCCAAGGGTTTAATCACAATAAATAATCAGCCAGGTGATGACAACAGGAAAGGATTCCTCAGTTTGCTTCCTACTGACAGCCTAAGATTCCACTCCCACAGCATTCACAAAGGGAGAGCTCTCCACAAAATATCCCAAAGTGAGACAGAGGAACATCTTCCTGAAGCTCAACAAAAAGCTCCACAATTCTCAACATTTGCTTTTATTTCCTCTTTAGATCGGAGATACTCAACAAGAACCTCAGTGTAATTTGTAGCTCCAATTAGAGATAGAAGCCAAAAAGATCATAATATAATACAGAAATATCCAAAAGCAAGCCAGAGCTTGGGCTGCTCAAGTAAACAGAGAAATAATGCTCCCAGTTTGACAATGAGCAAAAAACTTTTAGTACCTGTGGGCTCGGTGAGCAGTGCCAAAAGCATCATTGACATAGACATCCCCTAGCTTAGAAAGCGAAGCTCGAAAGGCTTCTATTTTGGCTGGCTCAGCTTTAACCTGCAGAGAAAAACAAAAAAAAAAAAAAATGAAAAACAACAACACAGGAAATGTTGATGGCTCCAAAGACAACTGTAAAAGCATTTCATACCAAGAGTCCTCTTCAACACCTCTAAAGACCCTGAGTTGGTAGGATAGCAGTTTTTAAAACTAGCAACAGGATCTGTTCTTTCTTCCTAATATTCCAGGTCTTTGGGTCATTTCTGCATGTTTCTGCTCTCCTCCACCTTCCCTCAAATTGCAAGCCTAAGATTCCTGAACCACAGCTTAACCCCTAATCACATCCCACTGGCCTCTTTCCAGCTCCTAGGACAAGACTCAAATTATCCTTCTCTCTCCTTATCTTGACTCATTTCCTCATTCTAACATATTCTCCTTGTAAAATTTAGGATTATACTTGAGTCAAGCTGCTGGCTACCAAGACCTTTCTGCAAAGGGAAAAAGGCCCTCATACATATTCCTCATCAAAGCAACAAGGGCAGGCTGGAACAGAGAAGGCAGATGGAAACATGACAACAGAAAAGGACCTCAGAAACATTTTATATAATAGCAAAAGGAGGTAATTCATATAGCCTTCCCTGGAAGTTAGGGATCTGATAAAACAATACACTTCTACAAAAAAGAAAGAGGAACAAAAACTAGAAGTAAAACATAGGGCTTTGAATGTCGGCTCACTATCTAGGGATAATACCCACCATGCTCCCATAGGGGAAAGAAAGCAGGGCAGCAGGATGAACAGAGTCTCCAGTAGGAATTAAAGTGAAGATGCACAGGAAGCCAGATAAGAGGGACATGGCAGGGAAGAGCACAAAACAGATGTTTGTTTCAGTCACTGTCCACTCCCATTCTCCCATGTACTGAGAAGAAGGAGGCTGCCACAGATAACAGGTGCCTTCCTCTAATGAACCAAAGAATGCAGGGGCACTAATGCTAAAACTGAAGACTGTAGAGCCCCCATAATCTCTTTACAATGGAATATAATCTGCCACTGGTGACTGCAAGATGATGTGTGTAGTAATGAAAACACTGCCCAAATGGCAGGAGACCTGGGTTCTAGGACCACGTCTGACGCTAATTTACTGTGTAACCTTTGTCAAGTTGTTCTCTGCCCCTGAAATCTTCCCATCTATTAAAAAGGGAAGATAACCCCTCTATTTAAGAAGAATTGTTTGAGGAAAAATGAGACAAACTGAAAGCTCTTCATGGAAAAGGTACTATAGAAATTAATAGTAATAAGAACCCATTTCTCATTTTTGATCTGCCAATAACTAGAAGGAAGAGAATGCTCCTAAAAAACCAATGCAGGCACACTGGATAAAGGAAAAATTTCATGCCCTCGCTTTGTTTTTATCCACTTTGAACTTATGGCTGGCTCCTGAAATTTCAAGCATGAAAAGCCATTGGACACTAAATGTAAACTAACTAAATAAGACATAGACTAGCATAGTTGGTTCATCACTTCCTGAATAAAAGGTTTTGCCTCAATTTGCCAGTTGCCTCCTGCCATTTCTAAGCCCAAGCGTATAGCTGGTTGAGTTTCAGTCTAAAAGGGCACCAAATTTTAGGTCAGCATTTGACTCATACTACTCTAGCAAGACCATGCCAAAGGCAAGATAAGGCAAGACCAGAGCCTGCAGTGCTAAGAAAAGAAAGCAGGCACTGCTTGAAAGCAGGCACTGCAATGACCTTAAGAAATGTCAGAAGTACAACAGGAGCTTGAGATGCTAGCCTCAGAGCATCTTGTTCCACAAGATACTAAAGACCTTAAGAGTAGAAAGTACTTAAAGGGTGCTTTCAGCTTCCCTTCTACCAATAGGCAAATTCTAAATCATCCTCAAAGAGCCAGCTTTATCATTTAATATTTGAATTCTGGTTGTCGTTCACAGTAATCTATTTTGTGGGTTATCTATGGTTGCCTTTTTAAAAATTTTTTTGTTTTTTTCCCTATGGTTGCTTTTGCACAACAATGTCAGAGCTGAATAGTTCCAACAGAGACCGTATAAGGTTGTGGCTGACCGTATGGTCCACAAAGCCTAAAATATTTATTGTCTGGCCCTTTACAGAAAGTTTGCTGATCTAATGGACTGAGCTCTATATAAGGCCCAGCAACAGTACCACTACCTCTAACTTTAATCAAATGACTGCCTTTCTGAGACCTAGGTTTTTTTTGAAAATATGATGATATCTGTACCTCCTTAAGAAGAAATTCAAAGAAATATGCTTTACACTTCTTAAGAAAAATGTCTTAAACCCAAGGCAGTATCATCATGACCATCATTTACCCAACTACAATCAAATGTCCCAAATAGTCCCTTTCCACTTGACTTAGGAAAGTACTTTTTCTGCTCACATGATTCTTTTATAAGAAAATCCCAATGATATCAAATTTAATTTAGTGTGTTAAAAGTATCAAGCTCAAGCTTTAAGTTAATTCCCCTTCTAAATAAAAATACAGATTGTCTTTCCATAACACACCAGGGCCTGTTGCTTAGAAAAACAGTTCCAGCCTTGACAAACAAAAAATCTAAAACTGGCTCTCCTGGAGGAACACCTGGTGTATCATGGATACTCACCCCCATGCCCCCAGCCAACAACCACCTGTGAATGTCTGCTCTCAGCACTTGGCAATCACAGCCTCCCACTTTGATAGGATATTATCACATACTATTAGAAAAAACAATCTTCATGTATCACAGGCCAGGTGTGTAACAAAGGGACAATTAGAAGCAGCATGTTCACCAAATCCTCGTACACCCAAATGGTGTTCACGTATTTTTCCAATGTATTTCAAAACCACTTGAGCATCATGAGGAGGGCTTCTGGGATGCTGACAATATCCTATTCTCTGACCTAGGTGATGGTTACACAGGTGTGCTTACTTTGTGATAATTCATCAAGCTGTGCATTTGTGCATTTTTAATCTTATGCTGTACTTCAATAAAAAGCTGTCAAAATAAACATGAGTTTCCTCTACTCTTCAATCACAGTCTCTTATACACTCAGCCTTCCTCACCCTCACTAATGTCAAAATCACAGGTCCTACCTTGTTCCCAGAAGCATCTTTTCCCTTCCCTTCTTCCTCCACATGAAAGCGAAGGTTCTCCAGCAGGATGACAGACCCAGCAGCTGGGTCAGCACAAGCTTTCTCCACTTCTGGGCCCACGCAGTCCTTCAAGAACAAAACATCCCTGGGGAGAGCACAACATGGAAAACACTTGAGCAGTCAGAAAGTTAAGAACCAATAACAACATGCTTGACAACATCTGTCACAGTCCACCAGCACCAGAGCCTGAAACGTACTTGCCCAGCAGAGATTTGAGTTCTACAGCAACTGGCTGCAAGGAGTACTTGTCAGGCATGGGGACACCATCAGGCCGGCCCAGGTGGCTCATAAGAACAACTGACTTGGCTCCATTGTCCAAGCAGAATTTGATGCTTGGAACGGCAGCCTTGATCCTGCAACCAAAAAGAGACAACAGGTAGAGTAAGGTTACTCCTAAGAATTAGTGGTAACTATTCTATTCATGGCCTCATAAAACATAAAGCCCCCTTTCTTCTCCAAATTCCTTCAAATCTACTGTCAACAACTCAGCGATGGTCCTCAGGTCCATGTGCAGAGGAAGAAGTTAATTAGGATGTCAACCCTCCCCCTAGGATTATACAGTCTCATCATGTTTTGCCCCTTGTGCAGAAAAGAGTTAATATAGCAGGACTGAAGCTGTTATCTTCAGAAGGACCTGCTTGCAAGGTTGGCCCTTGGCTGGTATCTGGGAACTTGGCTTTTGAAGTGGTCCCTCAGTTCTCTGACAAGGGCTGCTCACAGTTCCTAGACTGTCTGTACAAACAAGGTGATTTACGCTCAACACTTGCTCCCCTCTAGGAGGAATTTTGGTAGTTGCTGGGCAGAGGGTGCCTATGTGATCAGCTGCCAGTAAAAATCTTGGGAGCTGAGTCTCTAAAGGGCTTCTCTGGACAGAAACATTGCACACAATTATTGCATTTTTCACTACTGGAGAAAGGAGCACGCTTGGTGTGTCCCATCATAAGAGGGAGAAAGCATGGAAGCCCATGCATGGATTTCTCCAAATTCTGCCTGTGTCTTTTCCCCTTGCTGATACTGTCATGCATCCTTTCACTGTAATAAACTTTAGCAGTGAGAACTATATGCTGAGTCCTGTGAGTCCTTCCAGTGAATCACCAAATATGTGGGTGGTCTTAGGGACCCCTGAAACATCCTAAGTGTTTGACTGTGGAAGAAATATAAAATTCCCAAATCTTGAAACCATTACAAGAAATTTGGGGAAAACTGAAAAACATGTAACTTTTCTGCACCCGTTACAGATCCTAAGTCACTTTTTTATGTAGGTAAAAATAAATACATTATATAGAATGTGGTTTGCATAATGCATTGCATTTACTAAATTATAGTTTAACCTAACATTTATTAAACCTCCTTTAAACACTTCAAATTTTTGTTACAAACTCAATACTAACTTTCCATTCTTGGCAGTCTTTAAGAAATTAAAATCGATAACAAAGAAAATCATTTATTTATTCAAAAAATATTTATTGAATGCTTCTTTGGTGGCAGCTACTATATCAGATTCTGAGAATACAATAGTAAATAAAATAGTCTCTGTTCTCATAGAAGCGGTAAGAACTATGGAGAAAATAAAGCAAGGTAGGGGGACAAGAATGACTGGAGAATAGTGGTGAAGAGGATTTTAGAGAGGGTGGCCAGGGAAAGTCTCTCTGATAAGGTGACATTTCAGCAGAGAATGGAATAATAAAAAGCCAAGTTATGTTTCTAAAATATCTTATGCTACTTAGCAGATATAAAAACTCATTTATACCAAATAAAGAAGAAACCTTCATCAGGTACAACGTTTGCCCAATGAAATCAAATTAATCTTCAGGGCTATCCATTACTGGCCAAGTCCTATTATTTCTAATGCTTCATTTTGTTAATCAACTCCATGGAGTTCTGAAAATGAAAAGATCTACTCAGACCTGTTTCTCTGTTTTTTACTTATAAAATACCTTGATAGGCATATTTCCAATCTTTTATGTGTGCTACAGAAAATAATGAAAGTCAAGAAGGATCAGAGGTGCCTTGTACAAAGACCTTCCACTATGGTGCAGCAGGGATGTGCTTGGCAAAATGCCAAGCTCTATTCTGGGGCCAATATCTGAAAGTGTTCTGAGTCTATACTTGCACTGTACAATATGGTAGCCATTAGCCACAGGTGTCTCCTGAATACTAGAAATGTGGCTAGTCCAGATTGGTATGTGCTGGATCTCAAATAATACCAAAAAAGTTAAATGTTCCTTTGATTAATTTTTAATTGATTACATACTGAAATGATTATTTGGGGCTTACTGGATTAAATAAAATGTATTATTACGTTCACCTGTTTCTTTTTACTTTTTTAATGTGGCCACTAGAAAATCTTAAATTACATGTGGCTCATATTATATTTTTATTAGACACTGCTGGTCTATACCATTGGAACGTACCTTTCCAGCTCAAACCTTTCATTTAAAATTTAAAATAAAACCTTCTTTTACAATCTAGTCAAAAGCAAGAGCAGTACTATCACTTAAAATTTCTGCTTCTGAATCTAGGAGCCAAGACATTTGGAGCAGCCTAAACTGACTGAAAATATTACTTCTGTAGTCTTTTCCCTTAAATCAAAATTCTCAAAAACTGATTTTATCAGGGCCAGCTAGAATAGAGGCTTGTAAAACTACATGCACAGTTCTTCATTTTGCAAGGGAAGCCAAGTAACCGTAAACCTTTATATTCTTTAAAAATGCATAACACCAAATTCTTCAAATTTAAAAAAAATGGGAGGAGAAAAAAATCGCTTTCTTAAAATGATTTTTTTCAATTTCTAAATTCTCATAAGAAGGCAAACCAGATGGTGGGTTGTTGAAAGCCAAGATCACATGGCTTAAGTTATCATAGTTCTACAATAAGGAAGTGAAACCATTTCATCCCATATACTCAGACCCAGGTACATCGTAAACCTAGCTCAAGGATTAGCAGGGACATTACCTCTGGTTGTTTGTTATCTGGTTGTTCTTCATAGGAACATTGAAGTCCACTCTGAAAAAGAAACAAAGTGTTGGGTTCAGAGCCATGATCAATTTTCCATTCCCCCAAAGATTAGGAGAGGGACTTTTAGTGAACCAGTTAAATAAGTTGAAGTTCAAAAGTCACCTTAAAAATAATCAGCAGTATCAGAAGATGGTGATTAGCCATGGGGACGAGGGTAGGAGTAGTGACTGGGATAGGACACCAGAGGGAGCTTCAGGGGTTCTGGTAATGTTCTCTTTCTTGACCTGGGTGACAAATGTGCTCCTTTAGTGATCGCTCTTTGAAGCTTATGATTTGTGCCCTTTTAGGTACATATCTCATACTTTTTAAAAGAGAAATTTTAAAAAATAAAAAACAACTTAAATCACAGGAACTAGCCCTGAAGACCAGGGAAGCTAAAGCCAGTACCATCTAAAAAGATTTCTATGTGGGCCCAGCATGATAGTATCTAATAACAGTGGCAGCTGGAGGAGTGAAGGGTTATAGGGAACACGTCTGGATTTTGATTCCTTTGATAGTATTTCTGGGTTCTAAGGAAGTAAACATTATTCAAAAGAAAAAAATTAATTGGAACAATAAAACATGTCAAGAGAATATCATTCTTTTGGGAGAAAGGCTGGGACCTCGGGACTAGAAAGAAACCCAGTATCCAAGACCAAGTTCAAACAGTATCCTTCAAGCAAAACACAGACAATAACAAAAAGACAGCCTCTTTCTAAAAGCCTGAGAGGACACTTTGCTGTACACCTGAAACTAACACAACATTGTAAATCAACTATACTTCAATAATTTTTTTTTTAATTAAAGAAAATAAAAGCCTTAGAGGAGAGGATGGAACATGTGACCCTGCCCACCTGACAAACTGGCAATTAGAAAAGAAGTGATCCAGATAGCACAAGCAGGAAATTCCCTGGCAATCCAGTGGTTAGGATCCACTGGTTAGGACTGCTGGGGGCCAGGTTCAGTCCCTGGTCGGGATCCCACAAGCCACATGGCACAGCACACGGCCGGGGGTGGGGGGTGGGGGGGGAGTTGGGGGCGTGGGTAGCAATTTACTGCAGTCTCCTTTCTTACCCAACAGATTGCTGCTTTACCATTTTTAAGAACTGATCATTCCTTCCCCCTTCTTGCTAACTCCTTAGAACCTCGGGCTACTTCAATCTGACTGAAAACAACGATGTGTGATAGCTATCTGTAAGGTCTAAGTTTTGCCTGCCAAGATCCTTTTTAAGTGATTTTTTTCTCATCTCTAGAATGGGGATGATACTACTATCTACTTCACAGTTATTGTGAGAATTAAATGAGTTACCGATTTGGAAAGTGCTTTGGAGAGTAACTGATACACAGTAAGTGCCATAAAAGTGGTAGCTATTGGGCTTCTCTGGTGGCACAGTGGTTGAGAGTCTGCCTGCCGATGAGGGGGACATGGGTTCGTGCCCCGGTCATAGCTATTATTATACATGCTAAGGCTTCTCCAAAACGTGATTCTGTGATCTAAAAGGCAGATCAACCATTACTAAAAACAGCTAGCAACACGCACTAAGGGACTACTGTGAAGGTATGACCTAGTCAAAAAGACTGCTGCCATGTTTGACCACAAAGCTCCATCACTAGGCCTTCCTCTCTAAGGCTGAGGCTTGGCAGACAATTACAAAATCCTAGATCTACTAAGAAGACCACCAATTTCCTATGTCCCCTAGGTCTGTAGTCTAGTTCACTGAAGAACAGCTTTTCCAAAGGTGAGTTGAAGGACTAATTCTATATTCAAACATTTTAATTAAAATCTTAAAAAAATAAAGGCAGTATGCCTCTAAAGAAAGAAATACAGTCTACTTAATTTCAGGCTACTCGATTCTGATTCTAAGCATCTTCTTTAAATATCCTGAACGAGGCCCCTGCCAGCCTTAAAGTGCATTCCAAAGAGGACAGAGTATCCCATTACCAAGAGTCATTTTCTCCCACCCCCTGCAGCCTCCCAGAAGGCCCACATTCAAAAGGGCTATGGGACTTCCCTGGTGGTCCAGTGGCTAAGACTCCGCACTCCCAATGCAGGGGGCTAGGGTTCATCCCTGGTCAGGGAACTAGATCCCACATGCTGCAACTAAGAGTTCGCATGCCGCAACTAAGACCGGGCACAGCCAAATAAATACATAAACAAAAGGGCTAATGGCAAGGGGCTGAGCATAAGCCACCCTTGCAGTGCTGCTCCCTACCCCCAAGCCCTGACAGAGAAGTTCTTTGGAAACATTCAAGAATCTCTCTCATCTATCCACACTGCCATGGCATAGCTTACTGATGAGAATTGGACTTGTACTCTCTTCTCATTGTTTGCGGAATATCTTCCCTCATCATCCCTAGACTCTCAACAACAGGTCTGCTTTTAGCTTCTCCTGTCTAAGGACTCCACCACTGAAACTGCTCTGACCTACACATTCCACTTGTTCTGTGTAAAATCTGCACCCCTTCCTTTTCCACTTCCCTTAAACAATCCCGAGCTTAGCCTCAGGCACAAAGTCAGATATCACTACACACCAATCATAATGGCTGAAATTTAAAAAATGACATCAAACGCTAGTGAGGATGCAGAGCCATTGAGCACTCATATACTGCCAGTAGGAATGTAAAATGATGCGGCTGCTTTGGAAAACAGTCTGGGAATTCCTCAAAAGTCTAAGCATATGACCCAGCAATTCCACTCCTAGATGTTTACCCAAAAGAAATGACAGCATATGTCCATACCAAGACTAGTGCACAAATGTTCAATATTCACAGAAGCTTTATTTGAAATAACCCCAAACTGGAAACAACCCAGATGTCCTTCAAACTGTGGACCATCCATACGACAGACTACTACTCAGCGATACAAGGAATGAACTATTGATACATGCAACAACATGGATAAATCTCGAGGGCATTATGCTGGGTGAAAAAATGCCATCCCAAAGGGTTATATACTGTGATTCCACTTATATAACATTTTTGAAATAACAAAATTTTACAAATGGAGGAGAGATTAGTAGTTACCAGGGGTTTAGGAATGCAAGGAGAGGGGCCACGACTCTAAAGGAGTAGCATGAGGGAGATCTTGGCAGTGCTCAAACAAAACTAGTTTTGTATCTTGATTGTGGTGGGAGTTACACAAATCTACACATGTGATAAAACAGCAAAGAATTATATACTTTATTCCAATGTCAACTTCCTTCCTACTCTTGATATTGTACTATAATTATGTAAGATGTATCCAATGAGGGAAACTGGGTGAACACAGGACCTCTCTATACTATCTTTGCAACCTCCTGTAAATGTACATAATTATTTCAAAATGAATCTTAAAAATATTAATTTAGTTGTAATAAAGATATCAAGACTCTATCACCTGAAATCGCAGGAGTCCAGGCCCAGTTCCATTAAAAGCTCTCAGAGGAACCATTCCCACCCTCGCTTTACTGCCCCTGACTAGAAAATTGGGGTATTACGGCTCCCTTAGAGACTTTTTTTTCTCCCCTGCTCTCAGTTCTTCCTCCCTGTTTCTTCTTCCACTACACCAAGGCTGTTGCTTAACAAGTTACAACAGGTTAGGGAAAAAACAGTGAGGTTTAAAAAAATAGGGGGAGGGAGAGAGGTGGGGGAGAGCAAGCAAAAGGGAAGCGCTTCACAAGTCGGCAAAGGAATAAGACTGGCAACCTATGAGAAGAAAAAAGGAAATGACATTGCAAAATTAAACAGGAAATTTACTCAAAGGGCTATAAAGTCAAATGGAGTCCTAAAAAACTGAGGTAGAACCTGGTAATTAGCCAGAGATTTCTGGCTATCTGAAGTTCCCTCAACAAATCAGTCAATTTCCCTTGGCATTCAAAGCAGGGGCCCGAAAACTCTACAAACATCACAGCTCCCTTTTGCAAGATAAAGAGAGGAGGCAAGTGAAGCAGCCACTACTCCAGAGGCCCCACTTCCGGAGCACTGCCAGCAAGCACCACATAAAGGCAACTGAGACAAAAAGAAATTTGAGCTGATGAGGCATGGCTGCCTCTGTTCTAGAGCTACATTAATAATCTGAGAAAAAAGCAACTTCCTGTTCTCAGGCCAAATAAGTTCTATCCAGATTACAGGGAAAAATTATTGACTGCAACCTTCAGCGGACAAAGGTCTATTTTAACCTGTCCCTATTCATTATGTCCAAGAATTTAGAGAATCTGGTTGGTAACCAAGGAGACCCAAATTCTAGTCCTGGCTCTACCACCAACTTGCTAGTTCAGTGACCTTGGACAGGTCATTTTCCATCAGCAAAACAGGACTAGTCAATCATTTCAAGGCTCAGGGTTAATCTGTGTTAAATGAAACTTTGAGCCCTTGGGCAGAAACATATTTCATATTAGGTCCATAGGGAGAAAAGATAAGCACCTCCTCTAGTCTCACTCCCAGCCAGCCCAGATAATTCCTCAAGCCAGTTTCCCTGGGAAGAGAGGAGATAAAGCCCAAGACTGCAATTGTAGGAAGGTAGCCAAGATGATGCCCCATCTCTTGTCTTTCAGCTGGTGCCTGCATCTGGAAAGGTCAGCCTTGAGCACAGTGGAGACGGGAGGAAATCACTAAAATCTAAGATCTAGTTGCATGCCAATGTCCACTTGTCCTGTTTTTCATAGGGTCTATCCACCTTCCTTAAGAGCATCTGAGGGGTAGATAGGGCCCTTATCTAATACTAGGATGGCTATGATTCCTACTTTGTCCAGATTGCAAAGGACTAGGTGATTTAGCAAAAGGGGGACACCAGGTGTTCTTCATGGCCATAAGGCATTGAGTTCTTCTAATTATTTCCATAGCAGGGCAGAGAAGGCCAATTGCAAACTAATAGTGGCCATAATGAAATAAGAGGGAAGGGGAGAGCTACATGAACTTTTAGGGTGTCCATACAGTTCACTAATTCACGGTGCCTACCTTCGTTTAAGCCTTAGGTAAAGGGAGATCCCCTACTGCTTTCTGCATCCATTAATATCCAAAAGTTGCCCTCTCTTGAACCAGCCCAAATTGGGAAAGGGGCTGGATCACATCATGCACATGCCTGCCCATCAATCAACCACTTCCCTAAAAGGACAAGACTACACAACGCTATCAGTTCAAGCCCTTATGGCCCCCACAAAAGCGCCACCCTTGGATCCTGCCAAGGTCAAGTCCATCAGTTACATACCTAACTGAATTCCTGCACTTAGCTCCTGGCATGCACGAATGTACATGTTACGAAAAGGATAAATGTAAAAGCTCCACACATTATACTAGTTAACTATGGCAAACAAGGGAAAAGCCATGTTGGTAAGTGACCAGGAATCCACATGTTTGGAGTAAAAGACCCCAAAGCGCATGGGGAGCCTTCCCCACTTCTAATATCCTGCTTCTCTAGCCACCTGTGGGGGTGAGGTTAGAGAACAGCAAG
Organism: Neophocaena asiaeorientalis asiaeorientalis; assembly: GCF_003031525.2. NCBI lineage: Eukaryota > Metazoa > Chordata > Mammalia > Artiodactyla > Phocoenidae > Neophocaena > Neophocaena asiaeorientalis. The sequence continues at coordinate 70,617 of NW_020175061.1, forward strand.
AATGAGCAGCCACACCCTGCTCTAGCATTACCCAGTATGTGGCACAAACCTGGTGCAAAACCCATGGCCTGTAGTCCAAAGACACGTAGAGTGGCAGCGGCCTGTTACATAAGCCCTGCAGGGCCTCCTTCGGTGCGCCCACCCCACCTCTCCCTCCCACCCCCAACGCTTTAGTGGGTTCTACTCCTGAACAACGAAATCAACATTCTCTGGGAAAGATGTCCTTTTGTGCAGGGCCGTTTCTGATTTGTCTGGGACGGTCTACGGTGGTGGGGGAAGGGAAACTAACCAAATGGCCTTTCAAGGTCCCTTCCCTGGGGGTCTAGGCATCTGCAGGCTAAGCATCACATCCCACCTCGCCAACTGGGAACTGGAGGTGATAGAACTGCCTTTCAGAAATAAGAGAAGAGAGCAAAATGGATCCCTGCAATCTGAGCCCTTCCTGGGTGGATCCAACCCTGCAAAGGGCAACTTCGGCTCACTTTTTGGGTTGGGGAAAATGAGGTTAGAAACCGTTAAATCCGGGCAAAGCTTCAGCCACAGTGGTGGGCAGCCCAGTCCTGCAGGGCTAGGACCCATGGGGCCTAGACGAGAACTAAAGTTCACTTTGGGCAAGAGAGAAAGAAAGTCGGCCCCGGCCGAGTCCCGAGGATTACCTCATGATGACCCGCTTCCCCTTCACGTCCATCTTGTCCAGAGTCAGCTTGTTAGAGAGCGACATCTTGGCAATTCAGCGGCAGCGAGAGGCCTGGGGAAGACACTGTGCAGCGGCAACGGCAGAGACTGCAACCGACTCGCGTTCGGAACGCGTGGAAAATGCCGAGCGCCTAGCGGGCTCGATCGCCCCGCCTCCCACCTCTCCCCGCCCCTTTCCGGCCGCCGCACCCAGCTCGCGGGCCACTCGGGCAGCTATAGGACGCGGCCCGAAGGCGCCTGCGCACTGCTATTGCTCCAAGGCGCTGTCAGTCTGCGAGGGCGGTGGTGGGACGTGCTGCTGCCATCTGTCACGTCCGGCACGCAGCGAGCCGCTGAGAACCTTCGTGACCAGAGGCGGGCGGCGGTGCCGCCGGGCCGGCAGGTGGAGGAAAAGGGAGAGGTTGGCGCCGAGGGGTAGACGTGGAGAGTCTGAGGCCCAAGGCCTCCAT
>NW_020175061.1:71809-77780 GCF_003031525.2 Neophocaena asiaeorientalis asiaeorientalis
CACGCAAACCCACGACAGCCTGGGGAAAAGCGCCATCCCGCACGCACCCCATGGAATTGCCCGCAGCCATATCAGGATAGATGCAAATGGCAGCTCCTTTTGGAAAATTTCTGTTTTCCTGGCTCCCCCAAATGGAATTCTCCGTAAGACTGCTAAGGGGCCTTTAAGAATTGAGACCTCTCAGAAGTTGGGAAAGGCCCTGGTTCCCCCTGTCCCCCCCCCCTCACCTTTTTTGTAATAAGTACAATGTAATTGTTTGGTTACGACATGAAGCTAATGGCAAACGCTTAGAGCATTTTTCATATATTAACTCACATTGCTCACAAAACTCGCAATCCTCATTTTACAGATGAATTAACTCATCTACAAAGAGGTTTAATGACTTGCTTAGGGTTTCAGAGCTTGTAAATGGTGGATTCAAACCTAGGCAGTTAAGATGTAGAGTCCATACACTTACTTAACTATAGTATAGTACAGACAACCATTGCTCAGAACTAGGCACTCGGGTCCAACATGCTTACAGAGTTGGCTGGAATGAAGTAATTTGAGTCAGAAACAAAAATTTCCCACATGGCACTCAAGGTCCAGGTAAGATGTAGGAAATATTAATTCATAGTGCATTGGTATTGAGACACAAGTTCAAAGTTATGAGCTAAGCATTGGTGTCTTTTAATCCTGTCAGTGTATATTTGGGAAATCTCCATGGAGTTACTTCCAACTGAGTCTGCATTTGAGGCCCGGATGGGCCTTCTGGCCTCCCGGTGATCAGCTCTGCATATATTTAGCGCTTATTTCACTCCACCTGGGTTACTGTGGTAGTGGGAAGCAATTCCTTTTGGATAAGATAGACTAGCAACCAAGGTTGTCAGCAAAGAAAGCAAAACAAGCATACAATCTGACACACTGAATTTAATAATACTTCCCAATTATTGAGCGCTTGCTGTATGCCAGACACTGTGCTAAGGACTGAACATACATGACTCATTTACGACTCACAAAAGCTTTGAAGTAGGTACTCTTATTATCTCTATTTTACAGATGAGAACATGGAAGCTCAAAAATATCAGAAAACTTTATCTACTACAGATCTGAAGCAGCATCAGAGATGAAAAGTTCCTAAAATGGGAAAGCGCCTGAGACAATATAAAAAGTCCAGTGTTGCTGGAAAATAGAGTGGAAGGAAGAGAGTTCTAAAATTATACTGGTGAGGCAAGGTAAGGAGAGACCAGATCCTGTGGACTTACAACCATGATAAAGATGTGATTTTTATCCTAAGAGCTATGAGAAGCCATTTGTTGCAGTCACTGTTACCTTGTATTCATGATATATAAAGAACTCTCAAAACTCAATGGTAAGGAAACAAACTCAATTTTTAAAAAATGGTCACAGGACTTAGACACTTCCCTAAAGAGAATAGACAGGTGACAAATAAGCACATGATAAAATGTTTAATACCATTTGATATTAGGGAAATGCAAATTAAAACCACTATGAGGATGTATATGTATAACTGATTCACTTTGTTATAAAGCAGAAACTAACACACCATTGTAAAGCAATTATACTCCAATAAAGATGTTTAAAAAAATAAATAATAAATAAAAATTTTAAAAACCACTATGAGGGGCTTCCCTGGTAGCGCAGTGGTTAAGAATCCACCTGCCAATACAGCAGACACGGGTTCGAGCCCTGGTCGGGAAGATCCCACATGCCATGGAGCAACTAAGCCCATGTGCCACAACTACTAAGCCTGCACTCTAGAGCCCACATGCCACAACTACTGAGCCCACACACCACAACTACTGAAGCCCGTGTGCCTAGAGCCCGTGCTCCACAAGACAAGCCACCGCAATGAGAAGCCCGTGCACCGCAATGAAGAGCAGCCCCCGCTCGCCGCAACTAGAAGAAAGTCCGTGCACAGCAACCAAGACCCAACGCGGCCAAAAATAAATAAATTAAATTAAATTAACATTTAAAAAAGAAACTCACAATGAGATGCAACTTTATATCAATTAAGATGGCTGAAATAAATATAAAAATAATAATACCAAGTGTTAATAAGGATGCAGAACTCTGCACTGGAACTCTCTTACATTGCTGATAGAAGTGCAAAATGGTACAGCCACTCTGGAAAACAGCTTGGCAGTTTCCTATAAAATTAAACCTATACCTAGCATATGACCCAGCAATTCCCCCACCCAGGTATTCACCCTAGAGAAATGAAGATTTATGTTCACACAAAAACCTGTACATACATATTTACAGCAGCACAATTCATAATTGCTCAGAATTGAAAACAATGCAGAAGTCCTTGAATGGATAAGCAAACTGAAGTATGTTCATACAATGAAATACTGCTCAGCAATACAAAGGAATGAACTATTAATACAAGCAACAACTTGCATGAACCTCAAGGGTATCATGCTGAATGAAATAAGGCACACTCATGAGTTTCATGGTGTATAAGATTCCAAATGTATGACAGTCTGGAAAAGGCAAAGCTAGAGGCATGGAGATCAGATCATTGGTTGCCAAGGACTAGGAGCCGGTGGAATATGTGACTAGAAAGGAGATGCGTGAGGAAGATTTTTGTGGCAATTGAACTATTCTGTATTCTGAGTGTGATAGGGGTTGCATGAATCTATACCTGTATTAAAACTCATAGCACTGGCCCCCAAATAAAATAAATGGAAAAAAAAGAAAAAGCTCTACAGGCCAATATTGCATAACTCAAACAGAACATCTACCAGCTAGATTCAGCCCATGAGCTATGAGGTTTTAACCTCTGCTCTTTAGTTTGTAGTACTCATATTAAAATAGAGCACCTCAAAATAATCTATGGTGTTAGAAGTCACGATAGTGGTTTCCTTTGGGGAAGAGGAGTAGGTAGTGACTGATGATCCATATGAGGGCTTCTAGGGTGCTGATAATGTTCTATGTCTTAATCTGGATGGGTTAGGGTAACCAACCATCTAGTTTGTCCAGAACAGAGGAGTTTCCCAAGATGCAAGTCTTCCAGTGCTAAAACCGGGACACCCCTAGGGAAGTTGGAAAAGTTGGTCACTCTACCAGTTATATGGGTATGTTAACCTTGTGAAAATTCATTGAGCTGTATAGTTGTGATTCATGCACTTTTCTACATGTGTGTTATAAAATACTTTGCCTTCAACTGGGCACAGATGAGGTCTGGTTAGCACAGGGTACACTAGAACTGTTATTTACAATAACGTAGACTTCTATTAACTCAACTTAAGGTTGCATTATCATTTTTCTCAGTCATGCCATAGAGCTAAAGCTGTGGTAAATTAAACCTCTCAGATATTTTTCACATGAACTGCTTTTAGGACATGGCAACCCTTTGCATCATTTTACAAGTAATTTCTAAACTTAGAGAGGACTTTAGATTTTTTCCCCCTATTAAAGTTCATCCTGGGACTTTCCTGGTTGTCCTGTGGGTAAGACTCTGCACTCCCAATGCAGGGGGCCCGGGTTCAATCCCTGGTCAGGGAACTAGATCCCGCATGTATGCTGCAACTAAGAGTTCGCATGCCACAACTAAAGAAGTCTGCATGCCATAACTAAAGATCCTGCATGCCACAACTAAGCCCATGTGCAGTCAAAATAAATAAATAAATATTTTAAAAATTCAGGGGCTTCCCTGGTGGCACAGCGGTTAAGAATCCGCCCACCAATGCAGGGGACACGGGTTCGATCCCTGGTCTGGGAAGATCCCACATGCCGTGGAGGAACTAAGCCCGTGCACTACAACTACTGAGCCTGTGCTCTAGAGCCCGTGAGCCACAACTACTGAGCCCGCGCACCTAGAGCCCCCGCTCCACAACAAGAGGAGCACCGCAATGAGAAGCCTGTGCACTGCAACGAAGAGTAGCCCCCACTCGCCACAACTAGAGAAAGCCCGCATGCAGCAATGAAGACCCAATGCAGCCAAAAATAAATTAATTCATTAAAAAAAAATTCGAGGGGGACCTTGAAGATGGCGGAAGAGTAAGACGCGGAGATCGCCTTCCTCCCCACGGATACACCAGAAATACATCCACACGTGGAACAACTCCTACAGAACACCTACTGAAGGCTGGCAGAAGACCTCAGACCTCCCAAAAGTCGAAAAAAAATAAAGTTCAACCTGCTTTTGCTCTTATTCTATTATATTTTACTGAAATATATGTTTGGTTTTGGGGATTTAATGTGTTAGCCTGGCCCCACATGATATTTTGCATTCTATTTAAAGGCATGAAAGAGCTCTCATCCACCAAATTCTACCCCCTTCACCCACCCTTGACATTATATATCAAAACCACCACTTTTTTCTGAGTAGCCCCTCCCTCATTGACTCACCTGCCAATACAGTTCCGAGCCCTTAGAACACTTTTGTTGTTATAAATTCAACTAAATTTTATTCATAGTAGTTGGGAAATATATGTACTAATTAAGGAGATTTTATGGTTAACCAAGTGTAATGGCGATGTGACATTTCACTCAGAACCCCCTCTTCAGAACTAAGGCACTCATTTCTAGCTGCTGGGAATATTGGTTGCCGACTGCTCACACTGAGTACCTCCTCAGAAATTGTCCTGTGTTGAAGGGAGCTGCCTTGCCTAAGGTCATGCCCCCTTCTCAGGGGCAGCCTACATGCAGTGATTGCTCAATGAAGGTCACAAAGGCCTAGTTTCTTTTCTTCATTTCAGGACATTTCTGAAGGACCATCTCAGTCTGTGAGATTGGTTGCGACCTCTTTGCAGCTTCTCCCTCTCTATCCAATCCTGATTTCCTTACTCCTTTACAGGTGTTGTTCCCAAAAGCAGCCCCCAATAATCCACCTACACACAAATCTCAAACTCAGAGTCTGTTTCCCAGGGAACCTTGGGAAAAATTCAAAGATGACTCCCATGATCTTCACCTTCTGGTATTCACATCTTTGTATGACCCTCTCCCCTTGAGTGAGTGGGGCCTGCAACTTGCTTCTAACTGATGGAATATGATGAAGATGATGGCATGTCACTCCTATGATTAGATTACAATGTAGATATAAGACTCCCTCTTGCTGGCATGCACTAGAGAGACTCCCTTGCTGGCTTTGAAGTAAACTGCCATATTGTGAAAGGGACTATGGAGAGGGCCACATGGAAAGGAACAATGGGTGGCCTCTAGGAGCTGAGAGCAGCCGTTGGTAAATAGCTAGCAAGAAAACAAGAACCTCAGTCCTACAACTGTAAGGAGATGAAGTCTGCCAACATTCTGAGAAAAGTGGATCTTTCCTTAGCTGAACCTCTGATGAGACTGTCACCCTGGCCAACACCTAGATTGTAGTCTGGTGAGACTTTGAGCAGATTACCCAGCCAAGATGAGCCCAGGCTCCTGACTTACAGAAACTGTGAGATAATAAATGGGTGTTGCTTTAAACTGTTGAATTTGTTACACAGCAATAGAAAACTAATATACCAACCTATGACACCAAGAGCTAATACATACACTTGTAGAAAGAGTCAAGGAAGACTGGAGAATGAGAAGCCTTCATGGTGTACAACATTTGATTTTGAAATTATATCAAACTGTTCTTAGAGATATCTCAAGTTGTAGAGAAAATCTTTTGATGGGGATTCTATTTTTAATTAGGTAACTTGATATTCTGCTCCAGAATGGAATGAAGTTGACACATCCTAAAATTTTTCAGTATCTAAATTTGTCAAAACAGTCAAAGGAATTAAAAGTAGAGATAGGGCTTCCCTGGTGGCGCAGTGGTTGAGAGTCCGCCTGCTGATGCAGGGGACACGGGCTCATGCCCCGGTCTGGGAAGGTCCCACATGCCATGGAGCGGCTGGGCCCGTGAGCCATGGCCGCTGGGCCTGTGCGTCCGGAGCCTGTGCTCCACAACGGGAGAGGCCACAGCAGTGAGACGCCCGTGTACCGCAAAAAAAAAAAAAAAAAAAAAAAAAGAAAAATTAATTGCAAA
>NW_020175061.1:77817-131163 GCF_003031525.2 Neophocaena asiaeorientalis asiaeorientalis
AGAGATAACTTAATGGAAAACATTTTGTCTTATAAAAATATTAGTCAAGGAGAGGTATTCTGAATGGAGGCAAAAAGACAGAACCTATGAATATATTTGAGCTGAAGTATATATACTTTCTAATAAAAATATTAGTATTGAGAATGTTTTCCATTTAGTAGAATTTTCTTCTTCTCCTGTAGAGGGTGTTTTCTCAGTTAAAAACATTGTGATGAGAATCAATTGAAGATGTTTGCAATTTCAAATTTATTAACCATAAAATGCAACTGTGAAAGAAATTGCGGGCAATTTTATGAAAAGATTTAAAACATTATGACCATATTGGAAAAAAGTACGTTTTCAGAAAAATATTGGTAACGTGCTCTTAGAGACAGGTGTGGCTAAGAAACTGATTAAGGTATGTGAATATATACCAAAAAAATTCTGCTTGTGTTATTTTTTAATGTTCAGATAATCAATATGTGTTTTTTGCTTTAATGTACAGTGATATATGTTGTTTTTATTTTTAGAAAGAATTTTATTTTTGAAATTAGTTTTTAACAGAACTGTTTTATAGCCTACCAATATAATAAAGCCAACTTGTTGATCAGTAGGTAAATATTTCATATATACTGAATTGCTTTAGTGCGTCCTTTCACTCTCTAAAGTATTCCAGTTTAGTTAATATGGTCTCCCTAAGGCTTTAGGATCTTTTCTTTTTGGCTTTATCCCTATCCTTTAGGTTGGCAGTCTCTATAACCCAGATCTCATTTCATATGCAAACTTCATCTTCTGCAAATGTAAAAGGTCACTTATTTGGGCCACTTAAGCTATCCATTCTTTATCACATTCAAGTGGGATAACAAGGAAAGGGATGCAGGAAGTTCAGAGGTATAAACAGGTTCTTGTTTTTGTTCTCTGGGAGGCCTCTTTTTGCCAATTAATTCATTAACAAGCCCCAAGAGTTGCCTCAGAAAAAGATTGATATCTCCAAGGACATGTGAGTAAAGCAGTGAGAAAAGAACAAGTAAAAGGAAAAAAAAACCCACACACATATGAGAACACATACAGAGAGAGAGAGAGAGAGAGAGAGAGAGAGAGAGAGAGAGAGAGAGAAGCTCTAACAAACAATAAATATGATTCTGAGGGGAAAAAACACCAAAATTGTGAGGGCAGGAAGGTAAAGCCTATATGAACCCTAGACACCTTTGCATTAGTCCCCTGGAGAGAAGAGTTTATGCCATTCTTCAGGTTACAGTGCCTCACTGTTGCAGGGATGGGGACCCCTTCCAGGGCCCAAGAGTGAGCTCTTGTCTAACACTTGGAAATGAATTGTCCAAGGCGGCACGTGCTGACAATGCAAGAGACTTTATTGGGTAGGGGCGCCCGGGCGGAGAGCAGCAGGGTAAGGGAACCCAGGAGGACTGCTCTGCCATGTGGCTCACAGTCTCAGGTTTTATGGTAATGGGATTAGTTTCTGGATTGTCTCTGGCCAATTGTTCTGACTCAGGGTCCTTCCTGGTAGTGCGCGCATCACTCAGCCAAGATGGATTCCAGCAAGGAGGATTCTGGGAGGTTGGTAGGACATATGGACTGGCGTCTCCTTTTGACCTTTCCTGAATTCTTCCGGTTGGTGGTGGCTTGTTAGTTCCGTGTTCCTTATCAGGACCTCCTGTCATAAAATAACTCATGCAAATGATTAGTGTGGTGCTGGCCAGTTTCTTTCAGTGCTTCCCCTAACACCAGTACCTTCAACATTGGAGTCCTTTGCATCAGGCCACCATTGTAGTAAAGACCATTTCCCCCTATTATCTAATAGAACTCCTAAGTTGTAGCCAGGTAGATGGCTATCCAGCAAGAGACTACATTTCCCCATCTCCCTTGTGGCTTGGAGTGGCCAAGTGACCAAGTTCTGGAAATCATTGTGAGCCATTTCCACATTGTGACACTGAAAGGGAAAGTTCATGCTTTCCTTTGGCCCTTTTCCCCATCTGCTGGCTAAGAGCTGCCAAAAGATGAAGCAGCCACCTTGGACCCAGACATGGCAGAGCTTCCTTACCAGCCCTGGACCGCTTACCTCTACTCTGTTAACCTAAAAGAGAAACCAACTTCTATCTTGTTAAACTACTTGTGTACAATCTTGGGTCTTTTTCTTATAGTACCTGCACGCTCCTTAATAAAACCATGCTGAGCTAAACTTGCAAAATTTTAAAAGTACACACCGAGTCACTGGAACATGAGTAGACAGACCAATGGGACAAAAGAGAAAGTCCATCATAGAACCAAATACATACAGAAAATTAGTACAAAATCAAATCAGTGGGGTAAAGACGGACTTTATTTTTTACATGAATAGTGTTGACACAACCAGGTATCTATACTATAGAAAAAGATAAAGTTCCATCTCTTCCTCACACCATACAGCAGGTTAAAACTCTAAGTAGAATGAAGATTTAATGAATTTACCCTTTGAGCCAACAGTTTCATTTCTGCAAATTTATTCACGATAAGGACATATCTGCACTTTATGGATAATGTATGTACATTTTCTCATTGTTTGTAATAGCAAAAGACAGGAAAAAAACTTGTGTCTACCAATAAGGGATTAGATTTTTAAAACTATAGTATATAATTGAATGTTATACTATACGAAGTTGTAAGAAAGAATGAGAAAGCTCTGTATTTTCAGGATGTACTTTGGTGAAGAAAGCCAGATGCAAAATAGTGTATAGTACTATGCTACCTTTTGTATAAGAAAGGGGAGAAATGAAAATATATATTTATTTTTGCTTGTATCTGTATAAAGAAACACTGAAAGGATATATCAGAAACTAATAAAATGGTTAGCTATGAGAATGGAAAGAGTGGGGTAGATGGGGACAGGAATGGGTATGGGAGTTCTAAATCTAAGTATTATGTAAGTAATAATTATTACTATTAAGTATTAATAGGCAGTGCGCAGGCACGGCGGCGCGCCTCTGCGGGGCGCTGGGCTCACTGCGCACGCGCGGCCATCAGCTTGGTCCCAGGTGGAGCTGTTTTAGCCGAGCTGGCGCCGCCGTGAGCCTCCGAGATGAGCGCGGCAGAGGCTGACCGCTGGGCTTGGCTGCTGGTGCTCAGCTTCGTGTTTGGGTGCAATGTACTCAGGATCCTCCTCCCGTCCTTCTCCTCCTTCACGTCCAGGGTGCTGCAGAAGGACGTGGAGCAGGAGTCTCAGATGCGAGCAGAGATTCAGGGTATGAAGCAGGAGCTCTCCACCGTCAACGTGATGGACGAGTTTGCCAGATACGCCAGGCTGGAGAGAAAGATCAACAAGATGACTGATAAGCTCAAAACTCACTTGAAAGCACGGACAGCTCAGTTGCCTAAGATAAAATGGGTTATAAGTGTTGCTTTCTACATATTGCAAGCTGCCCTGATGGTCACACTCATCTGGACATACTACTCTGTCCCTGTGACCGTGGTGCCGAGTAGATGGATAACTCCACTAGAACGCCTGGTAGCATTTCCCACTGGAGTAGCAGGGCTTGCAGCAAAGGAACTGACGCCTAGAGAACTTACGTGTCCAGTGTCACCGAAATGTGAAGTAGCAGGGCTACAGTTCAACCCAAGCCTGCCTCAGTAATCCAAGCCCAATACCTGGGGTCTGATACACCACTTATTGAAACACCACCTCTGGTTCCCAAATTCTGTGACTCCTTTTCAATTCACACTATGCTTAGCCCCTCTGCAGCATTTCCTGCTATCGGCCATTCTTTCACTTCTGAAAGAATTTCTTTTGGGTTTTAAAATTAGTACATGTCATCGTAGAATGATTAGAAATATAAGAAAAAACTTTTAAAAAAGACTCAGTAGCTATGGATAACCCCTCTTAACATTGTGGTATATTTTTTCCAGTCTTTTTTTCTATTTATTTTTGTATGGTTAAGGTTATCTGGCACATACAATTTTTTACCCCTCTTATTATGTAAGCATTTTCTCATATCAATAAATTTCTTCAGATAGGAGATGGACGTGCTGCTGGCTGTGCTGAGAGGGCAGCTTAATAAGTTTCTTTATTAAGGAAAAAATATATATATATATTTGTATTTGTTTAATGTCAGGAAGTACTTGGTTAACTCTATCACTATTGCTTATTCTGAGGTATCTCCATATTTTAAAATATCAGTATAAGAACATTTTTCTATATTGACCTTTAATTAGATTTCCACCATGAATTGACTTTAAATACTTTAGACTGATGAACAAAAAAGTTCTGTTAAGAAGTCTCTTCTGTATCAGTGCTAAAATCCAAGTACCGTGAGCTCCAAGACCAGTGGCAGTGCTGGCACTCTATTTGGTTCTGTCAAAGTCCCTTACATCCTTTAGGACCAAGCCCATTCACCCATATTTGTTCAATTTATAGCTGCAGTTCCTGTAGTAATTCAGCATGTATCACAGACACACTGTATATATCTACAAATTTTTAAGCCTAACTGCTTGAGAACAAAAGTTGAAATAAACATAGAGGGAAAATATTTAGTTTCAGGAGGCAAGATTTTACTGAGCTAGATGAATACAAAAATAAACGATATGATGTTTGTGCTTTTTTATAAATAAATTTATTTTATTTTATTTATTTACTTTTGGCTGCATCGGGTCTTTGTTACTGCACGCGGGCTTTCTCTAGTTGCAGCAAGTGGGGGCTACTCTTCGTTGCATTGTGCATGCTTCTCACTGCGGTGGCTTCTCGTTGCGGAGCATGGGCTCTAGGCATGCGGACTTCAGTAGTGGCTCGCGGGCTCTAGAGCCCAGGCTCAGTAGTCATGGCGCACAGACTTAGTTGCTCCACGTCATGTGGGATCTTCCTGGACCAGGGCTTAAACCCATGTCCCCTGCATTGGCAGGTGGATTCTCAACCACTGTACCACCAGGGAAGTCCCTGTTTGTGCTTTTTAAGAGGTGGTTATGTCACCTAAATATTTATGCACAATTTCTGAGAGTTCAATATGTATATATACATATAAATAGGTGACATATACATATATTTTTAAATCTTGAGTCAATTTAGCATTAATATTTGTGTAAAGTATGTATGTATGTATTCATAATTCCTACTTATTTTGCTTAACATCTCACATAAAAGCATTTTTCATGTTATGGTACACTTTTCATAAACATACTTTTTTTTTTTTTCATAAACATACTTTTATGACTATAAAATATTTCATCATATAGATGAACCATAATTCACTCAACTATTACTTTCTAAAGGTAGACATTTGAGTTGTTTACAAACACTCAAGAGCACCATAAAAAAAGGACATAAGGAATGTCTTTGTGCATAAATCTTCCTGTATTCTGATCATTTCCTTAAAATAGAGTTCTAGACTTCTTAGAATTACTGGATGGAGGTACATGATACATATGTAGAATTGTTCTCCAAAAGGATTTTACCAACTCCACCAGTCTCACCAGCAGTGTTTGAGAGTGCCCATTTCCTTATACATATAGAGGATTTTAAGGGTTAGGACCACTCACATTCAGTTTATTAAAAACAAACAAAAGTTAAATATTAGCTCACCACCCCTTTCTTGCCCTTTCTATACTCTCTCCTCCACACCATGTGCCCAGAGTCCTCTGTGCTGCTTCCCAGCCACCCAGGGTCTCTCACTGAGCTGTCCCACCCAAGCTGGCCTTCCCTAGAAAAGTTGACACTCTAGATTTTTCCCTCCTTATCTCATCCCCACACCCAAATTCAAAACTTTATATCCTGCATCCTATCCTCTTGGCCTGCCCTGGCCAGCAGATCAATCTTTATTTTTTTTTAATAATTTTGTTTTTATTAAACCAAAGAAACGTTGGGTCTTCCTTGCTGCGCGTGGGCTTTCTCTAGTTGTGGCGAGCGGGGGCTTCTCTTGTTGCAGAGCATGAGCTCTAGGCACATGGGCTTCAGTAGCTGTGGCACGCGGGCTTAGTAGTTGTGGCTCGCGGGCCCTAGATCGCAGGCTCAGTAGTTGTGGCACACGGGCTTAGTTGCTCTGCGGCATGTGGGATCTTCCCGGACCAGGGCTTGAACCTGTGTCCCCTGCATTGGCAGGTGGAATCTTAACTGCTGCGCCACCAGGGAAGTCCCAATCGATTTTATATATTCATTACCAACAATGTATAATAAATGATAATAAAGAATAAATGTGTTAGGCCAAAAAATGGTCCCCAAAAGATATTCACATCAAATGCCTGGAACTTGTGTATGTTGCCCTATTTGGAAAAGAGTCTTTGCAGATGTCCATTGAATTAGGCATCTTAAAATGAAGAGAAAATCCTTGATTTTCCAAGTGGGCCCTAAATGCCATTACAAGTGTCCCTTTAAGAGAGAGGCAAAGGAAGATCAGGCACACAGAACAGGAGAAGACCATGTGAAGAGGCAGGCAGAGATTCGAGTGATGCAGCCACAAGCTCAGGAACAGCGGCCAGCAACCAACAGAAGCTGGAAAAGGCAAAGAACAGATTCTCCCCTAGAACTTCTAGAGGGATCATGGCCTCGCCCACACCTTGACTTTGGACTTCTAGCCTCCAGAACTATGAGAGAATAAACTTCTGTTGTCACCATCTTTGTAGTAATTTGTTACAGTAGTCACCAGAAACGAATACAGTGCATCACCACGTTCTCTCCGTTAACACTAAGGCTGTACTTTAGGACAAGACTATGGGAGGAAGAGATATTGTGGTTTATTAAATAACCACCAGGTGGCAGTACTGTGCAGAGGCTAGCAAGGAAACCGGTTCTGCTACTTCACGTTCTCTCCGGTCCCCTTTCCTTTCATCACTGCAACTCACTGATGCCAATCTTCTTTCTAATCCTAAAAAGCTGCTGGCTTGGGCCTTGGGCATCCACATGTACTTTAGATTATAGAGATTAGGTTGGGCATGTCAGGGGATGGTAAGCAATGAAATGAGATCTGTCTTTTAGTACTCTACAAAGCTTGAAATACCATCAAATCTGAGCTGTATCCTTTGAGCGAAACAACCCAGGTCTCCCTTTAGGGATGACCTTTAGCAAATGGTGAAGTGGACAAAGCTGGTGACCTCTATGTTTCTAGCTACTCCTTTTCAGTAAGCCCATCCTCAGACACCCAATGCTCTTTCTGCCCCAGGTCCTTCAGTCATGAGGAAGGTGAATTTCTTAGCTAACATATGGGCCAGGCATCCTCCCAAGACCACTTAGTCTTTAACACAGCCTAGAGAAAGCTATTGTAATTATCCTGATTTTACAGAGTAGAAATACTGGAGTTTAGAGCGATCAACTAACAGGGTTACAGTTCTTAAGTGGTTGAGTCACGCCTCAAACCTTGGTCATCTGATATTAATTGCCATATCTTAGTGCAACTCGGCTTCTGGCCATCTTTCTCTAATTTAACATTTACTGTCTGTATCACTCATTTGACTAGCATTTTAATTATCTGTTACACAAATATATGTTATCTCCTAATTAGATCGCAAACTCCATTAAGCCAGGGACTACACCTTAAGCTGTGTTTGCAGCCATGTTATCACCTGTGACAGTGAGCCTAAAAGTTTTAGCTTTTCACTAGATGCTTAACATTTCTCATCTTGGGAAACAGTTCCCCCCAGTTAGAACCCCTGTCTATGTCACTTTATTTAATGATTTTCAATTTAGAAAGATTCCATTGAGAACTTTGTTTGGAAACTACAAAATTGTTAGGACTGGACTTAGAGCCACCATAATCCACAATAGCTTTATCTCAGTTCCTCCTAAATGTTTTAGGATGCAATAGGCCACCTATTACAGGCTTAAATTCCTCCTAGAGGTACAGTATAATAAAATCAAAGATGATTATAGTAAGTGACATTATTGGGTCAACGTCACCTTCTTAATCTGCAGACAAAACTTTACAGCAGTGTCCAGATATATCTACAAACCTGTTTTTATAGTTCCCAAGTTAATAGATCCTCTATTCTCATTTTTGCATTGTATATCTGCATTTTCTTAGGCTAATTCTAACTCAAGTTGTTACCTGATTTAAATGAACACATATGTAGCTTCCAGAGCCACTTCTTTTCACTTCGACAAGTAAAATGAATGTTATTTTAGACATAATAATTAAATCTACCCAATGATGAAGATTCTTTCTGGGATTCTATGAACCCTTCTATATTTTCACGCTTAGAAATATATCCTCACTATATTATCTTTTATCTCAAAACTCTTATGTCAATTTTGCACTCATTTAGTTGGATTTCACTGTACCTATATATTATTCTTGCAGTTTTTTCCCAGCTTTATTGATATATAACTGACATAATATTGTATAAGTTTAGGGTGTACAATGTGTTGATTTGATACATTTATATATTTCAAAATGATTACCATCAAAGTATTCTTTGATTTTTTAATGGTCTTAGGCAAAAGCAATACAATATTGACCTACCTTCATATTTACTGGTAGAATGATAGGGGTGCATTAGTTTAATGGGCTACCCATTACAAAGTTATCAAGTGAGATCACAGGTATGAAAGTGCTTTGGAAATGGTAATTAACAACACACATGTAAAATTATGGTATTGTTACTGTTACTCTTTCGAGAAATATTACAAGAAGAGAAATCCAAAGAATATTTAATGATTACATTTTGATCACTGTGTAACCTAAGTGGAGTTAATATTTGAAGATAGGAGAACCTTTCCAGAGATTTCTCAATGTAAATAATTGCTTAACCCAGTGCCTTTCAAGCTATAATGTGTATAAGAATCCTCTGGAGATCTTGTTAACATCCAGATTCTGGTTCAGTTAACATGCAGACTCTGGGCTGGGCCTGAGAGTATGCATTTCTGACAAGCTCCCAGGTGATGCTCATGCTTCTGATTTCTGGACCACACTGTGTGTGCCAAGGAATAATTTTGGCTCTACCTCTTAAACTCAATCACTAATCCTATTATTAAAGGCAAATGTGTGGTTGCAAGGAAACATATTAAATAGGTGGAGATATCCCTTTCTCATAAATACAGAGCTGGCACTGAAACTCTGGTTTGGAAGATGAGCTTAAAAATCATCCAGGTAGGGGCTTCCCTGGTGGCACAGTGGTTAAGAATCCACCTGCCGATGCAGGAGGCATGAGTTCGAGCCCTGGTCCGGGAAGATCCCACATGCCGCAGAGCAACTAAGCCTGTGCGCCACAACTACTGAAGCCTGTGCACCTAGAGCCCATGCTCCGCAACAAGAGAAGCCACCGCAATGAGAAGCCCACTAGCCCCGGCTCTCTGCAACTAGAGAAAGCCCGCAGGCAGCAACGAAGACCCAACACAGCCAAAAATAAAATAAATTAATTAAATAAATTTTGCAAAATCATCCAGGTAGGCCCATATAAATAATTCTAAACAGAAAGATTTCTATCCCTTTTTTCAGTATCTGTAGGGAAAAAAATTCAGATCTTTCTAACAAATTAAGCTTAATATATTTTTAGCTTTACTGGCAGGAACATTTCTCTTTTTCTCATCTAAATTTTTTTCTGTTCCAATTTAAACCACTTGTTACTGCAGATTGATTGATGATAGTGAAATTAACTACATAATCATTTCCAAATATCTTTTTTATATAATTACAGCTCCAATGGCTTCATTTTAAAGTGCCTATAGTTTTAGTAATTTGGTCTAGGAAATGAATTTCCCTGTATCCCAGCTAAGTAAATATTTGATACATGTAAAAACATAATGCAAACCTTTGTATAATGGGTATGCCTTGAGTTAGTGCCCCAATCCCTTCCAAGACTAAAACAACAGGAATGACAATGGCACCATTTTATCTGTGGTGGTGTGATGGCATTTTTTTTAATACAAAAGACAATTCCATTTCTTTTTTAAGATGACCTCAAAGACTGGCGAGACAGTTTCGTTCAAGGAAATAATCATCCCTTTACTGGATTAAATAATATGTTCTGTGGGAAAATACACACCGTTTTCCTATTTGAAGATTTAAGTTGTGAGGAGAAAATCCTATTCACCTGGCTGATAGTCACAAGCAGGACCAGCTTCATGGGCATGTGACCAGTGCAGTCACACAGGGCTCCACACTCAGAAGGTCCCTGTACTTGGTTTAGTGCTCTGCCATCACTGTCTTGAAATTCCGAATAACTTTTGGACAAGTGGCCCCGCATTTTCATTTTACATTAGGCCCTGCAATTATGTAGCTGGTCCCAAGTACATGGGTGAACACTGCTGTTCATCTGGTTTCCTGGAATATGTGTATAAAATTTAGTCTCTGTTCCAGCATGATTGCCTCATCGTTTCGAAAATGAAATGAGTTCAAGTTATTAATTATCCACCTTTCCTTCCAAGAAGGACTACACACACATGCACCAATGTGTACTTTCCTACTAGGCTACAGCCATCACCCTCTTCATGGTATTGTGCCCCTCATATCACACACTGTAATTTCAAAGAATCCTATACAGCCATTGATTGGCATGCTGCCCAATGATCTTAGTCTGCTAGTCATTTTCACTTATTAATTTCATGGCAGAATAATGTATAGAGATGTTTTTGTTTTATTTTTCCTGCTGTGGAAGAATCAGGAAGAATAAGAGAAATATAGCTCCCCCCATCCAAAGGGAACATACTCCTATGCCTGTTGAAGTTGTCTGAAGACAGGAAGTTGTCTTCCTGTCTTAGTTTATTTAATCATGCCAGTTTGTGTGTGTGTGTGTGTGTGTGTGTGTGTGTGTGTGTGATGGGAGGAGAACAGGGCACAGAATGGTGACTGAAGCACCCAGAGAGGTGAAGTTTACGTAAGACCAGGAAAAGAACAGATGTCTACTTGCTGTTTCCTTGAGCGGTGGGATCCAAGACACATTTCATCTCCAGGGAGGTGAATGGCTATCTCCAATTTCAGCAAAAAATGCAGTGCCAAGCATAGCCCAGAGGCAGCAGAGTCCTCAGACTCCAGGGATCCAGCTTGGATGATGGGCATACAAGTGGTATTGTGGACCAAAGACTGGAGAAATTGCCCCCCATTTTTTTCAGGATGCAAAAAAAAAAAAGAGCTGTTTTTCACTCCTGAGCACTTCCTTTCTACAAAAGTCCTCCACCAACTTTTTCTTTTTTTGCTTTATGCAAGAACATGAGGGGTTAGTGGGTGAGGGTGAGGAGCCCATAATAACTAAGATAGAATTTTTAACAATCTAGCAGAACAGGGCCTCAAAATCAGATATCATTTGATTTAAAGAAAATTAAGTAATGTCATATTTCTTTCATCTCCCATGAGGCAGTTGTAAACCTTTCCTGCAACAATGTAATATTTAACCCACAAACATCCAGCTGATGACTCACAATTTCCCACACAAATGCCCTTGGATTTTTCCCTAACAATTTAACAAAAGTCCTGTCCCAAACATGCCGACCTCTCTTCACACAGGGAAGTCATGTGTAGTACAGAGAGACCTGGCAAGGGCCCACTGAGGTAGACATTTGACTACCTCAGCTGCTAAAGATTCTGCCCATCAGGGTCTTTCTTCCTCAACAAACTCCTCTCAGAGTCTTAGGGATAAAGGGCAAAGACCAAGTCCTCATGGAGAGACAATCAGAAAAGGACAGTGTTGGTACCCTACTAATCCGACTATAGGCTGATCTCCTCTAGATCCCTATGGCCCCTCTTGCTCCAGGAATTTATAGCACTTTTCCTGTAAGAAATTCCTTCCTACAGGAATCTGTAGCACTTTTGCCTACTACCAGAGCCATGGCCCCTAGGCTGGGTGTTGCTCCCTACAGATATTGCCTGCTACAGGACACTGGTCTGTATCTGGTGCTTGAAGCATGAAGCCATTGGGGCTACAACCCTATGAATAGCTGCCAGAAACTGCTCTATGAAGTCTTTTTTATCACAGCTAGGTGATAGCTCCTGCAGTCATCATTGCACTGCTAGATCATCAAGGCTACTTCCCATTGAGTAAATCAATGGATCCAAACTAGGACTCTCCTAATGCTTGGGCTCTGACTTAAACAGAAGCTGGCCTTTGGAATTTCATGCCCTAAAGGAGAATACACCAGAATCCTAACTTTTGGTTTTTTGCTTTTATTAAACCCTGTGTGTGGTGTTTATGTTGTTATAGGTTCTTAGAAGGAGTATAGTTCAATCTATCTTGACAGGAACTGATTTGGATAAACTAGCTGAGCAATGTTCTCAAGCACATATGAGGGCCCTACTTTCCGGATATCTAATCCCCTAATAGCGGGATTACATCCCCTAACACTGTTCCTGAAGCTTCCTCAGGCAGCTCCCTTCACTCTTCCAGTTGCCTGATGGACATTAACCAAATAATGGTCATAAGCAACCTTCTCCCTGCAGAGCAGGTACATTCACTCACACTCTTAGTCGATACACACCTTGGGCAACATTGGATTTGAGGTCACAAAGACTTTTAGTCACTGGGCCACAATCAGCTGTGTGTTGTCTTTCTCCACAGATTTGTTGCCCAATGCATTTCTAATATGAGCCCAGAAGAGTGGCCACTCTTGGGCACTGTCTGGCCAGGTGATAAATGTCTGCCTATTCACAAGTTTCCTGAGTCAGTGGTAGCTGGATAACTTATAGTTTGGGATCTCTTCCAGGAAGATCAAGATGATGACATCCTCGTGCTCACAGAACATCTTGATGCTGGCCAGCTGTACTTCAAGCTGGCACCATTCACTGTGCAGGTAGTGGTTACTGACCACACACAAAGTTTTCCGGCTGGTGTTGATGTCATTCTGGATGTTCTCAAAGATGTCTATGCCTGGATCAAAGTCCCAGTGGTGAAGACAGAGCTTAAAAGTGGGCTGGCCACCTTCTTCTAGGGCTGGAACAAGCTCTTCATATACCCACTGCTCATCAGTGGCAGTGAAAGAGACAAAGGCATCATAGATGAACTCCTTCTCTGTCCTTTGCCACTTGGCCAGGTACCAGGCTTAAAATATGTAGAGCTCATACCATAGAGACGGAGTCATCTTGGCAATGAACCAAGAGGAGACCATGGTTGTGAGGACCAGACTGAAGGAGCAGAAGAAGCAAACATTTCCTAGGTCAAAATTACACATAGAATCATCAAAATCTATCAACAAACTCTGGATATTTGGCTGCTGACAAGTATAGCTCCAGAGGTAGGGGATATGGACATTTGCTGTGTTTATTGACCAATTCTTGAAACATGCATTGTCACAGCTGCACTGAAGTTTGTTCCCATAGAGATCAAAGTACTTCAGAGACTTCAGATTCTCCAGATGACTTTGATTAATGACTCTTATGTTGTTGAATCTTAAAGAGAAGTCCTGAAGGCTTTCTAATCCAGAGAACATGCCAGGAGTCAATGACTCTAAGTTGTTGTTTTCCAGGTGCAGCATTTTTAGTCTTTTGAGCTTTTGGAATAAGAAAATATTTAAACTGAGACTTCAGTCTCCAGATTTTGTTCCTGAGATATCCAACTTTGTGAGATTAATCAGGGAGTCAAACTGAAGGTGGTCTAGGAATACCATGGGATTTTTCCCTAGGAGTAGCTCCTGCAGGCCATTCAGCCCTTGGAAGAAGTTGGTTGGAACAACCTGAATTCCATGTATTTGTCCTTCTAGGTTGAGTTGTTTCAAAGACTTGAGGTTCATAAATGGAGGAAATGGCAAAGTCCTACTGGTTTCATAACTAATTTTATTAAAACTGAGATTCAAAACTTCTAGATTTTCCAGGCCCAAGAAAAGGCCTGCTTGAAAACTTGACAAGATATTGTATGCCAAGTCAAGTTTATAGAAGTAATTTAGGTCAGAAAATGCATTCTCCTCTATGTCTTTCAGGCGGTTCTGGGAGAGAATGAGAACTTGGAGCTTCTTCAGAAACTGAAATGTTCTGTGTTTCAGTGTCCGAATATTGTTGTATCCAAGGTCTAAACTCTCTAAATTTGGAAATTGAAGAAAGGAGTATTTGTCAATTTTTACTATACAGCACCCAGCCAAGTTGAGCTCCTTCAATGAATACAGCCCATAGAAGGCCATATTACTGAGTACTATGATGGGATTTCTAGAGAGAAAGAGAGATTGTAGGTACCTCAAGGGTGAAAATGCAAAATTTGGAAATCTTTTAAACTTATTGTGCTCAGGTCTAGGGCTCTCAAGTTCTGGAGGGCACTCCAGGTCCTGTTGCTGACAAAGGAAAGTTGACACGTGTTTAGATTCAGCCTTTGGAGGCTGGGCATAGCATCAAACTCACTGTCATTGAGGTGAACAAGATCACTGCTTTGGCTCAGGTCAAGGGACAAAAGCCTGGTACAGTTGGCAAGGCGCTTTACGCCCCCTGCATTAATGGCATTTTCCCAAAAAACCAAAGCCTCTAATACAGGTAAATTTCAGAGGAGGCGACACCAAATATAGATTTGATATATCTTCATTTAGTCAAAATCTCCTTTATATTTTTTAAAAGTTTTAAAATATTCTCTGTAAATTTTTGTGTTTCTGTGTTAGGGTATGTCCTAGAAACTTTTAGATATTATTATTGAGATATTGAGAAATATCTTATTTTTTCCTATTTAATTTTCTAGTTAAGTATAGCAAGGGTGCCATAACTTTTTAATTTTTTGTGTTCTTGTTGATCATAAGCATAGAAAGCTTTCTGAACTCCTAATAGTTTTTAAAATATGACTGTTTATTCTATTAGGTTTATCTGTTAATGATTATGTTCTCTGTAGGTAATGGAAGTTATATATCTCTTTTTCAAATTCATACATTTCCTATGTATTTTTTATGTTGGTCTCATAATATTGGTCACAACCTCCCTATATTAAATCATAGTGATGATAGATTTTTTTTGTTAATGGGATGACATCTATAGATTTTCAATTAATTATTTTATTTGCTATAAGTTTCAATATATATCAAGTCAGAAAATTTCCCTCATACTCCTAATTTTTTAAGGAAGAATATAGTTGAGTTTGACCAGAACACAAAGAGAGAGGGGGAAATAGAGCCATCAACTAAGGGAGAGTGTACAGGGGCAACAAATTTCTTGCACAGATGATAAATTGGCAGTAAGTACAGAAGTGTGAAAATATCAAGCACTTACTATGTGTCCAGCATTTTCATAGGCATGAATGACTCACTACAAAACTCAGCAAGATAAACAGTCTTAACCCCACTGTATACATGGGGAACTGGAAGCTCAGAGACACAAATATTGTACAGCTAATGTGAGGCAGATTAGCAATTGAAAGAATAGCCAGGACATGGAAGCAACCTAAGTGTCCATAAAGAAATCAATGGGTAAAGAAGTTGTGATAATTACTCAGCCATAAAAAAGAACAAAACAGTGCCATTTGCAGCAACATGGATAGACCTACAGATTGTCATACTGAGTGAAGTAAGTCAGATACAGAAAGAAAAATATCATATGATATCACTCATATGTGGAATCTAAGAAAAAGGTACAAATGAACTTATTTACAGAAACAGAGCCTAGACATAGAAAACAGACATACGGTTACCAAAGGGGAAGGAGGGAGAGACATAAATTAGGAGCTTGGGATTAACAAATACACACTACTTTATATAAAATAGATAAACATCAAAGGTCCTACTGTGTAGCACAGGGAACTATATTCAACATCTCATAATATCTTATAGTGGAAAGGAATCTGAAAAAAATATATATATATAAACAATCACTTTGCTGTATACCTGAAACTAAGACAACATTGTAATTCAACTATACTTCAATTAAAAAAGAAATTTCTACAGTAAACTAGATGTCTGTATACTATGTAATACAATTTTATGATATTGTCACTGTGCTGTCCTACTTAATTTCTATATTAGAAAAATATATCTATGCTGACCATATTTTATGAACCAAAAGTCAAGACATGCTAGTCTTACATTGGGTTAGAATATTTTTCATTGGAACTAGATTTAAAATTTCAGGATGTATTTTTACAATATTTGTAAAGGTTAGTCTAAAGCATAGCATTTGATTAAAAATGATATTTGTAATCATTTTAATTAAAAAAAAATTGGCATCAGGCTTTCAGTTTAGAACACAAACACTTATTTTGAAAACTTTTATAAGCAAATAAGGTTTGATCTACATCACTTCAACCTAGACCATCTTTTCCTAAAATATTATATGCCATGGATTGCCTAGATAGCAAATTCTTTACTGAAAAAAGTTAAAAAAATTTTTTCCAATAGGTGGTACATGCAGATATTTAAAATTCAAACAGCACAAAATGATGCACAGTAAAAATGTAAGTCTCCTCACCCCAATTCCTCAGCCCTCCTCCTTTGTTATCAGCTTCTCCTGTGTCCTTCCAGACAGAAAATCTCTAAAATGTCTGTAAGGAGAGGCTATGAGGATACTGGACAGTTGGGTGTGGGGCAAGGAGGGAAGGAGTCCCAACGAGGGGAAAAAAGAGTACACAAAGGGTGAAGGCAGGAGTCGTGAAAGACAACTTTGACTAGTTTATAACTTTGTCATTAGTTCACCCTTGTTTAGAGAGTCCCTAGCCTAAAGTTTTACTTTCTTGTAGCAAACTTGCTATACCAAAAGCATCTAAAAGCTGAGTATCTGATTCCAGGTTCCTTAATATGTTTTCCTCCAAAATAATGATTAAAAAGACTAGCACAAAATTAAATGTATGGATGCAATCTAGCACGAAGCTGCTATAGAAATTCTAAAGCTCCACTTCTCAAAACACCTGGAACCTGGCTTCCCCCTAGTTAAGGAGCAAACTATGTGAGAAGAAAAGGGAAAAAATTATTGACAAATACAGAACATATAAGCTAGCTCATTTTTAGGGAAAAACAAAAAGTTGAGTGTTTTCTACCTTAGCTGCCAGATTCCATTCCTGATCCTCCTCTGTCCACTATATACTCTTTTTTTTCTTCTTTGGCTGTGTTGGGTCATCGTTGCTGCACACAGGCTTTCTCTAGTCGCAGTGAGCGGGAGCTACTCTTTGTTGCGGTGCACGGGCTTCTGCAGGGGACACAGGCTTTCTCTAGTCGCAGTGAGCGGGATCTACTCTTTGTTGCGGTGCACGGGCTTCTGCAGGGGACACTATATACTCTTAAGTCAACATTACTGTGTCCTTTGCTATGCATTGGTGCTTGACAGCCAGATTTACCCTTTCCCCCTTCCCACAAGGATGCAGCTGATTTTTTGGACTGGACCCTGTCAAGCCAGCCCATAGAACTCGAAGTGGGGTACCCACAGAGTAAAGGAGGAGCTGTGGTTCTCTCCACCCTGGAGCCAAGTCAACCAACTTGCAAGTCTACCCATGATACGCCCACTGCAGAAACTGACAGGATCAAAGGAGCCATTCAGAAAACTGCTCAACAAAGACTTTTCAAGGCAGCTGCTGCTGTATTTGCACAGACAAGACTGTGCCTAAAATTAGCACCCAGGAGATTCTAAACCCTTTGGAATTTCTTTCTCTTTAGCCTCAACACTTCATTTCAGGTTAGGGCATTTTAATGGACAAAAGGAAACCTTATTTACTTACTTTGTTTTTAAAGTAAACTTTCTATTTTGAGATAAATGTAGATTCACGTGCAGTTGTAGGAAATATACAGAGAGATGTCTTATACATTTTGCCCAGTTTCCCCCAGTGGTAACCTGTTGCAAAACTATGGTGCAGCATTACAACCAGGATATTGACATTGATACAATCCACCAATCTTGTTCAGATTTCCCCAGTTTTACTTGTACTTATGTGTGGTATATTTAGCTCTATAAAATTTTATCACCTATGTATGTTTGTATATCCACTACTGCAGTCAAGATACAGAACAATTCTATCACAACAAATAACTGCTAATCTGTTCTCTGCCTCTTTAAATTTGTCACTTCAAGAACTTTATATAGTTGGAAACATATAGTATATGACCTTTTAAGTTGGTTTTTTTCACTCCGCATAATTCCGTAAAGATTCATCCAGATCGTTGTGTATATTATTAGTTTGTTCCTTTTTATTTTAGTAGTATTCCATGGTATGTATTCCATAGTATTCCAGAGCTGGTTCATCCATTCATCAGTTGATGGACACCTGGATTGTTTCCAATTTTTGACTATTATGAATAAAGTTGCTATGAATATTCATGTACAAGTTTTTGTGTGGGCATATGTTTTCATTTCTCAGATAAATGTTAATTCACTTTTCAACTCAGCCTTTTTGACTAAGAAAGACAAGCGATATGAAAGAATTTCACATACACTGAATTAACTTGCCAAACCATTTGTTCGAAAGACTAGCCCATCTCTCTCATGACTCAGTATAAATCCTTAAAAACTAATATGTTTAGAGAGATGAAGTGACTTGTCAAAAGAAAAGCCATGAGAAGAACCCAAGTTTCCTGATTTCAAGTTGCTTTTATCTTCCACCAGTTTGTCCATGTAGGTTCTAGTCCCATAGCTGGCAGAAAGGACAATGAAAATCCCACTAGAAAGGACGTTATTTTGCTAGTTGGATGGCTATCCCACAAACAGTTATACAGGGATTTCTTTAGGATAAGAACAGTAAAAGGGAGACTTCCCTGGTGGCGCAGTTGTTAAGAATCCACCTGCCAATGCAGGGGACATGGGTTCGATCCCTGGTCCGGGAAGATCCCACATGCTACAGAGCAACTGACCCTGTGCTCTAGAGCCTGTGAACCACAACTACTGAGCCCACATGCCACAACTACGGAAGCCCATGTGCCTAGAGCCTGTGCTCCAACAAGAGAAGCCACCACAGTGAGAAGCCCGCGCACTGCAACAAAGAGTGCCCCCCCAGCCGCAACCAGAGAAAGCCCACACACAGCAACAAAGACCCCACACAGCCAAAAATTAATTAATTAATTAATTTTAAAAAAAAACAGTAAAAGGGCTTCCCTGGTGGCGCAGTGGTTGAGAGTCCGCCTGCCGATGCAGGGGACAATCATTGCCACATGACTCATATATTTGATGTTGATCCAATCATATTCTCAGCGAAATCTCCATTGACCAAAAGGTTTAGCAAACATTTTCCAAAAGGGAAGGCTTAAGGATTTTTTTGGGGGGTGTTAAAAAGACAGTATATCTGTAGATTAGTCAAACATTTATAATAAAAATTGTACTAGCTTTTTACTTTATGGTGTAGAGAACACCAAACTTGGCTATCATTAAATTGTTTTTAATTCAATGGCAAAATTATGTTTAATAATTACAGAGTAGTATTAAGAAGTGGCCTCAAATATTTTTAGGCATAAAGTAACTGTTATTATTGTTTATATCTCACTTCAGCTATAAGGGGTAATTTGATACAGTGGAAAGGATATGGGTTTCAGAATCAGATTTCAACCCTCGCTCTGTGTAACATTGGACTTAACCCCTGAGAACCTTAGTTTTGGAAAATTTATAAAGTGAGAGTTAAAAATCCACACCACACCTGGCTAAGTTTACATACAATAACATGGATGAAATTGCCTAGCACAGGGACTGGCGTGTCACAGGTGCTCAATAAATGTCAATTCTTGATAAGCAGGAATTTAGGCTTTTTTGATATCTCAGATACAAGAAGACCATAAAAGACAAGCCTAAGTGTTTTAAATTTGTTCTGAAATATTAAGAACATCACGTTCATTGATAATATCGTCAGTTTTTCAGGATTTGCATAATCTAATGATCATTTCTGCATCACACAGCTTTAACAAGAAGGAGACCAGAATTCAGAATTCACTAGCGTTAAGGGTGGGGATTCTCCCTGCGGGTGAAAAACATCCAGAGCAAGAGACAGATTAGACGTCCCAGGCATTACACGTCCCAGAAGCCTGAAGGCAAAGAGAACAAGTTTTTTTGTTTGTTTGTTTTTGTTTTTGTTTTTGCGGTACGCGGGCCTCTCACTGTTGCGGCCTCTCCCGCAACAGAGCACAGGCTCCTGACGCGCAGGCTCAGCGGCCATGGCTCACGGCCCTAGCCGCTCTGCGCGTGTGGGATCTTCGCGGACCGAGGCACGAGCCCGTGTCCCCTGCATCGGCAGGCGGACTCTCAACCACTGCGCCACCAGGGAAGCCAGAGAACAAGTTTTTATGTGTGTTGAAAAGGAAGAAGTGGAGAGAGCAACACAGAGTGAGAAAGAAAGAGTGTGAAGGGGGAGGCAGAAAGAGACAGAGATTTGAACTGTGGCTGTGGAGATGGACAAGAGAAGAGGGATTTTATCAAGCCTCACTGTTTGACATGCTGTGTAAACCCATGTGATGCCCCTTTAAGAAAATCTGCAGAAAAGATTCTCTTTAAGAAAAAGCTATTGAAGTTGGATTTGTGTTTTGACTCGTGACAAGACTGTACCACAAGAAGACCTAATTTTAAAAGTTTACACAGGCCTAATGCAAGTTCATTTCCATTGCATCTCTCAGCAGGAGGGATTGCTAATTGATTGCATATTGCCTGGACTCTAAGAAGCCTGAAGCCTTTGCATGCTCTAAAACCATTAAAAAGTCTTACAGGGAGCACCTGATCTTCTCAACCCATCCCATTCCTGGGAAGTAAGGAAAAGAGGTGGGAAGCTCTTAGGCTGACCTGACCAGAAGTAGGCTCAGCTTTGAAATCTGCAAAATCTGGCTTCAAGTCCCAGCTCTGTCACTTACCAGCTATGCTCAAGTTATACACTTGTTTCATTCTCAGTTTCCTCATCTGTAAGCTAGAGTGCAATCAATGGCCTCATATCCACTGTAACTCAAGCCAAAAGCTTGTTGCTGAGCACTGAGCCACCAGGCTCCTGGTCAGCCCACAGCCTCTTGATATGTTACCCACCGGCTGGAGTTCCTCCTCAGGGGAAGCAGAATTGAAAGGAGGGGCCATGGAACCCAATGGAGAGGGGCAGAGGAAGAAATGTTCTGTGTTGCTGAGGGGGCTGCAGAGATCATCTTGACCCTGCAGGGGGGCAAGAACCATTTCTGAATTCCTGGGTCATTTCAGCAAAACCCAAGAGGGGACTGAGAGCTACTCTGTAGTTCACTGAGGCATTATTTTACTTGGGCAACAGGAACCAGTGCTGGGTGGAGCTGGAAATGAAAGTGGGGTAGCATGGGGGTTGGGGAGGAGAACTGTAACTCACTAATACTGGAAAAGTTTGACATTAAATGACAAAGTTATGCAAGAGGCTGATTCAGAAAACTGCTGTTTACTTAGTTCCCAGTCATTAGGGAGCTTTCAGAGCAGATGGGGCTTTGGTCACCCTGCCCTCTCCCATCCCAGAAGCTAAGCCAGCTGCTCCTAAGTGGGAAAGTGAGGGGTAGAAACATGACTCAGGCAGCATAGGGCACAGGCTACTACTGCCCTTGACTTCTGTGGATGAGGCTGGGAACCCAGCTTGAGAAAGATGGACCCAGAAATTCCACTAAGAGGTGTCTAGACTGCCACCCATCTGCTCCTTTCCTAACAGAGATTTTCTTGCCCTGTGCCTTAATCCATCCAGGGATCATATGCTGATTTTAGCCCGAGATATAGGTCACTGACCTTTACTGCTAATCTAGCTTTAAAAAGTAGTTAGAGAATCTCAGAGCTGAGAGGGACTTCCAAAGGCCATCAAGCAGGCCTCTGCGTGCATAATACACAACAGACGAATGCTGAGCTGATCTGTCAAGGTCCAGGGAAAGAGAGTCCACAACCCTCTCAGTAGTTTATACAAGTATTTGTTTAGTGGTTCCTTGTAGTCCTGATCTTCCAGCCTTATTCTCTGCAATTTAAACTTCTTCCTTTTGGCTTTTCTAGAAGTGAAGAGAAGCTGTAGCAGACAGTAGGAGGGATTGCTAATTGATTGCATATTGCCTGGACTCTAAGAAGCCTGAAGCCTTTGCATGCTCTAAAACCATTAAAAAGTCCCAGCTCTGTCACTTACCAGAGTGACACATGCCTATAAGATAAGACATACTGAGGACAACCTGAGGGAATCTTAGGTTATGTTCTGAACAGAAAGAAGAAGGAAAATGACATAAGAAAGATGACTACACATAATTTATCAAGCAAATCAGGACGCTTTTGAGAGTGAAAGTGGCATTAAACATAACAGGCATTAATTGAGCTGTACAGGCTGCAACATCTGGTCACCCTGAATATAACATACATAATATAACAAAGAGAAACCCAGACTACTGAATTATATTTTATTTATAGCTTCCAAGTCAAAACAACAGCAATCAACATTTTCAAGTTGGAGAGGATAGAATAACTATGACTAAGAGGGAGCTGAATGCCAAAATAGTTGAGGTATTGGTAAAAGAATGTATAGCTGTTTTAAATTCATGCATTCATGTGTTAATGCATTTCCTACACATTTGTTGAGTACCTACTTTGTTTCAGCTACTATGGAAGGTGATGCTCAAGACAAGATGTATAGGTCATGGTCCCTGCCCTTGAGCAATAATTTACAGAGAGATGGATTCACATACACAAGTAAGTTATACTACACAGAAGTAAACACTCAATATAGGAATAAATAAAATGTTATAGGAGTTGGAAGTTTCCAAGCCTAGATCAGTAACATTCTAAGATATTTAAAGACTTTAAAGACATAATTTTGAAAAAAATTGCTACTGGTAATCTTTAAGAAATTATAACAAGCTAAAGATTTTGTTCAACAGACCAACCATGTTACAGAGCTGCTCAAGCAGTTAACACAATCTTGGATTAAATGAATGAAATATTGGTCCCCTGGTCAAATCATACTTAGCAATTTCCTGTTCACCATATATTTTTTAATTAATTAATTTTGTTTTTGGCTACGTTGGGTCTTGCTGCGTGCGGGCTTTCTTTAGTTGCAGCGAGCGGGGGCCACTCTTGGTTGAGGTGTGCGGGCTTCTCATTGCGGTGGCTTCTCGTATTGCGGAGCACAGGCTCTAGGTGCATGGGCTTCAGTAGTTGTGGCACACAGACTCAGTAGTTGTGGCTCGCAGGCTATAGAGTGCAGTCTCAGTAGTTGTGGTGCACGGGCTTAGCTGCTCTGCGGATGTGGGAAATTACCCCCTTCCACTCTCAAAAGTATTCTGGGGGGAAGATGGTGGAAGAGAATGGTTTACAAGCACTTCTCTTAGGTATCAATTGCCTCAACCCAGCTCAATTATAATATCATCTATCATTTGTTGGATATCTAGTATATACCAGGAGCTGTCCCATGTGCTTTACAATTACCTTTGCCTTTTATCCTCAAACAGCCCTGCAACATAACTCTATTTTACAGATGAATGATATGGAGTCCAAAAAGGTCAAGCCTTTGAGACGAGGGGAAGATGGCGAAAGAGTAAGACACGGACATCACCTTCCTCCCCAAATGTTCATTGCAGCTCTATTTACAATAGCCCGGAGATGGAAACAACTTTAGTGTCCATCATCGGATGAATGGATAAAGAAGATGTGGCACATATATACAATGGAATATTACTCAGCCATAAAAAAAACGAAATTGAGCTATTTGTAATGAGGTGGATAGACCTAGAGTCTGTCATACAGAGTGAAGTAAGTCAGAAAGAAAAAGACAAATGCCATATGCTAACACATATATATGGAATTTAAGAAAAAACAATGTCATGAAGAGCCTAGAGGTAAGACAGGAATAAAGACACAGACGTACTAGAGAATGGACTTGAGGATATGAGGAGGGGAAAGGGTAAGCTGTGACAAAGCAAGAGAGAGGCATGGACGTATATACACTACCAGACTTAAGGTAGTTAATGGGAAGCAGCCGCATAGCACAGGGAGATCAGTTCTGTGCTTTGTGACTGCCTGGAGGGGTGGGATGGGGAGGGTAGGAGTTGGGGAGACGCAAGAGGGAAGAGATATGGGAACATATGTATATATATAAGTGATTCACTTTGTTGTAAAGCAGAAACTAACACACCATTGTAAAGGAATTATACTCCAATAAAGATGTAAAAAAAAAAAGTATTCTGGGGGACTTCCCTGGTGGCGCAGTGGTTAAGAATCTGCCTGCCAATGCAGGGGACATGGCTTCAATCCCTGGTCCGGGAAGATCCCACATGCTGTGGAGCAACTAAGCCCGTGCACCACAATTACTGAGCCTGCGCGCCCTAGAGCCCGTGCTACACGACGAGAAGCCACCGCAATGATAAACCCGGGCACTGCAACGAAGAGTAGCCCCCGCTCGCCGCAACTAGAGAAAGCCCGCGGGCAGCAATGACGACCTAGCGCAGCCAAAAAAAAAAGTACTCCGGTTTGAATGATAAATTACATGGTCACCCTACATATGTATAGCTAATAGTTATTAGTGCCATTTATTGTGTGCTAATTTTTGTCATGTAAGATGTCACTTAATCCTTATCACAAACCTGTGATATAGGTGTTATATCATTATTCCCATCTTGTGGATGAGGAATCTGAGTCTCTGAGAATTTAAGTATGTATCCCAAGATTATAATGAACAAGGCTGACATCAATTAGGCCCAGTAGATATAGTGTCTAGGGCCCAAAATGCGTTCAGGGGTCCACACAAGTGTTTTATTGTCTTTTTAAAATCAGATGAAAAGGGCTTCCCTGGTGGCACAGTGGTTGAGAGTCCACCTGCCGATGCAGGGGACACGGGTTCGTGCCCCGGTCGGGGAAGATCCCACATGCTGCGGAGCAGCTGGGCCTGGGAGCCATGGCCGCTGAGCCTGCACACCTGGAGCCTGTGCTCCACAACAGGAGAGGCCACAGCAGCGAGAGGCCCGCGTACCACAAAAAAAAAAGATCAGATTAAAAAAATGAACTTTCAGGTTGAAGGAAATGTTTTCATATATAATATTATTTGTCTTTATACCAAGTGTGGGAAAGTCTAATTTTCTGTAGGTTTTTTCTTTAATGGAAGGGGCCCACAAGGTAAAGGCACCTAGGGCCCATGAAAGTCATAATGTAGCCCTGGTAATGAGTGACAGAACAAGGATCCAAACCCAGCGCCCAAGCTCTTAAACACTAAATGAGAAGCTAAACAGCTGAGGGAACAGGAAATAGACAGACTCAGAGCATCACATGACTGTCGTCAGCTATCTGAACAGCAGCCATAAGAAAGTACTTCTGTGCTTATTTGATGTTTCTCTCCTGCCCTTCTGCCTCAGCTGGGCTTGTTGAAATCTTACCCAAGACTCAAGACAGAGCTTAGTTCCTACCAACTCTATGATGCCTTCCCTAACTCCCATCCTTGGAATTGGTTTCACCTTCTTCTGTACTCCTGCAGCTCATCTTTATTTTATTTGTATTCTATTCTATTAATTTGAAATCCAGAGCTGAAGCTTTAAAAAGTTTGGACCAAAGTATAGCCCAAAGGAAGGCTGACCTCCCAACTCTGGTTATATGTGATATATATCTGATAATGTGACCCCCATATCATGCTTGCCTTTTGGGCGAATCTCCAAGGGCCTTCTTTTGTCAATGTGAAATGTCAAGACCCTATTTCAGAACCCAGAGAGTAATAGGGACATCCTAGGTCCTTTCTTGATTTCTTGGTCAGTGTTGGCATTGCGGTAGCAAGAAGGGACTGCTTATCTTTCGGACATAAGATGCACTTTCCAGTTTGGCAGATGGTCAGAAAACTTAGATTTTAGTCTTAGCTCAGTGAATCATCTGGAACAAATCGTATACCTCCCCTGCATCTAAACCTATCAGAAAGAGGTCACTGCAGCCTGGCTGGCTTCTTAAACAGCAGCATTACTGTGAAGCTTACGTAAATGACAGCAAGTCTGGTGATTGTAAAAGAACAAAAGCTCCCTCAAATCAGACATACCTGAGTTCAAATCCTGCCTGACATTGTGTCTCCTTTGGGAAGTCAGATCACATAAGCTCAGTCTTTTCTGTAAAAGGCAGTAAGAATCTCACAAGATTATTGAAAGGATTAAATACGGTGATATAAGTAAAATGTTTAGCACATAGACCCTCAATTAATGTAACCATATTTGCCCGTGCCCAACATACTTTTGCCCACATGTATGTAAACATTACCCTGTTTCTATATACCCCTATTATGACAGGAAGCCAAGAGAAGATGTAAAATAATGGACTGACTTAACTGCAAACAGAAGTTCATATTATCTCACTGCTGCTCCAGGATTCAATATTTACATGAATGAAATAATTTTTGCCTCTGAAACCTTTCAAACTACTTTTAAACCAGTTTTAAAATAAGTACGATGAGTACAGACATTTCCCCACAAAAATTTCACTGTGTAATGGAGGTGGTATCATTGTCTTGTGCATTTAACACATTGTCAAATGTGGGTAGTTTAGCTCATTGGTCCTTCTCTCAGCCCTGCCTGCCCCCTTCACACTTTTGGATGATGACAGGTATTAGTCCCATTTTCTAAAATGGAGAAATAAAAGCAAAAGAAGTGCCTGATCTGTCCTTCAGAGACATTCCTAAGCTTGTATAAGGGGGTAGGGACTAAAGGACATTTCCCTGTAACATGTGGAGAAAGTCCTGGTGAGGGTTTTTAGAAAACATGGTTTCATGACTCACACAGAACCTGAGAGTATGACACTCCTTCAAATAACACTCCACATCATCTTCAAAAAGGCACTTTAACAGTCTTGGTTGAAAGTTTGCCACAAATTAAAGTGTTCATAGCTTGTTATTACTATTATTTTGTTAATATTCTATGCTTTCTCTGTGAAATTGGGAAGAGTGGATGTTTTTATTTCTACTCTTGGAAGTTTCTTGACAGTGCTATTATTTGAAAATTCAGCTGAGGATAGGGGAGATGAGAGAGGAGGTGATCCACAGTGCATGCTCTAGTCTGAGGGGTCTTTGGGCTTGATGTCCAGAAAAGACACCTTGGAATTACTTAGCACTTTCCAATTTACTATCCTGTCACATAATTCTCTGTGAAGTTTTACAGAAGAGGAAGGAGGCCCAGACAAGTAGCACGACTTTGCACTCAGCTAGTAAATGGTTATGCATGATTGAGATTCAAATCCAGGCCTCTTGGTGTGGAGAAAAGAGAACCCTCCTTCCTACACTGTTGGGAATGTAAATTGGTGCAGCCACTATGGAGAACAGTATGGAGGTTCCTTTAAAAAGCTGAAACTAGAATTACCATATGATCCTGCAATCCCACTCCTGGGCATATATCTGGAGAAAACTCTAATTCAAAAATATACATGCACCCCAATGTTCATAGCAGCACTATTCACAATAGCCAAGAATAAAAAGAATATATATATATATATACACATGTATAACTGACTCCCTTTGCTGTACTCCAGAAACTAACGCAATGATGTAAATCAACTATAATTCAATAAATAAATAAATAAAACAAGTCCAGGTCTCTTCACCTCCAATCCAGTGCTGTTACCACCTCAGCACAGGTGATGCAAACAGAGATCTTGACGTCTTCTCCCCAAGTGCTACTGCAGGGACTGTGGGTGATGTGGGCTCAGAGTGCTATCTAGGATTCTCCTCCATCCTTCTAACTGCTTACTCTTGGTACTTCTGAGGTGTGGTGAAACCCAATCAAGAATCACTGCGGGATGTACAGAATGGACCTGAGGACACAGTGGGGCAAGGGGAAGTGGGACAGAGTGAGAGAGTAGCATTGACATATATACACTACCAAATGTAAAATGGATGGCTAGTGGGAAGCTGATGCATAGCACAGGGAGATCAGTTCGGTGCTTTGTGACCACCTAGAGGGGTGGGATAAGGAGGGTGGGAGGGAGGCTCAAGAGGGAGGGGATATGGGGATATATGTATACATAGAACTGATTCACTTTGTTGTAGAGCAGAAACTAACACAATGTTATAAAGCAATTATGTGCCAATAAAGATACTAAAAAAAATAAAAAAGAATCACTGCGGGGTTTCCCTGGTGGCACAGTGGTTAAGAATCCACCTGCCAATGTAGGGGACACGGGTTCGAGCCCTGGTCCAGGAAGATCCCACATGCCGCGGAGCAGCTAAGCTCGTGCACCACAACTACTGAGCCCACGTGTCACAACTACTGAAGAAAAAAAAATATCCAACCTGCTATAAAGAAATGGAAACAAACATACAATAAATGCTTTAAAAAAAAAAGAATCACTGTGGTGGTCAAAATGAAAATTAGCTCTAAACTTACATATGTTATCTTAGAGAGTTTATTAGACTGAGAGCAGAAGTGCATTTTTAAAGCACTATGATACTTTGCACAGCATATTCTGCCCAGCAGTCATAGCAGCACCTAATTTAGGATGTACTTGGGGATCCCAAATTCTTTTCTTTTTCCAGTTTTATTGTGATATAATTGACATATAACATTGTGTAAGATTAAGGTGTACAACACAATGATGTGATATTTGTCTATGCTGCAAAATGATTACCACAATAAATTTAGCTAATATCCATCACCTCACATAGTTACAATTTTTTTTTCCTTGTGATGAGAACTGTTCAGACCTCTCTCTTAGCAACTTTCAAATATACAAAACAGTGCTTTTAGCTATAGTCACCATGCTGTACATTAGATCCCCAGAACTTATAACTGGAAGTTTGTACCTTTTGACCACCTTCGCCCGATTCCTCTCCCCCCACCCCCTGCCTCTGGCAACCACAAATCTGATCTCTGTTTCTATTAGTTTGTTTTTGTTAGATTCCACATATAAGCGAGCTCATACAGTACTTGTCTGTCTCTGCCTGACTTATTCCACTTAGCATAAAGCCCTCAATGTCTATCCATGTTGTTGCAAGTGGCAAGATCTCCCTATTATTTATGGCTGAGTTTTATTCCATGCGTATACATACCGCATTTTCTTTAACAATTCATCTGCTGTTGGACACTTAGGTTATTTCTAGATCTTGGCTATTGTGAATAGTGCTGCAGTGAACATGGGGGTGCAGATATTTCTTCAGATCCCAAATTCTTAGAGGCTCTTAGGTCATTGGGTACAAGTAGAAAGGTGTAAGCAGTAGGGAATAAGGTTTGTTGGGTGATACGAAAAGAAATGCTATGCCACCTCCACGTAATAATACCACTGTCTATGGTGGAATTTGTGAATGAATTACTTTAAGAAAACATTATTTTCTTGAGCCCTCAGTCTCTAATAATGCCATCTATCTCTTGCTACCATTCTGGGAAAGGATTTCTTTCCATAATTCCTTATATATTGCTGGGATGCAAAAAAAAAAAAAAAAAAAAAGATGAGACCCGAAGGGGAAAAAAATGTTTTCTGCTTTTGGTCACATGTCCTAAGATCTCAGTAATCATCTTGAGGTTTTTATTTATTTATTTATTTATTTATTTGCGGTTCGCGGGCCTCTCACTGTTGTGGCCTCGCCCGTTACGGAGCACAGGCTCCAGACGTGCAGGCTCAGAGGCCACGGCTCATGGGCCTAGCCGCTCCGCGGCATGTGGGATCTTCCCGGACGGGGGCACGAACCCGTGTCCCCTGCATCGGCAGGGGGGCTCTCAACCACTGCACCACCAGGGAAGTCCCATCTTGAGGTTTTTAAGATTCACGAGAGCAGTTTTTTTTATTTTAGAGAAATCGACTACAGAATGATGAGCAGCAGGAACATGTACCAAGAGCTTCTCACAGGTATGTTGTTTTCTTTGACCCTTGACTGCATCCCAGCAATACACAAGGAATTATGGGAAGAAATATCTGCACCCCCACGTTCATTGCAGCACTATTCACAATAGCCAAGATCTAGAAATAACTGAGGGAGTTTCAAATCCTGCTTGGCATGTGTTGCGAAACAAACAGGTTTTCAGTGAGAAGATTTCACCTTTTTCCCATCACAAGCTCCTCCAGATTTCTTTGCTCCCTGGGAGCTCTTGGGGCTGCTCAGCTGGTTCCAGCCCTTTGTTGGCAGCAACTCCAGCCAATGCCTGGAATTGTACATGTGGATTGGTAGGGAGCCCTCTCTTCCCCGTTTTCCTCACTGGAACTGGTGCGCTTCCTCTTCATCTAGATCCTAGCTGTGTCTGAGCACTGTGGTCAGATGTAGAGAACAAATGCTTGGACACCAAGGGGGGAAAGTGGTGGCGGGGTGGTGGTGGTGGTGGTGTGATGAAGTGGGAGATTGGGATCGACATATATACACTAATGTGTATAAAATGGATAACTAAAAAGAACCTGCTGTATAAAAAAGTAAATTAAATAACATTCAAAAATTTAAAAAATAATACACAAATAAACTTTGACCTTTGGGGAAAAAAATGAAAAATAAGATCTAGCTGAAAATAAGTATGCATTTAGTTACATATTCCATATTTCTTCTCTCAACATTGGTATGATACTTTGATGTGTAATCACCACGCTAAACTCAATGCTATGATCATTTATGCTGCCGCATCCATGATTGCTGGACACTAAGCCAATCAATCTGCTGTTGCTTCCTTGATGTCTACAAATAGCCCTAATAGTTCGAAATTATAGTCAAGAAGTTTGAGGGTACTCTTGTTGCAATTGCCCTACTTAAACTCATAGTACCAAAGCTGCTTTGGGATCTTTTCCTGCGATATATTTTGCCTAATGGAACTGTGTCATGATAAACAAATGATGCTATTATTACTTTGTAGATTGTAGACATACCTCTATTGTTATATGAGGCTGGAAGAATGACCTTCCACCTCTTCCTATCAATGGTTAATAGGCACTGTAAGATTCTATAGGAAAAATTAGTGCAACTCTTTCCATAGCAATTGAAACACACGTCTCAAGAAGGGATCACCCATCTAGAGACTGTCATACAGAGTGAAGTAAGTCAGAAAGAGAAAAACAAATATTGTATATTAACACATATATGTGGAACCTAGAAAAATGGTACAGATGAACCGGTTTGCAGAGCAGAAATTGAGACACAGGTGTAGAGAACAAACATATGGACACCAAGGGGGGAAAGTGGCAGGTGGTGGTGGTGGTGGTGTGATGAATTGGGAGATTGGGATTGACATATATACACTAATATGTATAAAATGGATAACTAATAAGAACCTGCTGTATAAAAAATAAATAAAATTCAAAAATAAAAAAGAATTAGCTAGCAAAGCTGGAAGGAGTTTATATTAACTGGAGTTTAAACCAATATATAACATATAATGTATGTGTGTGTGTATATAATATGCAAACATCTATGTGTATATGTACATATGCAAACAACTGAAAAATTCTTTAAAATCTTAAGTTGTTTTTATCAGCCCAATACTTACATACTGATAAAAAAAAGAATGAAATAATGCCATTTGCAGCAACATCAATGGGCCTAGAGATTATCATACTGAGTGGAGTAAACCAGACAGAGAAGGAAAAGTATCATATGATATCACTTATATGTGGAATCTTAAAAAAATGATACAAATGAACTTATTTACAAAACAGAAACAGACCCACAGACATAGAAAACCAATTTTTGGTTACCAAAGAGGAAAGGGCAGGGGAGACATAGAAAACCAATTTATGGTTACCAAAGTGGAAAGGGCAGGGGAGGGATAAATCAGGAATATGAGATTAACATATACACATTACTACATATAAAACAGATAACCAACAAGGCCCTACTGTATAGCACAGAAAAATATACTTAATACTCTGTAATAACTTACAATGGAAAAGAATCTTAAAAGGAATGGATACATGTATATGTGTAACTGAATCACTTTACTGTACACCTGAAACTAATACAACACTGTAAACCAACTATACTCCAATATAAAATAAAAATTAAATTTAAGAAAAGGATATGAAGTTTGTTGTAATCTGTTACAGCAGCAATAGGAAACTAATATAGTCACCAGTTGGTATGTGGCAGAACTGGAATTTTGCAGATAGGTCTGGTGGGCTCCAAAATCATTGCTCTTTCCATCACTACGGAGATGTGGTGCTTTTAAAGAAATGGTGGATGCGACAGTAGAAGGTAAAAAGCTGCAAGAAGGAAGAGCTTAGGAGGGCTGATCCTGGGCTCTACCAAATAACCTCTTCCACATGGCCTGTTGTTTTTCATTTCAATAGCTATAAAGTTATTTGGATTTAAAAAATAATCTTTTCAAGTAATTGCTAGTACTTCTGGCTAGATCTAAAGGTCACTGGTACTTTAGGATGGATTAATCTCAGTTTTTTTATTATGTGGTGATAATAACTGCAATGAAGAAATTGAAGTTTTGATTGGGTGAGGGTGAAGCAAGTAATGTTGAAGTAATGGCAGCACTTCAGTTTACAGACAGGCCTGGGGGCTGGGGGAAGGGCGCTGACAATGAAAAGCTGGGGGCCATTCGAGGACAACAGGTACAATGTGCCAAAGACGACTCATCCTATTTCAAACTTCTCCACAGAGAGAACTGCCTGCATGGAAGTTTTCAGATTTCTTAAATTGCATGAGATCCTATTTATACTAGCAATTTCACTTAAACCTTGTCCTCAAGAGCCTTGCCTTTCATACCTTACTCATAACTCATTTCCACAACTAGTGGTCACATCTATGAAAATGAAGCTGTTAAGCAAGTAGGGCTGGCTGGCCTGAGGTGAAATTTGTGAAAGAGGCAGCCTCACCTCTCTCATCTCTATTTGAATCTTAGCAAGGCCTTTAAAGCCTTCCCCAACTGGAAGGTTTCTGGCTTTTTGTTTAGTTTTTGTCTTGAAGGTTTTGAAACCTCACCTGGGATGTCACCATCACTGTACGTCCTTCTCAGAGGTTAGTCAAGGCGCCAATAAGAAAGGGAGGCTGGCCAGCTAAGTGGAAAGCTCAGTGATTTTACTATTATACTTCCATTTCTAATCCTATTTCAATACCCTGAATAATCCCAAAGTTTGGGAGGGAAGTAAAACTTCAGTTTTCCTTACAAATAGGTTTAAAACCCTTTCCTTAACTTGAAGCAGTGTTTGGGTATGGGGATGAATTTTGGGTGGGATCCTCATACACACTGTATATGGCTCCCCAAAGGCAAGAAAAGCTCTTGCCTCCATTTAGCTCATTTGGGGTAGACAATCTATAAAGAACGTATTATAGACTATAAAGGAAAGGAGGACAATTATATTCCTTTGTTTCTCATCCGCACTAAAAGATCCAGCAGGTGAAGTCTGAAGGAAAATAGATTTCTTCCCTCCCACTCTTAGTGAATGTGTGGTGCTGCCTCCAATCCTGCCCCACCCTTGATTTTAAAAAAAACAAAATAAAACAGAACACAACACCTAAAAACACAGGGTAGTTTGGAACTGCTGGTAGAGGAGTTGGATGGTTTAACAAAAGAGACACTGACAAAAAAATCATTTTTTTTACAATACTATAATTATAAAGTTGAAGGCACATCCTTGGCAGATATATATTCAATTACATGCTTATGGAAAAACAAACTACTGAATATCTTGACTATAGTAGATGATTATTGCACAACATCGTCCACTGCTGTTTTGGGTATCAAACAATCAATGTTCAACAATGGTTAGTTAAACACTTCTTTAACTAAAAGCATAAGTTTGAGACGCCTGGTTTTGGCTACAAAAGGCATTTACTATCAGTGCCATTAGAGAAGCTCTTTTAATTGAAGAACAAGAATTCATGCTTTTGTGTTTTATCTGGTTACTCATACCAGATAAACTTTCAGAAGGACTACAGAAAGTTAGTGTAAAAATAGCTAATAATTTGGCACGAATCTGCATTTTTTATATTTGGTAAAATAATATTTTTAAAATAGAGAAAAGAAACAAAAATATCCAAAAGGAGTGATTCCAGGAATGTTTTTACCTTATTAAAACAACCAGTAACCAGATGCCTCAGCCAAAGAAAATAATAAAATAGAGTAAAATAAATACTAAGAAAAATAATTTTAAAGCAAGATCCATAAGTAGTGGAAAAAATTCTCAATGAACATACATTCTTGATTTTCAGCTGTGTACATAAAAGATATGCACACTTAAATGTTTGGAAACATCTTGCCTACAATGCTATTTAAGCATTTTGAACAAAGAATACATTCAATAAAAGAATAACTTTTAAAAATTTGAAGCACAATATAAAATTATTTGTTCACAAGGCATCAAATCTAACACCTAAAATGTTGATACTAAACTATGAAAAATAACATTTCTATTTTCACAACTGACAACCATACTTCTTTAGACTATAACACTAAACAGTTATGTTTTAACCGTTGAAATTTAAAAGGCATCTTTGGATATTTAAGATAAAAGGTGCCCCTTAGTTGAGTCTGAACCAGCACTGGATATTAAAACATCCTTGTTATCTTCAGACTGAGGGCGTGGTTGCTGAGTGAATACAAAAGAGTGACAAAGGAACAACAAATAAAGAACTTCAAATATTCTAATATCAAATTCAAATATAAATCCATTTTCCTTCTATATGGGTAATATATGTATATGTGTATTATATGAATAAACACAGATGCATACACACACATTTATAAAATTTGTTCTCACTAGTTACTAACTGAAAGCAGTGTTTTTGATCCCCTCCATATGTCTCTCTCCCGGTGACTACAGCTGCTCTATGAAGCTAATGGGAGTTCAGAATTGCAAGAGACTTGTGGTAGAGAATTCAAAGATGGCTATAGATATTTAAAGCAGGATTCTTTATAAACAGCATGTTTTCTGTTCCTGTACTAAGGGCTGAAATTACATCCTTGATTTTTCCCAGATTATATAGGCTGCTCTTCTCATTGCCCTATGACATGTGGATCCCTTGGCATGTGAGGCCAAGTGGACAACTCTAACACACACAGAATAATAAAAGTAGTAACTGGCTATGTTCAAGTGCTTCAGAGAGATAGAAGAGTGAAAGTGAGGGGAAGGGGGAGGGGGGAGGAAGGGAGGGAGGGAGAGAGAGACACACAGAAAAGTGTTTCTTTTTCAAAAGTCTATATTATACCTTTGCCGTATTAGCTATTTCTTCTAGAAGAAACAAGTTGTGGTATGATGGGCCACTGGAATTAAAATAAAAAACAAATATTAAAATTCAAATTGAAAGCATGGAAGATGGCACAGGCATTGGTCTAAAAGAGCCTAGACCTACAAACTCATTCATATTTCATTAAAATTGGTTTGCTTTTCTAGATTAATAGCACCTTCATCAAGTTTCAGCTCTGTCTTTAAGATAGCTGAGATAAAAATGAAATCTTTTCCAAATCTGAAAAGTCAGCATGGAATTATGTTGTAAACTTTTTTGAGTGCGTATGAAAGAACAAGAGAAAAAGGAAGTTGGAAAGGAGAGAAGAACCCCATCCCCCACTCCCACCTGATTTTAGACTCTGCTCTGTAAAAGCGATTTTTGATATTTATCACTGACCTCAAGGGGAAATAAGAACTAACATTTACTGAGCACAAATCCTATGTGCTAGGAATTGTGCTAGCAGCTTTACATATGACAATGGGAATAGATGTTAGGAATTTATGTATGAGTTTTCTTCACTTACATATTCTGCATCTGAAATCCACCTTGCAGTTAACAAGTTAATTTAAATAGTGATACAAGTACCAGATCTCTGACCAGTGTATTAACTCCCAGGCACTCACAGGGGGATTTCTAAATTTATATGTTGATGAGAACAAGCCCGTGAATATGCCAACCACACTAACTAGCAAGTGCAAATGTTTTAAACTAGAGAAAAATATAGATTTAGCTAAAAGGTATCACAACCTAGGGAAATTCTCGTTTCTGTATTACGATTTACTGTATTTCTTGGTAAAAGCGGCTTTGTGTAATAGCATTATTTTAAAGTCATTTTGAGAGATTATCTAAAACAATAAAAGACAATTAAAATCTATTAAATTATAAATATCAGCTAATGTCTTGCATTCTCTCCAGAAAAGGACAAATTTAGTGAATCCAGGTAATTTTATATGACCGGTACATGTTAAACATGGTAGTGTCAATCTCTGGAAAAAAATCAATTGTAGAAGTGGCTCAAAATCTTAAGTTTCTGAACTGAGGCTGATAGATGATACTAAGAACAACTTACAGCTGAACCCAGCAAGAGTGAACTGAAAGCTTGCACAGAGCTAGGGAGTCACTGAAGGAGGAATCTGATGTATTTTTTACAACAATGGAAAGGTGGGAAGCAGGGAACCATATAGGTCCTGAAGGTCTTTTGAGCTACAAGATAAAGAAACAAACAAGTTACTGGAAAAGTTGTCAGTTATTTTTGTCAATGAGAAATTACCTACACTTAGCTCACTTGAAAGAACATAATAAAAGAAAACACATTGGGGCATCTAAGAAAGCGACGGCTTTGTGACCACCTAGAGGGGTGGGATAGGGAGGGTGGGAGAAGAAGGGGGAAAGAAAGCCTGTAATAAATAGGCCTGTCTATTTTTAAACAGTTTCTACTATTTTGCTTCTAAAACAGGATTCTTTATACAGTGCTTTGAAAGCCGTTGCTCCCCAATCTGGCAGGGAGGAGGGCTCGAGAATCTCCTCAAGATTATGCGCTCAAATCTTCAAATTTTCAATGATCTTTTCTTGAACTTTTTTTTTTTGGATCAAATAAAAATTATCTATGACCTTAGCAGCAATTCAGCAATCTTCAGTTGTAGGACTTGTAAACCTCCCTGGTCTACCTTATCTGTTGCTAGTGAAAACAAAAAATACTGGAAATTCATTTTCAATAAAGCTAGGTTCCAAGCTGATGCCCTGAAAAAGATATTTTTGCCATTAGACAAATGCAATTCAAATAGATTCCCTAACATAAGAGCATGAGACCAACATAAAGCCCTGCAATATTTTAAAAAGCTAAGGTGACCATGAATGCTGTGTCAGTGCAGAACAACATCATCTAGCAGCACTCTCTGTGGCCTGTTACAACGCACTGTCGTCATCTTCCCTGCAGTCTCCCACCAGGAGTGAGTGCTTGTCAGGTTCACTAGTACCAACACTGTTCAGTGATCGTTTATCAGACAGCAGTGAGTTTATGGAGGCTCTGCTGTAATTAACAATCCGGTCCAGCAAACCCAGTTTAGGAGAATTTCTTGAGGTATCATCTATTCCAACATGAACACTTATTTCTGAAGGACTTTTCTGTCCCATCTGGCCTCGGGCATGTACTTCATAATTCTCATAAGTTGGTTTCCTGTAACTGAAAAGATGCAAAAGTATACTAGTTTGAAATAATCAAACGCGAACTATCCGCTTGTTACATTCAAAAATGAAAAGAGATTAACCTGGTTTGAAATGTATAAAGGTGGTCAAAAGGAGTTGTGTGAGGTCACATGATCAGAAATCCTACTTCTGAGAGCCAGTGTACTAGATTTTACCCCACTCAGTGCTTGTGGTTGCTCTGTATATACTACATAAGGTGATAATTACGTAGTTAACATTTATTATTAAGAACAGTTTGGGCTTATCATTGACCAACACAAGAATAAAACCTAGCAAGACTGACTGTGGGTGATAAAAGGAATATAAAAGAGAAGCGTGAGTGAGCTATCATACTTACAGTTTAAGGAGGAGTGAAGAAAGTACTACTGAAACAGATGAAGCAGCCATTGCAGCAGATCCCATCCAGGGCTGCAAAACCAAACCAATGGGCATAAAAACTCCTAGAAAACAATTTTGTATTAGTTAGACCAAACAGTACTAAACAGATTACCACTGTGTTCCTAATACATATATACAAATAATTTCCTTCTTTGATATTTATTCAGCAATTTATCCTCTTGTTGGTAGAGATTTATGTCGTTGCCAATTTTTCACTAATAGAGTGTTGCTGTGAACATTCTTGTACATGCCGCCCTGTGCATGTGTTTGAGAATTTCCCTAGGGTATATACCTAGAGGTGAAACAGCTAGATTATAACATAGGCGCACCTTCAACTTTAGGTAGATATTTCTCAGTTGCTCTCCAAAGTGGCTGTACCAGATCACAAACCCTCCAATAGTGTATGAGAGTTCATATTCTACAAACTCATCCACACTTGGTTTTGACAGACATTTTAAAATTTGTTCATATGATGGGGATGAGA
This sequence comes from Neophocaena asiaeorientalis asiaeorientalis, assembly GCF_003031525.2. Lineage (NCBI taxonomy): Eukaryota > Metazoa > Chordata > Mammalia > Artiodactyla > Phocoenidae > Neophocaena > Neophocaena asiaeorientalis. Next base: position 115,685 of record NW_020175061.1, read on the forward strand.
TAGACTTACTGTACTTGTAATTTTTATGTGCTTATCTGTATTTTTTCTACTTTTTATACAGTGACCGTATATTACTTGTATAATTTTTTAAAAATAACTTGCTCCATGAATTAATCTCTCTGGACTTTGTTCTTTTACTCTTTGTCCTCTCCATCTGTGTGTCCCTGTTGATAAACAGTTTTGTAATTGTTCTCATGTTATCTCATGTCCTTCTTTGGCTCTAAAACCAGAGAGAACAAGAAGAAAGTGATAACTATTTTTCTTATGTTATTACTAATACTAACATCTACCAAGCCCCTAAGTAATGGGGATGATCGGATGCTTATTAAATAATTCTAAACTGCCTTTTCTTGGTCGTATTCCTTTGTTCAATTTCTCTCTCTTTCTCACATCTGGTTCCCAAACTTTAAAAAAAAATGTTGGCTATTAGAACATTAAGAAAATTCTCTGCATGCTATAATTACAACAATGAAACAAGACAAAAACCAATACAGAGTAAAAAAGACCAGAAAGATGTATACTAAAATACCAACAGTAGTTGTATTCAGGTAGTGAGATTAAAGCTAAATTTATTCTCTTCAGCAAAAACTAAATGAGTAAGCAAATAAGTACATATGTGTGTGAGAGTATATGGAGAAAAAGATGAAGCAATGTGGCAAAATATTATTAACTGGTGAATTTCGGTGAAGGGTATTTTGTTTTATTGTATCATTTTTCTCCTTGTTTTTGTACATTTGAAAATTTCAAAATACAAAGTTGAAGGTAAAGGTAAGGTAACAATATAATAAACCTATCAGAAGGCTTATACATTCTAGGCCATAATGAACATGCTGAAAATTTAAATTATTGATTTTAATATTACCTCTCACCATACCAGCAGGCTACATACAAAACTGAGCTCAAAACTAATAATAAGAAGACTAAAACTTCCAATACGGTAGGCCTCTAACGACTTCATGAAAAAAGCAATACAAGTTAACTGTCACATACCAGCAGCTATGGGAATTCCAATCAGATTATAAATTAGAGCAAAGACAAAATTTATCCGAATCCTCTTGACTGTCTTCCTTGATAAATCAATACTTGCCACTACATCCAGAAGATCATTCTGAGAACAGAAATATTTGTGATATTAGCAAGAGACTGTAACTTGACCAGTAACTTGTATTTGATACTATGTATACCGAAGATGATGTGTACCTTACGGTAATATGTGAATTAACTACAAATCTGAGATATTGCTAAAAATTTGAGGCTGTCTTGGAAGGGGGTTTTCAGGAATTTTTCTCAGGTTCTGAAAATACTTTTAGGGTTGTATGCTGGTACAGGGACTAAATCCCACTAAAATAACCTCAGCAAGTATTTGTTGAAGATAAGAGTATCATACGTATATTCCCAAATCTAATGCTTCACTTTAGAAGCTTGTCATTCTCATTTGCTTCGCTGAAATGAGAAAGTCTGGAAGTAATTACTAAGACTTCTCATACTTCCATCTTGAACTCTCCCAGTCTCAATGGCTAGGAGCATGGGAATTCAAAGGGCACAATCATTTTGTTCAATATACGACACTATCCCTGACCATGTAGAGCAGTCTCACACTCCTCAAAGGTCAGACCATAGGACTTACCCGTATCAAAACCACATCGGCTGCTTCAATGGCTACATCTGTGCCTGTGCCAATGGCAATTCCAACATTAGCCATTGCCAGAGCTGGGGAGTCATTGATTCCATCTCCTACCATTGCTACCCGGTTCCCCTCCTCTTGGAGTTGCTTCACCTTAGCAACCTTGTGGGAAGGTAGAACTTCAGCAAACACCTTAGTAATGCCAACCTACATGGGCAAAAATAAACTCCATTCATTTCAAGAAATATTACTGAGTACCTGAAATATAACTCGGCAATGATAAGCCATCAGTTTCCACCTACCAAATGTCCAAATTGTAAGAGACTAATAATATCCAGGGATAGTAAGGATATGGGGAAATGAGCTCTCTTATATACTGTTGGTGGGTGTGTAAGTTGGTACTGTCTTTTTGGAGGGTATTTGGCAGCATCTATCAAAGTGTGCATGTCATTTGGTTCAGCAATTCCACCCCTAGCTATATTTTGGACATACCTGTGCATGCATAAAAATAAGTATGTCCAAGGATGTATATTACTGCCTTATTTGTAAAACAAAATTTTCAAAACCACATAAATTATTTTTTTTATTAGAGGAATGGTTAAGTACATTGTGACGCATCCGTACTATGGAATTCAATGCAATGATGTAGAAAGAATGAAATAAGTTTATATGTTCAGACATGGACAAAGCTCCAAGGCATATATATTGCTATCTGAAAGAAAGCAAACTGCTGAACAAGTTGTACAAAAATGATCCAATTTATGTTCAAAGTACCAGAACTATACATCTGTATATGAACATATAAGCATATGAAAAAGTGTAAGGGGGTAGGGCTGGACAGGGAGGCTTGGGAAACTGGTGACTTAAACGTTCTTCTTTACAGCCTTCTGTATTTTTTATACAAGAATGTATTTATATATTATCTTTATTATTTAATAGAAGAGGGGAGAAGGCATTGCAAAATAGAAAAGACTAATATGAGAAAAGTTTTAGAGGGAAGGCAAATGTGGGGGTGAGTAGCAGAAGAATGCTATGGAAGATGGTTCTATCAGTGGTATCCAGGATGGACTAGAGAGGAACGTGCGTGGAGCTACTGCTGTACTTTAGGCATGAGAGGATGAGAGCCTGGCTTAGGCTGGCAGCACCGGTGGAGACTATCAGCAACATTTCAAAGGAAGCATCAAGAGAAACTGTGTACAATGTCACTCAAGCATCCCATGAACTAAGCAAATAGCTTTTTACTTATAACAGTTCCAGGCAAAACCCAAAGTCCTTCCCGCATAGTATGCCAATTTTTCTTTAAGGAACCAGATATGGCTACTCGGGGATAATGAAAATAATAGTTAAATGACTTCTTTAGCAGCTGAAGGCAAGAAAGGAAACGTATGTGAAGAATGAGAAGTTACCACATACTCCCACCCCAACAACTAAGTAAACCCATTACCTGAGAAGCAATAGATCTAGCTGTTTTACTGTTGTCTCCAGTCATCAGAACTACTTCTAAGCCCATAGATTTCAGAATATGGACTGCCAATTCTGCTTCAGGCTTCACTGTATCAGCGATAGCTACCAAGCCGCACAGCTCATCTAATATAGGAGCACCAGAAGATAGAATTTGGAATACGGTGAAAGCAGAATAATATTCTGACTTAAAATTTCAGAAAGAAATGAATTTTGTTAAGTGAAGTTGTTCAGGACTTGGCTTAACTCAAAATATCTCCAAGACCACATAGACTTTATACCACAAACCCTGCAACAAGCCTCCATACTTGGTTGTGAAAATTTCAGAGTGAGGTAGGGCTTACTAATGAAGGTAATGATAGGAAACTGAAGAGACTTTACTGGATACTAAAATACTTATTTTCTTTCTTTAGAGAAGTATTGGCCAATAGCCCCAAACACTTTAGCTAATTTAAAGGCAAATGAAACTGAAAACTCATACTTCACCCTTTTTAAGGTGAAGGGGTGGATGGAAACAAAACTGGCATTTTATACTGGGAAAAAAATCACTACAAGTAGCTATTTTAAAAACAAAAATAAATGGCATTTTCTGCTTCTTCCTGGGCCTAAAAAGGCCATAGTAAGATAATGCCTTCATACTTAGCAAGGATTATAAATGTTGACTAATTAATCTCACAGCTAGAAATGTACCCTAAGAAATAATTTAACAAAATACCTAAAACCTCAAAGATGTTTACTGTGGTGTTACTTACAACAATAAAATATTAGGAGTAGCTTAAATTTCCAACAGGGGAATGATTAAGTTAGTCATAGTGTATAAGTATGACAAATGGTGCCACATTAAAATACGATTGGAAATATTTACTATTAAATAAAATAAGACAAAATAAAACAGTATGTGTACAAGGAATTTTAAATTTTTATTCAACTTTGAGGTAAAATTTACATACAATAAAATGCACCCATTTATAAACAGTATATGTACTAATATTGTAATTCTGTGTGATGTGTATGAATATATATCCAGAAATGTCAATTAAAACTGACATTGTGTTTAGATGATGAGATTATGAATATTCTTTTACTTTGCTATAATATTTTTAGGTTTAAAAAAAAATCCTTGATTAGCTTTTTTTAAAACCACAGGCTACGGAGGAAAATAACAAAGCCAGGCAAATGCAAGAGAATTTTAAATTAATCAGTAACAATTATGTATTGCTGACATTTTTACTTTGCATTCTGGCTGCTTTTGAATAACCCTCATAGTTCAGATGTCTCTCAAAAATACACAGAAAACAAGTGAAATCATGACACTGAGTCATAGTGTACTTAAGGAAAACCTTACCATCAACTGCTACCAATACAGCAGTCCGACCTTTTCTCTCATGTTCAGTCATGGAATCGTTTACATCGTTATTAATGACAAGACCATTTCTAATCATCCACTCCCGGTTACCAATAAGAACTTTGTACTGCTGAGCATCTGAAGAAAGTACAGAAATGACATTTAGTGAACTTGTTTAATATTTATAACAACCCTTTAGGGACAGTCTTCCTCTCTAATCTTGCACAGTCACTACGTTGGTTTTTTGGTAGAAAACAGCCTACAACAGTAATTTCCAAATGTTCAAGGAACATACTCTGCTCTTCCATGCCTCTGGGCCTTTGCACATGAGGAGTGAGGACCACCTGGAGGTCCTCATCCCCCCTCTTCAAATACCAAACTGCATCATATATATTCTTTAAGAGCCAGTTCAAACGTTACTTTCTTGGTGACGCTTTCCATGTGACACTTCCTTATGATCTTCCATAGCAACTGAATTAAATTAAAAATATTTATTGTGCATCAGTACAACCATCAGTGTTGGACAAGAACACACAACCATACTGATGTCTCATTTTAAATGTGTGACCACTAACTTTAAGTGGGCCCTTAGTGATGCCTGGCTATTCTACTACATTTCCCTAGTCCATTCATTCTCCATTCCTTCTAGATGGCTACTTTATACCTTCTCTTCTCCCATTCTCATACCAGATGATGACTCTGCTTCTTACTTCAGGAAGAAAATAAAAGCAATCAGAAGAGAACTTCCACAAGCTCTTATTGCCACATCTACCCAACTGCCTGTGCCTGTGTACATACTGATCTAGCCTCTCTTCTGTTATTATAAATGGCCCCTACTCCTATTTAAGGGCAACTTCTCCACTTGCATACTAGACCCCCCTCCTTTGTCTATTTTATATTTATTTATTCGGCTGTGCCGGGTCTTAGTTGCAGCACACAGGATCTTCGTTGCAGCACACAGAATCTTTAGTTGCAGCATGCAGGATCTTTAGTTGTGGCATGAGGGCTCTTAGTTGCAGCATGCAGGATCTAGTTCCCTGACCAGGGATCGAGTCCAGACCCCCTGCATCGGGAGTGCGGAGTCTTAACCACTGGCCCACCAGGGAAGTCCCCCTTTGCCTATTTTAGAACGTCTCTCCAACAATTCTCCCCTCTCTCTCCTGCATAATCATATTTTCTACTTCTGTTGTACATAGTCCTATCTTTAAAAAAGAAAATGAAACAACCTTCTCTTGATCTCATTTGCCTCTCTAGCTACTACCCCATTTCTCTGCTTCTGGTCATAGCAAAACTTCTCAAAAGTGTTGTCTCTATCGGCTGCCCTCCAATTCATACCTTCCCATTCTCTTGTGAACCCACTCAAATACAGCTTTTGTCTCTGTTACTCCAAAGAATTGTTCATACAGTACACCAGTGATCTTTAATAAATCTAATGGGTAATTCTTCGTCCTCATCTTACTTGCCCTATTAGTAGCATTTTAACACAGTTGATCATTCCCGCCTTGAAATACTTTCTTCATTTGGCTTCTAGATCACCACATTCTTATGAGCTACCTCCTCACTCACCACTTCTTCTGTCTTCTTTGCTGATCCTTCCTCATCTCCCTGACCTCTTAATTTGTAGTGTTGCAGGGCTCAGTCCTTAAACCTCTTCAGGTTTAATCTCATTCCCCCTCTATCTACTCTCACTCCTTGATGATTATTTTTTCTTTTGGCCGCACCTCGAGGCTTGTGGTAGCTTAGTTCCTCGACCAGGGATGGAACCCAGGCCCATGGCAGTGAAAGCGCCAAGCCCTAACCACTGGACCACAGGGGAATTCCCAACTCCTTGATGATTTTATCCAGTCTCATGGCTTTAAATACCATCTATATCAGCGCTGTCCAACAGAACTTTCTTGTGATGATGGAAATGTTGTACATCTGCTCTGTTTAATACAGTAGCCACTAACAACATGCGGCTATTGAGCACTGAAATGTGACTAGTATGGCTGAAGGGCTGAATTTTAAATTAAATTAAATTTAAATTAATTTAAATTTAAATAGTCACACGTAACTAAGTGACTACCATATTGGCCAGCACAGATCTATAAGTGGATGACTCCCAAGTCTACATCTCCAACACAGTTTGTTTCCTTGGAACTCCAGACTTGTGCAGCCACCTGCCTCCTTGATAGTTCCATTTATACGACATCTCCACTTGAACACCTAACAGGCACTCAAACTTAACATATCAAAAACTGATCTCTTGATCACTTTTCCTCAATATTGCCCCTCCTGTGATCTTCTCCATCTTGTTTAAATGGTAACTCCATCCTTCTAAATTGCTTAGGCCACAAACTTTGGCCTAATTCCCCATTTCCAATCTGTGAGATCTGTCAGCCAGCTCACATCCAGGGGAATTCCCTGGTGGTCCAGTGGTTAGGACTCCAAGCTTCTGTTGCAGGGAGCACGGGTTCGATTCCTGGTCAGGGACTAAAATCCCACAAGACATGTCACGCAGCCAAAAAAAAAAAGATATGTCCAGAATTTGACCACTTCTTAACAGCCTCTACTGTTATTACACTGGTCCAAGCCACCCTTATCTTTCACCTGGATTATGGCAATAGCCCACTAACTTATCTCCCTGCTTCTGACCTTCCCCCTACCCCCTGCAACAGTGTATTTTTCCCAGAGCAGCCCAAATAATACTTTTTAAACATTAAGTCAGCTTCTGTCATTCCTATGTTCAAAACTCTCCAACGGCTTTCCATCTCAGGGTAAAAACCAAAGTCCTTTCGATGTCCTTACCTCATCCCTTACCTCCTTCCCATTCATTTACTCTGTTCTGGCCACTTTGTTCCTTAAACTAGTCAAGCACACTCCTGACTCAAGGCTTTTGTACTTAACATTCCTCCTTCCTGGAATGCTCTCATCACAGATATTCACATAACTTTTTCCCTCCCCCTCCTCAGGTTTCTGCTCAAACACCATCTTCTCAATGACGCCTACCCTGACCAGCCTATATCAACAGGACCTGCTACTCCCAGCATTCCTTATATCTCTTGCCCTTCTTCATTTTCTTCACAGCACTATCTCCATCAGACAGACTATATTTGCTTATTTATTTGCTCACTGTCTTGTGTTCTCCCACCAGGAATGTAAACTCCATGACATAGGGACTTCGTCTATTCTGCTCACTGCTGATTCTTTGGTGTCTTGAACAGTGCTTAATAAAACCTGTCAGGTGAATGAAATTACTGTGTGTCAGTGTGCTTGATACTGTGAGTTCACAGACAGATAATAAAGAAATCACAGTTTAGTAGAAACAGGCAGGCAAATAAAGAATTCTCATGCAGTGTGCCTAGCACATCTAGAGATTAAGTACAGTTATGACTAAAAAAGAAGAGCAAATATCTCTGCCTATGTATGTCAGTCAGTGAAGGCTTCACTAAAGAGAGATGTGAGCTAAGTCTTCAAAGATGAGAAAATAGCAAATGAGGTGATCTAATGAGCATGAAACGACACGATGTAAGGAGAAACTCTAAGTAGTTCCATATGGACAAAACACAGTGTACGTGGGTGACAGTGGAAAAAGACAAGATGGGTGGTGCAGGCAGGCAGGAGATGTATCATGGGGAACAGATCTTGAACAAAATCCACAGAGACTGGACTCTGTTCTGTCGGAGATGGAGAGCCTGTAAAGCCAGGGTCCTTAACAGATTTCCATGGAGGGGCTTTTGGATACATACAAACGTCCAAAACAGAAGTTTTCTGAGTGGTGGGCATAGCTTTTACCACCTTCCTCCAAAGGTTCATGATTCAAAAATAGGTTATAAACCACTGCAATAAAAGGTATTAGTCAGAAAGTGATATACTCAGGTTTGCATATTAGAAAAATTACTCAAGAACAGATGGGTAGGGGGGGGCGTGCTGGCACACTTAGGTATGTATAGCATGTTTTTGGTCAGATGGATAGACCAACAGGAAACTCGGGAAACTGGCCTTGGCTGCAGATATGGATTTTAGAGGGGCAGTGGAAACCTACAGGTGGTAGAATAAGTGATAAGCATGAACAAGACTGTACAGAGAGGGCTTCCCTGGTGGTGCAGTGGTTGGGAATCCGCCTGCCAATGCAGGGGACATGGGTTTGAGCCCTGGTCCGGGAAGATCCCACATGCCATGGAGCAACTAAGCCCGTGCGCCACAACTACTGAGCCTGCCCTCTGGAGCCCGCGAGCCACAACTACTGAGCCCACGTGCCACACCTACTGAAGCTCACATGCCTAGAGCCCGTGCTCTGCAGCAAAGAGAAGCCACCGCAATGAGAAGCCTGTGTACCACAACAAAGAGTAGCCCCCGGTTGCTGCAACTAGAGAAAGCCAGTGCACAGCAACGAAGACCCAACACAGCCAAAAAATAAATAAAATTAATAAAAAAAGACTGTACAGAGAGAGTATGTAAAATGAACAAAGAACAAAACTCTGAGGACACCCAACATGTGAGAGCAGAGGAATCAGAAGAGGATTAGAAAGAACAGCCAGGTAGGTGAGAGGAGAATCTAGAGAAAGCAGGGTCACGGAATCAAGGGAGAAAAACATTTTAGGAAAGAAGAAATGGTCAACATTGTCAAATGCCTTAGCGAGGTCATACAGCAATGAAGACTGAAAAGTGACCACTGGAGGGCTTCCCTGGTGGCGCAGTGGTTGAGAGTCCGCCTGCCGATGCAGGGGACATGGGTTCATGCCCCAGTCTGGGAAGATCCCACATGCCACGGAGCGGCTAGGCTCATGAGCCACCGTTGAGCCTGCGCGTCCGGAGCCTGTGCTCTGCAACAGGAGAGGCCAGAACAGTGAAAGGCCCACTTATCGCCAAAAAAAAAAGTGACCACTGGAGAGGGGGCTAAATGAGATCACCAGTGGACTTAAAACAGTTTCACTAGTATGGATGGGGCAGAAGCCAAACTGTGCAGTGAAGAAGTGAATTCAGCCAGCCTAGACTACTCTTTCTAGAAGCTTGGATATTAAGGAAAAGAAAGACAGGTAGGATAAAATCTAGATGGGAATACAGTGATTTTGATGGAAGAAATGTTTATATGTTTAGGAGAAGGAGCTACAACAGTGTGTTGGAAAAAAAAGAAACAAGGGGACATAACAGAGCATGAGGTTCCTGAGGAATCAAGAGAGGGTGGGATCTAGGGCAAAGATGAGGGGATTCATTAGGCAAGATGAGGGATACTTCTTTCCCTGAAAAAGGAAACATTCTGAGCAAAAAAACCTGAAAGAACACATGTCTGAGAACCTTAAATTTCTGTGTGAAAAATAAGCAGGACAATTTACTTAGGGAACTAGCGGGAAGGCCACAGGAGCTTGTGAAGGATACAAAAGGTTTGGAGCAGCTGTGGTGAGAAATAAAAGAAAGAAAGCTGAACTAAAAGATGGAAGATCAGCTAAGGCTAGACTTTATCACCCTCTACTGTAATCAAGGAGCACAGCTGAAAAATGTTCTTGGGTAACTGAGTAAAATAATTAGAAGGCCTACAGTGAAACTGATTTACGAAAATGAAACCATGACACCAATCTTGTTTCTTATATAACAGTTCAGATTATAAAGTTAGACATCTGTTAATAACTGTCCCATAATTGGTACTACAAAGAAAATTAGCTTACTTGAGAGCTGGGCATCAATAATCATGGAAGATGAAGTTGATGACTGCTCATTACTTGTATCTATTTGAACCAGGGATGCATTTTTAATATTATTTTCCTCTATCTTCCAGTTATCCTTGTGTAGCAAGCCTTCAATATTGGTGACTTTACAGCTAATACCACAGCCTGGCACAACCTGGAAATCTATGCAGGTACCCAAGGTTTCAGTGTCCAGCTCCTAACGGATAGAAACAGAAGGATTTCCTCTGCTGTTCTAATAATCCAAGGTCCTCATTAGCAAGATCAAAGATTACTGCTGGTTAATTCTAAATGTTTAGACACAATCTACATGCCTGGTTAATTCTGAATGTTTAGAATAAAACTATCACTTATCATTGCCTATTTGACAGTGGGTTTTTGATAAGGACGAAGGAACAGAGCATTGCATATAATGTTCAAAGTTAGAGGAGAAGCTCACAATACTTATTTTAAATCCCACTTTATAAGATTTATACCAACTTTAAGGAAAGAAAATGTGGAAGGTTTATCAATTTTCTCTGTCCTTTCCAGTAGAGAATTACAAGTTACATATTTAATTCTATTTTCAAGTCAGATTTTCTATTCAGTACAGGGAAAAGGGTAACAAAGAACAGGGCCTTCAGTTACCAGAGGGTCTCTCTAGTATGATTCTGTGTCCTTAGTGAGCCAAAGAATTCTGGTGACCATCACTGTTTCCTGTCTCTTTATACCTTCATCCTCTCTGTTATTTGATTTGGGTGTAAAGAAGCCAGGTCAGTAATAGTTAATAGGTAAAAAGGAAAGAACAAATAAAGAAATGGCAACACCAGTGGTGAAACTGCCATGTTCTAACTGAAAAACTATGTGAGATAATTTACAAAGAACTTATACAAATCAATGAGAAAAAGGTAAACAATCTTATGAAAAAATAGGCAAAGGATACAAGCAAACAGGGTATAGAAAAAGAAATTCAAATGGCCAATACACATGTGAAAAGATGCTCAACCTTATTCATAATTAAAAAATGCAAAGTAAACCATCAATGAATAAATATTTTTTACTTATTGAATTGGAAAAAATAAACTGTTGGTGAGAATGTAGGGAAATGGGCATTCAACTTCTCGTGAAAATATAAACTGGTACACCTTTTTGTGTGGGTGTTGATAATATTTGTCATTTGAGCATTGGTAATATTCATCAGAATTTAACAGCATGTATCCTTTGATCTAGCAGTTGCATTGATAGGCATTGAACATTAGAGATAAATGTGCAAAAGCTGACAAGGATGTTAACTGTACACTGTAAGGGCCAAAAAACCAATCATACAATAGAATACAATATAGTCATTAAAAACAATGAGGCAGATCTATATGTCCTGATATGGAAAAATCATTTAATAAAGTCTTTTTAAAAGGTACCAAAGATTGGTCATTGTATCACCTTTCTATGTAAAGTTTAAAAAATAATAAATGCTGGTATATGGACTAAAAATGGTTAACAGATGCACACTTTTGTGAATATACTAAAAATTATTGAATTGTAACTTTACAAGGGTGAACTTTATGGTATGTGAATTTTACCTCAATAAAGCTGTTATTTAAAAAGACTGTTAACAGGTTAATACTTGTTAAACTTTGGAGAGAGGAATTATGGAAGGGGGCAGGGAATGAGGTTTTCCTTTTTCGTTATGTAATGCTGAACTATCTGAATTTTCCTACCATAAATATGTATTACTTCTATATTAATTTTTTAGTTGACTGGGGTTATCTGTGTGGTAGGGTTATAGTTAATTTTTGTTTTCATCTTTATACTTTCCTGCATGAAGAGATTAAGACATACAAAATAAAATGAGAAAACATGAGTCTCTCTAGCTTCATACCAACTATATATATGTAAATCATGAATAAACAAGGGAAAAATTGTACCTGCTTGCAGTATTTGGTTATTGCTGCTCCTAGAGGGTGTTCACTGTTACTTTCAGCAGTTCCCACAATGGCCAGGATCTTATTGCATGACATTCTGTTACTTTCCACTAGAACCTTTACTTGATTCACTACTGGGGTTCCATGGGTTATGGTTCCAGTTTTATCAAATACCACTACCTTTACCTGTAAGAAAATCAAAATACAATGCACCTATATGGCTTGATAATTCTTAATATCAGCTTTCCAGAAATGAGAAAAAGGTTTACTTTGACAAACACATTACTATCTTGTTTCGTAAAAGCTGACCTCTGATTTAATTGGACTAAATAAACTGTCTTTGGGAGAATAAAAAGAAGGGAGAAAAAGGGAAAAAATATCCTTAGTTACACCTAATAGCCCTCCCTTGCAAATGTTCAACGTACTGTGGACATATGTTAAATAACTAGAACTACTTGTTAAGAGTTGACTGTTAATAGGTAATTAAGAGATGCCTCTAGTGCTTCTAGGGAAAGAGAAAGGCTTTCAGTACTAATGAATAGATCTGTAGGGGAAATCTGGGCAGTAGGCAAATGATTATAAGTAAGTAATTAAGTTGAAGTGTGCACCAGATAAGACCTTCTGTGTTGCTTTGACTTTATTGGGTCTAGATGAGAAGCCTGCCCTGAGAAGAGACAGCTCAGGGAACCAATGAGGGAAACTCAGACCAGGTAGGAAAAAGGAAGAGTCTGGAACTAAAGAACAGTCACCTCACAGTAAACTCGGATAATGAAACTTGAGAAATGAATAGCTTGAGGAACTGAGATGAAAAGAGATATGACAATTAAGTACAAAGCATGATTCTGGATGAAATTAAAAACAGCTATAAAGGATTATGGAGTCAGCTGAGGAAACTGGAATATGGACAACAGATTAAAAAAGAGTATTAATATCAACTTCTTGATTTTGATCTTTGTACTGTGGTTATGTAAGAGATTGCCCTTGTTCTTAGGAAAGGGGCTTCATATCTGCAGTAAAGGGTATATGGGAGTTCTTTATACCATTCTTTCAACTTTTATTTAAATTTGAAATCATATCAAAATTTAAAATTACTATAAAAATTAGTAGCCTGTATTCACTGGCTAGATGAGGTTCCAAATCTGTTCTAAGTTGTGTTCTGTGTTTACTACATGCATCTCTTTATAGTTTATATCCTCATAATAAGAACATACTAGAAGGAACATCATTTTAGTTTAAGTCAAATAGCCTTGATTGAGATTGTGATGGCAATTCTAATAGGAGAGAGATCAGGGACAGGATTATATTCCTCAAGTCATAGTTGCAAACTGTCAGCTGGTGGCAGCAAAGGCAGAGGAACAGCAAGCCCTATATAATGGCGAACAGCACAAACATGGAGCCACACACAAACGGGTTAGAAGCCTGATAGACTTGGGCAAATTGCCTGAGCAAATATCTATGGTGTCTTCCTGCCCTAGAGACCAGTCTAATCTGAGCTGGGATAGGACTCCAGGTTTTCCACACCAGGGTCTACTCTAAAGAGAATAGGTCTGGAGTAGTTTTAGAGGTCTCATATAACTAAGGCCAATCCAGAGCAGAACCAAACTGACACCTTTCCTACCTCAACCCTCACGATAGTGCCAGAAGAGGCTCAGCTTATGGGCTATGTAGAAATAATTTAAGACTCTATTTTTCAATACGGGTGCTATTGCCAGTTTGAATGAGACAACTCTTAGTTCTGGGAAGTATCTTACCTTATGAGCCATCTCCAATGGCTCACCACCTTTGATTAGTATGCCATTTTGAGCGCCTACTCCGGTACCCACCATCACGGCAGTTGGAGTGGCCAATCCCAGTGAACAGGGGCATGCAATGCACAGAACTGTGATTGAGGCTTGGAAAGCAAAGCGTATTATTGTTTCTGTTCGGGAGATACTTCTGTTGTAGCCCTTGAGAAGAAACGCATGAATTTTGATTACTGATTCAGAGGTGGATAAAACAAAAGGAACAAAGCTTAACTCTATTTAAATAAAACCAAAATTTTGGAGTCACACATAATCCTGCTTAGCTACCAACATACGTTTTAGCTATTAGTAAGAAAACACTTTTTTTCTTTTATGAATATAAGATATTGTTGACATAACTGGTAAACAAGTTACAGTCCTAAAATCAAGATTTCAATTTTGCTGATTCCAGAGTTACAAACTATGGAGTGAATATAAGGAACATAATAAAAGTCAACTCCCCTCCCCATATTGAGAGAATAAGTGTTTTATTAGGGACTTTCAAATATAGTTGCAAACATACGACCCAATTCTCAACATATTTGATCCTGAACAAAAATAATTCTGTACTTCTGTACACTAACACCATAAAGCTGTCTTTCACACTATTCTTTAAAGACAATGAAAAAAATCACCCAGTTTGCAAAGGTTGCTTCACCACATTTCAGTAAAATTCTTTTGGACAAAACAATGTGAACTGAGTATATCTGGTAGTATAGCTCTTAGTGACATTGAGTATTTGCTTCTGTGGTTAAGTGTGATCGATAGTATTAGGAGAAATCTCCTAAGGACTCCCTGAACTCATGAGAAAAATTCCTGAAGGAGACACGTTCCAAAATACTTCCCAGCAATCCTCTTGTTCAATGAGTACTCCACCAATATGAATCATTTAAAGAAACTTTTTAATATTATACTAATGACCATATCATGTAATAGATACATAGATGTTATGATTCTACCTGTTCTTTAATTGAAGGGAAAAACAGCATGAAACAGTGTACAGCATGGCATTTTTAAAAGAAAGAAACACAACAAAGTAAGACTTTCTTAGAAATAATGGTTTTACAGTGCTATGTTCTTACTAAGTTCTCAAATACTTAAACTAAGTGATCATCTAAGAGTTATATATATAGAGAGAGACAGAGTTGGAAGAGATTTTCATAGACATCTAAGCTTATGCTTTCATATATGTCATAAGTGTATGTTTTCACCTACACTAATTCCAACCCTGAAATTTAGGTATTATTATCACTATATTACAGATGACAAAACTGAAGATAAGAGAAATTCAGTGACTTAAAGGTTTTATCTCTAACATGAGGTACAGTCCAGGTCCCATATGTTAGAGAACATCATAGAACTAGAGAAAAGCAGACACTAATATTATATTTATAAAGCACTTAATAAATTACAAAGTGTGTCTAATATATATCATCTTTTCTAACTTTTACAACTGCAAGTTATGTTGGATGAGCATTATTAAAATCTCACTTGAGAGGTGAGGAAACTGAAGCTCAAAGAGAAATCAAGTTGACCTAAGATCACACTGATGGTATGTGGCAGAGCTGAGATCCCAAGGTTTTCCTCAATATATCCATTGTCCTTTATGAAAGCAAAATCATGCTGGGACTCAGACTAAGTATAAAATGTGAAAGGTCACTATAGGCATACCTCGGAGATATTGTGGGTTCAGTTCCAGACCAC
>NW_020175062.1:0-535 GCF_003031525.2 Neophocaena asiaeorientalis asiaeorientalis
CCCACATCCTGGGTCTTTGGAGGACAAATAGCCAAGCACCCCCAGTATTTGCCTCCCTCTGCTGCAGTTAGGGCCTGCCCTGTCTTCTTCACGGCCAAGTTCTCACCCTTCCCAGAAGGCCTCTTGGGGGTTAATGCGATGGGGGTGTCCATGGCAGGACTGGAGGGTCTGTGGTGGGCTGGAGGCCACGTGGCAGGCAGGAGGGCTCCCACCGATCCTGCCGGTCCAACCGCACAGAGTCCACCAGGCTGTGGATGTGGTAGAAGGTGCCAGGGACCCGTCCAGCCCATGCAGGTGTCTGACCACTGAGCGGTCTGTGTGGAGTATTCCCAGGGAGCCCTGGCCGTGCTCGCACCCTCCGGGAAGGACACGTCAGCGTGGTCCCTGGAATGACCGGGAGGTCAGCCAGAAGTGCCCCCCACCCAACCTCACTGTTACCACAAGAAACAAGAGACAACTCCATGCAGAAAGACAGAACATCACCAGCGTGATGTTGTCCTGAGGAAGGTCGGCTGGCATCTGGGAACTGAGTACT
>NW_020175063.1:0-162 GCF_003031525.2 Neophocaena asiaeorientalis asiaeorientalis
TTGTTGAGGATTTCTGCATCTGTGTTCATCAGTGATATTGGACTCTAGTTTTCTTTCTTTGACATCCTTGTCTGGTTTTGCTATCAGGGTGATGGTGGCCTTGTAAAATGAGTTTGGGAGTGTTCCTCCCTCTGCTATATTTTGGAAGAGTTTCAGAAGGAT
>NW_020175063.1:507-833 GCF_003031525.2 Neophocaena asiaeorientalis asiaeorientalis
TCTGGCTAATGGTTTATCAATTTTGTTTATCTTCTCAAAGAACCAGCTTTTAGTTTTATTGATCTTTGCTATCGTTCCCTTCATTTATTTCTGATCTGATCTTTATGATTTCTTTCCTTCTGCTAACTTTGGGGTTTTTTTGTTCTTTCTCTACTTCCTTTAGGTGTAAGGTTAGTTTGTTTATTCGTGATGTTTCCTGTTTCTTAAGGTAGGATTGTATTGCTATAAACTTCCCTCTTAGAACTCCTTTTGCTGCATCCCATACGTTTTGGGTCGTCATGTCTGCATTGTCATTCGTTTCTAGGTATTTTTTAATTTCCTCTTTG
>NW_020175064.1:0-208 GCF_003031525.2 Neophocaena asiaeorientalis asiaeorientalis
AAAACATAGCAGAGGGAGGAACACTTCCAAACTCATTCAACGAGGCCACCATCACCCTGTTACCAAAACCAAACAAGGACGTCACAAAGAAAGAAAACTACAGGCCAATATCACTGATGAACAGAGATGCAAAAATCCTCAACAAAATACTAGCAAACAGAATCAAAAGCACATTAAAAGGATCATACACCATGATCAAGTGGGGTTT
>NW_020175064.1:267-495 GCF_003031525.2 Neophocaena asiaeorientalis asiaeorientalis
TAACAAATTGAAGGAGAAAAACCATATGATCATCTCAATAGATGCAGAGAAAGCTTTCGACAAAATTCAACACCCATTTATGATAAAAACCCTGCATAGAGGGAACTTGCCTCAACATAATAAAGGCCATATATGACAAACCCACAGCCAACATCATTCTCAATGGTGAAAAACTAAGACCATTTCTGCTAAGATTAGGAACAAGACAAGGTTGCCCACTCTCACCAC
>NW_020175065.1:0-228 GCF_003031525.2 Neophocaena asiaeorientalis asiaeorientalis
CTTCCCTTTCAGAACTGCTTTTGCTGCATCACATAGATTTTGGGTCATCGTGTCTCCAGCGTCATTTGTTTCTAGGTATTTTTTAATTTCCTTTTTGATTTCTTCAGTGATCACTTCGTTATTAAGTAGTGTATTGTTTAGCCTCCATGTGTTTGTATTTTTTAGAGATCTTTTCGTGTAATTGATACCTAGTCTCATAGCGTTGTGGTTGGAAAAGATACTTGATAC
>NW_020175065.1:552-756 GCF_003031525.2 Neophocaena asiaeorientalis asiaeorientalis
GTGCATAAATATTTACAATTGTTACATCTTCTTCTTGGATCGATCCCTTGATCATTATGTAGTGTCCTTCTTTGTCTCTTCTATAGTTTTTATTTTAAAGTCTATTTTGTCTGATATGAGAATTGCTACTCCAGCTTTCTTTTGGTTTCCATTTGCTTGAGATATCTTTTTCCATCCCTCACTTTCAGTCTGTATGTGTCTCTA